>NC_139680.1:94488337-95033337 GCF_964106915.1 Podarcis gaigeae
AGTGACAAGTCCGAATCCCTGGTGTAAGGGGTTAGAACTAATAAAAATAACAGCCTAAAAATAGGAGGCCGTAATCTAAAAATATGCTTCTCAGTATGCTTGAGGCTGTATCTTTCTCACCTTGATTCTTCAGCCACTGTCAAACCTCTGAGAGTTAGCCTATTGTGTAGATGGATCAGCAACATCAAACCTACATCTGTGCATATCTTGTACCCAGGTGTTTGAGCTTGTAGCTGCCAGTCAGTTGGTGGGCAATATGTTGGAGAGAATACATGCAGATGTTATACAGAACAGTGGTTCAATCACTTTGAGTAAACTGCATTGCTTCTTACTGTTACCATGGGATAGCAGGATAATTATTTGTAAATTAAAGAAAGCGGTTTTTGGCAACCCAATCTGCATGCTTTGAAGACTGCAGTACTTGGAATGATGCCTACATGCATGCCCATTACTTGGTTTCGTTACAGTTGATTAGTGCACATTTGATGAAAGTCAGCTTAATGTGGACCTCATTCAGGAAAGGGCTGTGCCTTATTGGTAGAACATAGGCATTGCATGCAAAAGGTTCAATGTTCAGTTCCTGACATTCCCAGTTTGGGTTAGAGAGACACCTTTCTGAAACCCGAAAGGGCTACTCCATGTTAGTGTTGACAGTACTGATTTAGATGGACAAATAGTCTGACTCAGTAGAAGGCAGCTTGCAATGTTCCTAATGGATCAAAGGCAGGGCTTCTGAACCCTTCTAAAATATTAGTGGTTAATTACAGGTTACACAAGAGAACATGGAATGGAGGGCTGGTGCTCCCCCCCCCAAAAGCTAAAAGCATGGCAGTTTTGAGGAGAGAAACAATCAGTACCCTACTACTTTTCCACTCAAATAATTTACTTGCTGAAGCTCTTTATTTTAAAAGAAATAAGCTATTTCCCCCTTTCTAACATCTGCTTTTCTTTATATCTGGTGGCACAGAATGAATTGTTACTATACCCCAGGTTTGGGAACCCTTTGACCCGCCAGATGTTGCTGAACTACAACTCCCATCTGCCCAAGCAAGCATGGCCAGGGGCCAAGGATGATGTGAGTTATAGTTCAGCAATTTCTAGAGCACTAAGGTTTCCTTACATCTACTGTAGCTGCTTATGCCTTGGTCATGCAGAAGATCTCCCCCATGTTTTACTTGGAGTATATGGTGCCGGCCTGGAGATTCCCACCACATAATCATTATAAGTGCATGGTAAAAATTATAGACCTTTGTATGAAGCACCACTACCACCACTGGTAGAACATTATGTAGAAACATTACGTGGAAAGTGCCATGTTTTAAATCTTTTTTTGTCTTATTCTTCTAATTGTACCTTTTTAGAACTTTCCAGTTTATTTATAAAATTTGTATAGCACCCTTCATCCGAAGATTGCAGGTGCAGTTCACAACATAAAAATACAAAATGAGAACACAAAATACGTACTAAAACAAAAAGAAACCAATAACTCCCTTCCCACAAGCATATTTAAAAGGTCATCACATGTTAGTCAGCTAAAGACCTAATTCTGAAGAAACTTTTTCATATGGCACCTAAATATAGGTAATGAAGGCCACCTCAACCTCAAGAGACAGCAAAAGATCCAGAAGTAGCCCCAATCCGCATACCCACTCCTTCAGAGGGAGAGTAACCCCCATCAAGAACAAGGCCACCTCCCACCCATCTGGTCTAGGGAATCACCTACTAATAGTGCCTCAGTCTTATCTTGATTGAGTTTCAGTTTGTTGGCTCTCATCCTGTGCATTAGTGAGGCAAAGCAATGGTCCAGCACAGCCATTGCTACACCTGCCCAGGTAAAGGAGTAGAGCTGTGTGTCATCAGCATATTGCTGACAATGTACTCCAAACCTCCAGATAACCCCACTCAGTGGTTTTATGTAGATGTTAAACAGCATAGGGGATAACATCGTTCCCTGAGAAACCCCACATGGAAGGTTCCATGGGGCTGAAGAGCACTCCCTCAGCATCACCTTCTGGACACAACTATCCAAGTAGGACTGGAACCATTGCAAAGCTGTGCCATCCACCCCTAACTTGGACAGCTGCTCCAGAAGGATACCATGGTTGATGGTATTGAAAGCCGCTGAGAGGTTGAGGAGAATTAACGGGGCACATTTCCCCTGTCTCTCTCCCGACAGAGGTCATCATACAGGGTAACAAAAAAAAAGCATAGTCTGAAACCAGGCCTAAACTCCAACTGAAACAAATTAGAGAGTCTGGATCTGGTCCACAACCACCTGCTCAAGAACCTTGTCCAAGAAAGGGAGATTGGCAACTGACCGGTAGTTACGTAAATTTTCTGAATCTAGGGAGGGTTTCTTCAGTTTATAATGTACGTTAGTGCTGAGACATTGACATTTATTCTTCAGAGCCTTTGTTTCCTTGTTCTTTCTTGAGCTGGACTTCCTATCAGGTCCTTCACATGTCCTTCAGTTTAAGGTGGCTGGGATACAAGTAAACGGCCCCAGACTGCTTGTACATGTTTTTCCACTTGAATGTTCTTTTTATCAGTACATCTTGTATTGGTCTTTCCCTAATGTATTTAGCAGAGAAATGACACAGAAGGAAGAATTAACTTGCTGGTGTTCAGTATTAAATGGCATGTTCTCTCCAGTGGACAGCAAACCCTGACACTATGCTGTCCTTTAGGAGGTGTTACTTTGATGGACGACACCCTAGTGATATTCAGCAAAGTGATAGCACCAGAGGTAATAACATATCTCTTTCATTCAGGTTTCTCTGATAAACTAGGAGGACCTGGGCAGTTTGCAAGAGGATGAAGAAAATAGACTGACCATTAAAGTAATTTCTTCCTGTATGTACACAGTATTCATTCTAGATAAGCCACACACTATATATATAGTAAAGCTATACTCATCCTGACCTTTTAATGCTGAAGACACGTGCTAGTGGTTTTTTGTTTTGTTTTTTTAAGAAATAGGCATTGAATAATGAATATTTATAACACATGGTACTTTCAGTTTAAGATGATTTGCCAAATACTGTTAGTTTGCAAAAAAAGGGGGGATAAAAAAATATGGATAAGAATATCTTGTTTGTTGTAAGAGAGGTACCAAAATAAAAGGAGAAGAGTAACTTCAACAATTCATTTTTATAGCTTGTCCATGTTTCGTTCATTTATTTCTTAGTAGCCCTGCTACTGACACAACATTTCACTGTTCATATGAATACGTACCGAAGCATGGCGTTTCCGTGTGCTCTGGTTTCTGTCATGGTTTTCTGTTGTGCCAGAAGCGGTTTAGTCATGCTGGCCGCATGACCCGGAAAGCTGTCTGTGGACAAACGTTGGCTCCCTCGGGCTGAAAGCAGAGATGAGCACTGCAACCCCATAGTCGCCTTTGGCTGGACTTGACTGTCCAGGGGTCCTTTACCTTTCAAGCACAGATATAAGTACCATATTGGTCCAAATATAAGCTTAACCCTCAAATAAGCTGCACCTTTAAAATTCAAGAGGGGGGGGGGGAGAGAAAAAGACAATACTTGATTATAAGCTACTCCCTTAAAATTCCACAGGCACTCACACCCGTTTTGTTTTACCGTATGTCTGTTTCAGCAGCAATATCATAAAAGCCAATTTTTGTAAGGTCGTGAATTTAAGCCGCACTTAAAGTGTGGCTTATATTCAGGCTAATACAGTAAATCTGTCTATCTGTTGGGAACCTTAGGCCTAGGGCTGGATGTGGTCCTCTACATCTTTCTATCCAGCCTTTGGGACTCATGTCAGGTCACACTCCTGCCCCAGGCAACCTCATTGGGTGCTTTTGTCTGGCTGGAATGTGTCATTGAATTGTGATATTGTCTCTTGCTTATCTGGATGGAGGGATGTCTATGGGTGTGCATGTATGCATGCATACATAGGAAGCTGCTTTATACTGAGTTGGTCTAGCGCCCCATCTAGCTCAATACTGTCTGCACTGGCTGGCAGTATTTCAGACATAAGTATTTCCTTGCCTTTACATGAAGATGCCTGGAATTAAAGCATGTGCAAAGTGTGTGCTTATCCATTGAGCAATAGCGCTGGCCCTAAAGAGTGGCTTGGTGGAAGTCAACGTTCCAGATGCAGAACAGGAAAGAAGTAAAACTGAGGAAAAGGGGAAGATGTGTAAGTGATCATCCTCACACTATACAGAGCTGATCCAGGGAGTCTGAAAAAGGCATCATTAAGTTAAGTTTTGGAAAAAGCTATGTTTTCAAACTCAAAACAGGAACATCAGAAAATAATAGTACAGTACCTATGTTGAGAATGTGGAACTGACTGTGCAGACACATTTGTTTCTGCTCTTCCTTTTTTGATACTTACCTGAGTGCATTTCCAACTCTTACCAGGTAAGGGCTGTTGGTGACCATTTCTTCTGTTTTTTCTCTCAACCAAAGGACCCACGATCACCATACTAGCAGCCTATTGTATCTTAAGATTCTATCAGGTCAGTAAATGGGAATGGGAAAGCATAGGAAAAAAGCATCAGTTACCTAATTCTAGAGCAACATTCTGACTATCTGCATGTACAGCTGAGACCTGGGCAGATGAGAGGAGGGAATTCTATCTCTTCCAATTGTGCACTCCAGCATTCTCAGTGATGCAGCGGCATAGACACAATGGCCAAGGCGGATAGGTCCCTGTAGGGGATGCCAAGGGCTACTGTTCTGCCCCATGCCCATTGGTTTATTGGTGCTCCAGGGCCCCATCTTGACTTCTGTGATCTTCCATGCCTTTGTGCACCTGCTGCATTAGGTTATTCAGACATTTGGGCAGAGGTGCATACTGATGACACCCAGCACAGTTTCTCAATCCCTTTTATATAGAACAAAGCATGACTTGGAAACAAAAAACCTTGTATGTGCCTAAGATATGGGATCAGCCTGGTAGAGAACCTATTTCAGTGCTTAAGAGGCTTGCGCCATTGACTGCTTTTTAGTCAGTTTTCAAAATAATCATTCCATATCAAATTCTATTTGCAAAAGGATTGCTTTAGATAGCAATAGTGAAAATGTAGTAAAAAAGGAGCCTTTTGATCTTTTGGAAACAAACTGTGTTGCAGATAAATATGAACCAAGCATGGTTTTTTGTTCATTTGCTATCAAATTTAATAACAAGTGGAATTAAGTACCACAAAAATGGCTTCATATCAGTATTTGACTACAAACCTTTAAATACTTCTATGGCATTGTTAATATAATGCATTTCTTGTCTTCTCTCTTGTGCATGTGACGAATTCCAGTTGATAAGCCAGGACTCTGGAGTCAGTTGTCTGGCTAGTTATTAAGATTGAGATAAGCACTAAGAACGGTGAGGTACCATTGTGCTGCCCTTATGGAATTGGGCCACCTAGGATTCCAAGTGTAAACAATGAATTAGTTCTCCCTGGCTTATTTCAGATTTGAGGTCTGCACTGCAAATATTTGTGAAATATGAAGATGGAAAGAGTACATGAAGGTTCTTTTAAAAAAAAAACAAAAAACAAAACCATGTAATGTAAAAGGTTTGCCAACATCGAATACAATCCAAATCTACTAAAACCAATTGTTGTTTGCAATTGGCTTCACTGTGACCAGTTCTGTTCTATGACTGATTTGTACAAAACCACATCCCATATAATAATTTAGTTGTTATGTTGTCTTTTATTTGTGAGTCGTGCTATCATAGCAAACTGCATTGATTAAAAACAATTCCAGTCAAATATAAGGTGGTTCATGTACCAATATATAATTTAGGAGCTTGATGCTAGAAATGCAGCAGTTGTGATGATTTTATTGTGATTTGTGGCACATGAAATTGTCGATCATTTGTTGAAATTAGTAGAAGGCCTGGTCATTAACTAACAAAGGAGAAAACATTGTTTGGTAGATTTTTTTTTTGTTATGTGAGAACGTATTGTTTTTCAACCATGCTGACCCTCTTATGCCCTTGCCAGGTTTTCCTGAGCCTGCTCACAAATACCACAAGTGCCTTTTCATGCTAAAGTGATGCCCGATTTCATATAGAAAAAAGCATGAAACGTGGTGCAATGGGTCCATGCATCTGGCTGTTAACCAGGTTGGTGGTTCAAGCCCATCCAGGAATGGCTCTGGGAAGGATTCCTCCATTACAGGGGGTTGGACTAGATACAACTCTACGATTCTATGCATGCAGTTCACCATGTGCAATTCTTGTTTGTATATTTATTTAAGATATCTGTTTTAGACATTATTTAAGATATGCTGCTTTACAGGCAGACTTCATAAAGTGCTTTATGTAGATAATTTTGTGTCGCAAAATAGATACTTATATTAAAATCCCACTTGATTAACTAGTGTTTGAAGACCTAATGATACTAAGGAATCTGTGACTGAATCTCCTGTAGATTTTAAAGCGATGGTTAATGTAGCCGCAGTCCCTGACCCAAATCCTGCGTATTTGTCCATCTAACCCAGAACTGTCTACCCTGAGTAGGTCTCAGTGGCTTTCTGGCAGAGGGCTTTCCTATCTCCTGCATACCCAATTTGTTTAACTGGAGATGCCAAGCATCAAACCTAGACTTTAAGTGTGCAAAGCATACACTTTATACCTTAGCTATGTTCTCTTTTTTCCTACTGGGTTGGCTCCAGATTTTGTGAGGCCCTTGGACAAGATGTCCTCCTCAGTGGACCCCTTTCCTGACTCAGGCCATGTCCTTCTCACTGCTGTTGCCACTGCCCGTTCATTTCCCTCCCCTCCCCCTTTAGGCTTGATCTGCACGGCTATTCAGAAAGAAAGAGCAAGGTAAGCGGAGGCAGCTGTTCCTTCTCCTTGGTCTGAGAAGGATTAAGATATGCCTGTCCTGTTCCCCAGTACTTTCCCAGAGCAAACTCTCCTTGCATTAACCGTGGTTAGGGACTTGTCAGCATCGCTAGTAACTGTGGGGAAGGACCACAACTCATGGTCCCAGACTCAATCCCCAGCATCTCCAGGTGGTGATGGGAACATCCTCTGCCTGAAATATTAGCCTTATTTGGGTATTCAGGAACTGAGAAAAGTAACCTACCAGGGGACCCACAATTGCCCTCTGCGAATTAGAGTGTCAGTTTGAGGCAAGGAAACTTCCTGCACAGTATTTATGCGGCTTCTGTGTGGTGCATTTTTCATAGTGCAAAGCTCTTACAAGAATAGAAGCAGGCTCCCTGCTTTAGCCAGTTGCCCACCAACTTGTGAAGAGAGAATGGGCCAGTTGAGTAAATGGGCTTCTTCCTAGTGCCCCCCATGTGTTGCTTTCCCCAGTTCCTGAACTCTTAAAGAGGGCTCTAGTTAATCTCAGTCGTGGTTGACATAGGTCCTGACATAATCCTTAAGTGCAATTAAGATGGGTGCAGATAATTTACTCGGCGGGGGGGGGATGACATGGGCTAGGGGGGCGCAGCTTGTGCCACCCTCACAACTTCTTAACTGTAGCTACAAGAGGCTATTTGTTATGCCCGCATAACATCAAGATGTCTTGAAACCATATCCTTCCTCATCCCGAGGTAATTGCAACTTAAAAAGAATAATTGTGCTTTAGAAAAAGGTGGTGAATTAGCTCTTAATTGAACAAATTTACATGCAGTGCTTTTAATAAATGCAGCCAGCAAAAGCCATGAGGAGAGTGCTAGATTCAGTATTGGAATCACTGGTATATTAGTGGTACCTCGGGTTACAGACGTTTCAGGTTACAGACTCCGCTAACCCAGAAATAGTATCCCAGGTTAAGAACTTTGCTTCAGGATTAGTACAGAAATCGTGGCACCGTGGCAGCAGCTGGAGGCCCCATTAGCTAATGTGGTACCTCAGGTTAAGAACAGTTTCAGGTTAAGAGTGGACCTCTGGAACGAATTAAGTTCTAAACCTGAGGTACCACTGTATGCCTTTTTCAGTGGGGTTGATTGTGTGTGTGTGTGTGTGTGTGTCTATTTTAAAGTTACAAATTGGACCTGCAACAAAATGTTGCAGTGTATCCTCCATCTTCAATAGAATGATCCTGTTCAGGGTTCCAGCTAGCTTTCTCCTCCAAGCAGGGCATTCCAGCCCTTCCCCTCCCCATTCAGGTTTTCTCTTTACAACTGTTTCTCAACATTTTATGGCTCCTGAACATACTCAGTGTTCATTGAGAGACTGCCCTAAAAAACTTTAATTTTTGGATTTTTATTTTTTATATGCATACTTATTCAACCTTTGGGCTAACTGACAATGACAATACTGTATCTCCCTCTTGTTTCTCAGTGGCCCAATTTTGGCTATATTCTGTTGGCACTTGCCATCTAAGTTCACTATAAGGAAGAGTGGACTTTATCCACAGGCTTATAATGCACATACTTAGGATTGAGCCTAATACATATCCATTGCCAAAAACTAGTGGTTCCCATTTTCAGAACAACAAAGTTTAACTGTTTGTAAGATCATTTGAGAAGTGATGAAAAGGTGTAATTTAGCAAGCATACAATTGCAACATGCTGTGCAGTGTAATGCACTGAGAAGAAATTAATTTTTGTTAATGGATTTAAAACTAGATATATGGAAATGATTGTATATAATGCATATACTGCTAAACAGCTAAGTAGTCCTTGGGGTTTTTATGTTAATTATCTGTATGTAAATCATTTCAATCAGAGCAGTCTAATGAGTCAAAAACTACTAGGAAATGGGAACATAGATTTGTAATATCTGTCAGGCTTTGTCCTATACCATGAAGCTCTGCTTCCTACAAGGTCCCTATTTAGAAGCCATTAATGTATCATTGGGAAACAATTTAATATGATAAGAGAATATGATATATAGTACACTCTGGCGCTGACCTGGTGCTGCACCTTTTGTCCTTGCTGCTGTGTCGTGTAGTTATAGCTTTCTCCCTGTCCCTTTTTGTTCCTCCTGGGGCCTATTAGTGCAGCCAGCATTTTAGGATGGCCCAAGACTTTTCACAATTATTATTAGTTTCATTAGTATTTTTAGTCAGGGGTCTCACTGACTTGCCTCCTACATTGTGGCCCTCTGCTGATGCTGAACTAGGCACCTGATTGGGAATATCTTAGAATCATGTAGCTGCCCTTCTAGGTCTTTTCCCACCAATGTACCCTGTAAGAAGTCTCCTCCCCTCCTTTTCAGGCTGCCCTGCCCATTTCCTGCTCTACTGTCCCTCTTTCATCCTGGAGTCCATATCAGCATTTTTGTTCTCCTGTGTCTAGGCTGAAACACACACACACACACACACACACACACACACACACGGAGAGAGAGAGTTAGAATTATGTTTTGATATAATTAAGACTTTGGCACTTCAGTAGGACACTAATTGGGGCTACTCCAGTTCTTGTTCTCTACTGCAGAGAGTATCTAATGCACACATAAAGAGGTACACGTAAAGAAGAACATGGAAAAAGGGTTTCTCCTCTGCTCTCTGGTGGTCTTTCTCACTCTCCTTTTTTGTGTGGCTTCAAGAATTATTAATAGCTGTAAAGTTTGATAATAAGTGAGTCTATAGAATACACTCAAACAATGTGAATGACCAAATTAGGATAGCATTCATGTTCTGTAATTAAAGCTACACAGATAAAAAGGATATACTTGGCCAGGCTTCATTTGGAAGGAAGGGGGGCAGATGGGGGGGACGGGACAAAAGAGAAATATAGCCAAAGGGACCCTTATTTCCAATGTATTCTGTTCACCATCAGTAGAAATGGCATTAATTCAGGTACCCAATTACTGTAATGTGGTTCAGAGCACCTCAATAGGTGTTTCAATCTCAAGCCAGGACTAACATTTGTAATCCTTTAAATGCACTTAAGAAATTGATGTTACAGCCCCACAATCTGTTAGGGGCCTTGCTTCCTGGCTGATTGCAAAGTATCCCACCATTAATTGGATCATCAGAATGTGATCCGCGTCTCGGTCCTCGGATTATGTAAGACTGACTTTGCTCTGACGCGATGAACCAGAGACTTCTTTTGCTGGATATTTTGACCCTTAATGTAGATAAGTGGTATTTTTCATCAATCTTAGCTTGCATTAAAAAAAGGGAAATGTCAATTCAATGTGGGGCATTTAACTTAATTCAACATCTTTTAATTTAATACCTTGGAAAAGTTAGTCTGTCTCCGACCTGCCTTACACTTCTGCTGATGGAATATTTTGTAAAACACTGCTGAAAATACATAGTCTTCCTCTAATAAAATCAAGTTCTGAAAATCTCTGCACTCTTAGGGTATGTGAGGGGAGACAGGGCTTCAAATGTGCAGTAATTATAATGGAGTTACTTTTGCTGTTACAGACTTAATTCCTGAATAGTTTATATCTTTGTCTGATGGAAATAAATGTGATAGTTTAAATTCAATTTGTCCTTGTTCCTTGTTCTGCTTTCACTGTGGGCTCCATATTTCTGAGCAAGCTATTGTGAAAGCTAACATGGTTATTTGATCCAGACACAGTGTATTAGAACTGAGAAGATGAACTGTTCATTCTTGCTCTGTTACTTGATTTTTGAGGGGTGGTGGTGGGACCCTGTAATCAAACTTTATTTTTACCCTGCATTGTGCCCAGAAACCAACAGGCATAAGCAAGACCTCAAGCTTATGTAAACTTTTCTGAGAGCAAACCCCATGGAAAATAATGGGGCTTACTTCTTAGTATGTATTGAGTTGTGCTACATGTTGCATTGAAAGTAAGAGAGTTGTGGTTCATTTAAGACCCTGTGAAAGCCAATGCATATAGTGGCTCCTAATTATTGATTTTTGCTGGATTGTGCCCTCTTTTGGAAAGGGAGATAATATAATGTGTAATGGTTACAACAATTATTTGGTTGAGAAAACTATTTAGGACAGATTCTAAGCACTGAAGAGTAATAGCCCTCTTTTGCTGTATCTCTGCAATAGTTAATGTAGTTAATCCATAATGATGTTTAAGAACACCAGTGTCTTTTCTAATGATATTCAATACATAAATGTCCTATGAATTATAAATGTATCAAAAATTTGCATCTTCATCTCGATTCCCCTCACAGCCCATGCATACTGTGAGCACGCGTATAAAGGGATTGATTCAGGAGAAGAAAGGAAACTGTGAGAGACTCCAATAGCCTGTATCACTATTACATCTTTATCCTGTCTGTTCTCGAAGGTTTCCTGTACTCTGTCACTCTGCTTGAAGTGTGTGTAGTCCTTTAACCTTATTTTCATTTCACAGACAGTTGAAAATGTACCTCTGTGTCCATATTTTGGGCTATAGGTGAAGTACATTCTAGACTATGGTTGTTGTGTTGCATCCTGCTCCTAACTGAATGTCATTGGCAGCACTGACTGTGAATTAATTAATTAATTAATTAATTAATATGTTTGGTTGGTTATTCTAAATATGTTAAATTTTAAAAGATTTTTTATTTTTTGTATTTTGTGCTCTCGAGTCGCTGAGTAAAAGACAGGTTATGAATATCAGAAATAAATAAATAAATAAACAAGACTCATTTTCTGGCAATGAATGGTACTCAGGGAATATTTCAGTCCTTTGCTTTCACTTTATATGAACCTCATTAAGCTAAATTCTGACTTAATGTAATGTGGTGTGGACTGACTTTGTCCAGTCTCAGAAAAAATATAGAAGGCTTTGTCCATAAGTTAGTTAAGAAGTTGGTTAAATAGTTCTGGCCACCAAACTATGCACCAATAAATGTTAAGTTATTGAAGAGGATAAATATTTTGATTGACCTAAGAAGAACATGTGGCTTCTATTCATTATTTCCCCTCTTTCAGCAGACACACATACACTTATTTGACAAAAACACCAGCAATAGTCCCTTGAAGTGCAAGTCCCCTGTATGTTTCTGTCTCTGTTCCTTGGCAGAGTAAACTGTTTTAAGAACAACAGTGGATCTCTTGCAGTGTTAGACAAATACAGAGAGAGTTAGACAATCTGTTTAATTGGAGTCTTGAATGACACTGGTCTTCTGTCGCATCCCCAGGTGGATGGGCTTGACTTGTGTGTTTTACTTTAAGAACACTACAAGGTTGGGAAATAGTTGAGTTCATAGTGAGGCAGATATATTGGTTCCCAGTCTTTTGAAGACAAATGGAATCTCATCCATCGTGCATTTGCCAGTGTACTGGTGCTGTGTTTCAGAGTGCTTTGGGTTAGGATTTCAGTTTGCCCTTCCTTCTTAATGGGGTCCCTTGGTGATGAGTGCCATCCAAGCACAGGATGGATGAGATGCCCTAAGGACCTGCATCAGGCTTACCTTTTAAGTAGGGCCTTGCTGAACTGTGAACCGAGGTTTCCTTGAACTGCTGCATGAGGATATGAAACCGACTTACAAGTAGTAGAAAAAGAAGGAAGCAATATGGTATACAATAGCATGTATCATTTAGAGCAGTATTCAGTGGCAGTTGAAATGATATTCCTTGCAGTGGTGTCTTAAATTTTTCTGCAAGTCTCATTTTCCTTTGTTCTGTCTCTCTCCAAGCGGGACAGGTAGAGAAAAATGGTTGGTATGTCAGTTCTGGTAAGTGTCAAAAGGCAAGCTTGCAGCTGAATTAATTTAATCCTTCTAATGACCAGCAGGTTGCCTCCTTGTCAGGAAAAGGCTCCTGAATTTGAAAATTAATAATGGCACATAACAGCTAATATTTTATAATTTTAGTGTGTGATCAATATATTTTGATACTGTAGTCAATACTGAATAGATTACTATAATACCATTTATGTGTGGCTGTCCTGGAAGACTGGGACTTGTCATAGCACACCACTTTTGAGAGTTTGATGCAGATGAGCAGGTGCTGTTTATAGTTTGGTAATTTGTGTTCGGTGGTTGAATTACTGATTTATTTTGTGTTTGCCTTTATATTTCTAAGTTGATTTGAACAGCTCCTTTGTGGAGTGTGGGGGTAGGGATGTAAATTGTTTAAATAAATAATATTAAAGGTGTACTTGCCAGTCTGCGTCATGGTTCAAGGTACAGGTAATAACCTAAAAAGCTCTGCATGTTTAGGGCTACTTGAAGTACTAAGGTATCTTGTCCCTTATGAAAACTCTTACCTTTTGAGATTGGCTGATAGAATCCTCTTCCTTTCTCTGCCCTCCCTTGCTTGGAAGGTACAGTCCAGAAGGAGTAATTATCTGTGACAGCACCTTTTTAAAATGGAATTTTCTGACATAAGAGACCTGGCCCATACTGTATTCTTTCAGGAAAGCAATTAAGGCCTACTTATTTTATCTAGTGTGTTGTACTAGGTTATCTCCATAATAGCTGGTAATGATTTGGGGCTCATTTAACCTGCTTTGTTTTAGTTTGGATATGTGAGTGTTCCGCAAATATCTGACAACTGAAGATTTTTCAGTAGCAGTTCCATTCATTTAACAATCAAACCAATGGAATTGTCAGCATCTGAGGTTAAGTTTTGACATCAGGATCCAAATTGCAAACTTTTAAAATATGATGTTATAGCATTTTGAAATTTTGCAGAATTTCATTTTAGCCTTATGCCAATTACTATGCTTTTTTTTTAAATCTCATCTGCATAGTTGGTCACCTCTGTGTGTAGCTGAGCTGACCAATTTCGCAATACCTAAGTGGTTTGTATAGCTCAGTGCTCTTTTTCATGTAGGCGGATGAGAGTCATGAATGAACTACTTCTAAATGATGAAAAGGATATGAGGAGTGTCTTGTTAGCACTTTCTCTCAGCCTATTTCTTTCATAAGTTTCTGTGAAGAGTATAGCTGAGTTAAGGATTGGTAATGTGTTTCATTTATTTTTACTTCTTTCACTAGTAACCTTTCACCTTCACTTAGTTTCACATCACCCTACCATCACAAGACTAGCCCCTTAAAAGGGGGTTATTTTGTCAGAGCCTGCATGTCATGAAATAAGTATAAACAGGTTAACCCAAGATATGAAATAAAGGACAAGCTTGACCCCCTTGGTGTTTCCATGCTTTCTAAAGTCCTTTTAACATTTTAGCCATCCTAAATCTACTGACCCTATTAAAAAGCTGCATTTTAAATGGCTACAGAGGCTTTGCTGACCTTGTTACCACCTTTGTAAGGAACATGTGCACCCACAGCTATTAAACAAAATTAATTTCTGCAGTTTTAAATTGTTAATCTTGCTAAGGACAATTCACTTGCTCTCCAGTCATCCCAGGTCATCATTCTATGTGCTGGAAGATGCCACTAGGGTTCATGGCTCAGGCATATCTTCACTCTGAGTGTGCTTTCTCAAATGCTGTCCAAAATTTTATTTCTTCTTCCTTTCTCCTCCCGCCTCCCCCACCAGTTCTTTGAGGTGTGGTTGATTGATAGCTCTGTGGGCGTACTGGAGCAGTCCCACTGTTCCTCACCCCACCCCAGTTTAAGGCTATTCTGTCCTAACATAGTGCTTCCTTCCCCAATCTGATGGCTATTTTGGACCAGATATTTCTGATTAAACTCTCATCAGCCCTAGGCAGCATGATCAATGGTCAACATGATATTATACTGTCATTTATTAGTCTCCTTACATCAAAAATGCCCCAAAGTGTAGCAAACCAAAATCTAAAACAGATACAGTATCTATACATTTCATAAAAACCAAAGAACAATTGCTGAAAATTGCTGTGCATTTAATTCACAGCATTTCAACACCCCCACAACCTTAACATGGTCAATAAATAGCTGTAGATGGGAGTTGCAGCATTTGGAGCACCCCACATTGAGGAAGGATGGCAGATATCAGACAACAGGACATATATTCAGGCAGAATGCAACAGCTCTGGTATTGCCTCTTTTTATGTCAAAGGCATGCCTAATGCAGTTCTGTATGTGGTTAACCAGTTATACTATATACCTTTTAAATGTATGTTGTTCTCTTGTCTGTACAACTTTTCTCAATCTGTATCTTGTATTATCACATGTGCACTGTTTTCAAACGGTTTCTGTGTGTTGGTATATGTTTTTTATCTGGGATCATCCTTCTCAGTTGTCCCTCCTTCTTCCATTGCCTTTGTCTCAGGCACTCAGACTAATCCCAGCCATCCGCTGGCTCTCATTTTGGGATAATAGCCTCTCTCCTTTGCTGTTGTTTTGTCATGTTTGATTCGGCAGCACAAAGACTTTAAATTAGCCAAAATGTTTCCATGCTGGGCTTACTCTGCTGCTGCTACCAGTTGTAGATCCACTGAACCACTTGATGCTGAAATTGATGATTGCTCAGAATGGGTAAGAAATTGTTGGTCACTGCCAGGAAGATTCATTCACACCAGGCCCCTTTAAGCAACATAAGAGGGAAGGAGGGAGATATTTCCTTCTTTTTCCTAATGCCTAGCTGTTGGCTGTATTGTCCTTCTACCAGGTTCCCGCTGAGTGATTACAGACTTGCTAGGCTGGGTCCTTCCTCTGATTTCAGAAAGCAAAAACAGAGAGGGAGGAAAAATCCATGAAAGAGATGCAGTCTGCAGTTAAACTCAGTGAGTTACAGCTTTTAGTTTTTAACCCACTAGTGAAGATACAACATTAATTTCATTCTTGCTTTTTGTTCCCACCATATTGAAACTTGCTCAGCAATGATTCTTAAATAGTAAAAAGCCACTGTCTATAGCCTATGGCCATTTGTGCTAATGTTTCTATAGCCTATCACCATTTGTGACATTTCCAAAGGAAACAAATGTTCTCTAGTTGTAGCAAATAATATTTAAACAAAAAGAACTGCTAAGTTATAGGACCTATGTATTTGGCAGAATGTATGGTTTAGTTCACTGGCTTTTATTAGCTAAAACAAGTTTTCTTTCAAAATTTTGGCGGAAGTTAGAAGGAGAACTAGAAGAATTTCTAGTACATTTGCTTTAATTAACACTGGAGAGTTTTGTAATAAGCACTAGATGCCTGCAAGCATGTCAGAAACTACATGAAGTTGGATGGATAAGGATATATGAGCTTGCATTCAACACAGCAGTAAATAAGTGTCCTGTCAGCGCAAGGATTCCTGGTTGCACAGTGGAACTTCTCCACCTTTCCTTTCCCTCACATGCTCTGCATCCTCCTCAAATCTGCTCTGGGGGCTTGGGAAACCCCAGAACAGATTTAGGGGATGCACCAGCAGAGGAGAGGGGGGGTGTCCCGTTGCGCAAATGGGATCCTTGCACTGACAGACTCTTGCTGCATTGCATAAAAGCCTATATTATGGAAATGTATCTAGAAATATAATTGAATGAGAACCTTTCCTTGTGTCCATGAATCTTCTTCAATTTGTCATTTTTAACTTTAATACTATAACATTATTGATGGAATTTTGTGCATACTTACCAATAATTAAGGTACCTGTTCACTAGGGCTTAATTCTAAGTAAACATGCATAGGATTGTGTTGTAGCACCCTCATATTGAAGTATTCTTCACAAACTAAGCAACAGTTCAATTCATGGGATCTATATTTTATGTAAGTTTAGTATTGGATCCATACCAATATGTTTTATAATAGTAAAGGAAAATCTAGGGAAATTGGCATAGTGGCAGGAGTGAATTCCTGATGCTTTTCAGAGTAGTAACTTAATCTCTGTGACTGTGCTTTCCAGCAGAGTTTGATTTGTTTTGATAAAACATAGGGTGAGTCAATCTGCAAATGTATCCGGTTTATGCTCTACATACAAATGAAGTACCAAATTAGTTTTCCAGTGCTCAATCACAGATGTGAGATGCTTAATGGGATCATCATGTCTTTACTACATGAGGAGACATTTCAAACAAGCAGAAATATGGTGCAGTCCTGCTTTCAGAGTGCTTATGGAAAATTTGACCACTTGCCCCTGTCCTATGTTTTCAAAAAACCTCCTTGAACATTGAAAGTGTACTGTGTCCAGGAGTAGGATTTGCTAAAAACCCTTCTCCCTGATATTACTCAATTCAGGGGAGTTTTAACTGGCAATCCAGCAACAGAAATTGCACAGTTCAAAAAGAACTGTACCAAATATTATTTCTTCTTATTAGAACTGGCACTTTCTTGCTAAAAACAAGTGTGAGTAGATACAGTGGTACCTCGGGTCACAGATGCTTCAGGTTACAGACTCCGCTAACCCAGATATAGTACCTCGGGTTAAGAACTTTGCTTCAGGATGAGAACAGAAATTGTGCAGCGGCGGCACAGTGGCAGTGGGAGGCTCCATTAGCTAAAGTGGTACCCCAGGTTAAGAATGGACCTCTGGAATTAATTAAATTCTTAACCCAAGGTACCACTGTATTGGATTATAATTGACTAGAGCCTGAGACAGAGATATAAGAAAATGTGTTTAACCTCTGGAAGAAATTTTAGGACCAATATGTCACAATTTCTTTTGGATTTGTAGGCAAGTTGTGAGGTTCAGGGTCATTTCAAATGGTGAAGGGTCTAGATAAAGGGTGGTAACCTGTGTCCCTCCAGAGATTAACCTGTTTTTTTCCAACTCTCATCAGCCTCCACCATCATGATTAATAGTAAAGGATAATGGGAGTTGTAGTCCAGCAACAAGAGGAAGGTCACAGGTGAACATCCCTGGTCTGGACTGTGTGGTTTTGCTGTTTGGTCCATGTGTAACTGTGGTACTTGATGCAGGTGAACTGATGGGAGAGTTAAAATGTACAAGACTGCTTAATAATGGTCTGCAAGCTTAATGGTTTGTGAGGAAGCATGAACACCTATGTATGGTGTCCAACCCAATCAAACAAAGTCACAGTCTTGGTGTGTTCCTGACTTCATTGTTACATCTGGAAAACAAAGTTGAATGTTTGTCTTCACTTCTCATTGAGTGACAAGATTGTGACCTTTTCTTTGAGATTCAGATATGGTTATTGCCATTT
This sequence comes from Podarcis gaigeae, assembly GCF_964106915.1. Classification (NCBI taxonomy): domain Eukaryota; kingdom Metazoa; phylum Chordata; class Lepidosauria; order Squamata; family Lacertidae; genus Podarcis; species Podarcis gaigeae. Next base: position 94,506,167 of record NC_139680.1, read on the forward strand.
GTGTTTTCACGACCTTGAGACTAGACCACTATTCTAGCACACTTGGTGTGAGACTAACATGGCTCCTTACTCAGGACTATGTTAGAATGTACAAGTGGTGCAAAACCAAATATCAGTCAATCTAATAACATAGGATGTAGCACAAAGCGTGAGCCACTCACCAACTAAGTGGCAGCTTCTCTGTGTTGGATTCTCAGGAATATATTACACCAGTGTTCCATCTTCTGCACTTCATCTCAGACACCATTAAAAGAACTAACCATGCCTTAAACAGCTTGGGCTTTGTATGTCTGCAAAGAACACTCAGGGTAAACTTGGCTGTAGAGAAGTATATAGGTTACAGGAGGCTGACCCATATTCATAATAGTGGCAACAATATGTCTTTTGCCACGATCAAAAAGTTACTTATGTGGATAGGGAAATGCATCTGACTGTGGCTACCTTTTAACACAGGGGTCGGCAAAGCTTTTGTGGCTTGGGCTGGTTCATCGTCCTGCAGATGCCACAGTGGGCCGGAGTGTGTGCGTGCGTGCACGTATGCACAAACGCTATTTCCAGAGCTCCTTCCAGTGTGGAGGAGGTGTGCACAGCTTCCCGTTGGCTGCAGGAGCTTCCTGCAGCCAATGGGAACCCGGCCAGCATCGCAGAAGGCGGTCCCCACTCTGCTCCGCGACGGTTTAGAGTGGTACATGGGAGCCGACCAAGCGGGCGGCAGGGGTCCATGGGCTGGTTAAACGACCCCCATGGGCCTTAGGTGGCCGACCCCTGTTTTAACACAATGAAGGTTGGATAGACAGCATCTATGCTCAGAATTGCACTCTGCAGCTAATTTGGATCCATATCCAATTAATACCTGCAGTTTCTGACCCACTCTGATATGTCCATGGATCTCCTTAGCTGTATCAGGCTGTTAGTCACTTATGAAAGTGGATCCCACTGGGTGGCAAGATTACTAGCCAGGAGCATTTCTCTCTCACTCTTTCTGAAATAAGCACAGAAAAATCATGATGATGTTGATAAAACCCACACCTCACTAATCAGCAACCAATGCCTATTATTAAACAATTGTAATGTGTTTGAATTCTGAGTGTATTTTAGCTAATTCACTTAATATTTCCATTTCTTTAATTTTCAGTTTTATTCTGAATTTAATTTACTGAGTATTATTTTATGCTAATCCACAATGTATTAGTAACAAAATAATCCCAACCTTGATGATATGTTTCCAATCAGAACTCTTTTCCTCACACCAGGGAAGCATCTTTGCCTTTATAAAATTACCCTGTTTGAAAGAACACAAACTGCAGCCCAATATAGATCACAGTGGAAAATGATTCAAAATTACACAAGAGGGGCCTCCTTTCTTTTTCTCCCCCTCCCCTCCTTAGTTCAGCTGTCTTATGAAATGTGCAAAGTTTATCATAGCATTTTAGTTTACAGTTACTAATCATCCCTTTGTGTATTTCATTGGTATGTTATTTATAGCCTGCTGTAAAAGGGTATTTTACAGTATTCTGCTTCTGTGCTGCTTCTGCTGAAATTCCCACACAGTGTAACATTGCCTTCAAAGAATTATGTGTGGGTGACACGCACAAACACATACACAATTATGTGTCTGTGTATAAATGAACCTCCGTATTTGTACCATATTTACAAATATCTACAAATTTGTCATTGCAAATTGCCTTTGGTGGAGATTCTGACTGCGTGAATCATCAAAATAGATTCTAAGTGAAGCTTTGCAGCTAAAATCCTGCTTCCACCATTGTCGAAGGTACAGGGTCACACACTGTCATAAACTTAACTAGAAGTCCTTGCCTCATAATGCTTCCTAAGCCTGGCTGCGAAAAGACAGACAGAACTAGAAGCCTCCTGTTTCCCCCTAATAAATTCCGTTTTGAACCCACTTGTTAGTCGAGCGTTGTTCACACTAACTACAGAAAGGGCCCTCTGTCTCGGGCATAAATTACTCTTATGTGCCACTGTCTCTGAGCAGCCCCCCAGTTATGGATTGCTTTGTTCTCAACTTGACAGGAACATAATTAGAACTGTTGATGAAATCTACCAAATTGTTCCTCCGTGGCCTCAATGGTCAGGAAATTTGGCTGAGTCGTATTTGTCACCGACGTAAAGGCTCTAAACACTTCATATTAACTATGTTATTAATGTGCCCTCTAATCTGTCCATGAATTGGTAACACTTGAAGCGAGCTGTGTGCTAATAGCACCTTGTGATAAATACATTGTAATGCTCTTTAAAAGTTTCTAGACAGTGAAAACATGGTAATAAAAAAAAAGTGAAGCCTTCTGTGGTGTCGAGTCTCTCTTTTTTAATCACATTTCTTTTGTATTTTGAGACTTCCTTTTCTGAGCTCGCTGAAAACTTTGGCAATTCTTTGCTTGAGCATCCCAGAGGAAATGAGTGATGTGGCCGTAACAAACCCTGACAAAATATTTACAGTCTTTCTAGTGCAATGCATACTGAATATGACTGGAGAAAAAATGCATTCTTAAAAGAGAATAATTTGTTTTGAGTGCAAAAGTCTAAAACAGAGAGTGAAATCCAGAGCTGACATTCTGCTGGTGGAACAGCTTTTGATCAAGCAGAGGCAACCAGAGACATTCTGCCTCTGATACTGAAGATTGTATACATCCATCACAGAATCAGAGAACTGTAGAGTTGGAAGGGACCCTAAAGATCATCTTGTCCAACCCCTTGCAATACAGGAATGGTACCTACAACCTTGGTGTTATCATCATCATGATCTAATCAAATGAACTATAACCGTGATGAAAACTGGTAGCCATTGATAGCCTTACATTCCATGAGCTTATACAAATATGAGGAACAGGAGAAATTTTGGGATGAGAGACAGGCAGTGTACTAATATTTTTTCTTAGAACCAAACTTCTTTTTCTGATTGTAAATTGTTTTAACTGGTGTTCATCATTTTACGTGGTTGTAACCTTTGGGTGAAAGTCATCTATGTCATAGCTGCCATAGCTCAGAAATCAGTCATTTGAATCATAGTACTATTTTTTTTCTGACTCTTTAATTTGAATGAATGTATGTGTTTATGAAAGACTATAGCTTTAAATGAGCACAGCAGCAATATTCATCAAAGCTAATTATGAGCCTCTACACGTGTGTGTGTGTGTGTGTGTGTGTGTGTGTGTGTGTAGGGAGGGGGTGGCTCTCCAGAACTAAACTGCAATGCATAGGACTAGGAGATCATGTGTGTGTGTGTGTGTGTGTGTGTGTGTGTGTACATCATCTACATATGGTGATTATAATATCATTGAGAAGAGATTTGAGATTTACAAAAGTAAGATTTGAATCTCCTTTAACTGCAGGAGACATTCACTGAGAAGGAACTACAAATGTTATTTAATAGGAAAAAAGCCTGCATCAATTAATAGACCAGGACTGGTGAACTTGCAGACTAAGAGTCATATGTACTCTTGACCTAATTTAACATGGGTGAAGGTAACCAAGGAGGGATGGAGGGAGGGTGGGAGTGGGGAAGTCAAAGTGGATAGACTAAAGGAAGGAAGAGGTGGGAATAATTCTCTGTGAGCCATCGGTTCAGACCTCTGGCAATAGTGATCTTTCCCAGTGGCGGACCTTGGGGTCTCCAATTTCAGCAGCGTCCTTTGCGATGCCAAAATTTGGTGGCCTCTGCCTTTCACGCTCCATTCTAAATAATCGTTGTAGTGCTCCAAGGCTCTGCACCCAGTGCACCCGAACCAGTCGTGCTCCCCTACATCCGCCTCTGGCTTTTCCTGGTAACCCACCAAGCAGGGAGGAATAAAGAATGGGGCAGGGGGTAGGATGTCACACAGAGAGACACAAAGCGGGGGGGGGGGGGATGGCCCTGCCTACCATGGGCTCTCTGCCCACGCATTGATGCCTCCAGTCTTGTTTTCTGTTGTCACGTGGCCCCTAACAGATTACTTATAATGAAATGTGGCCCTGAAAAGAAATTCTGTCTCTATTGTTGAATAGACATTGGATGAGGGACTCTATCAGACTAGGCGAAGCACACACTTGGTGTAGTTGGAGCAAGAGCCTAAAATATAAGACAGTTTCATAAGCTGATATAAAGAGAGATGCTGCCTTCAGACCTGTACATGATCTCCTAAGTTACTGTGAGTTGGAAAATTACTAAATTCTTCTTAACCATAAAATAAATAGTGGTGGTTTCTGCCTAAATATGTAAACTACTATGCTAGGGGTTTCCATATATAAGCTGTTAGGCAGAGATTAACCTGTGGTCCTCTAGCTGTTGCTGTACCAGAACTCTCTGACCATTGGCAATGCTGGCTGGGATAGATGGGAGTTTAACAATATCTGGAGGGCCACAGGTTAGGCACTCTCGTTATAAGAAATAGACAGCCCTCGTAGCATATTGCTTAGAATGATACCTAAAGTACAAAAAAGTAATTTATTATAGCTGTATTACAAGAAACCAAGTAAATTGCTTTTCACTTCTTCAGTATCTTTCTATTATTTCCTTTTAACTGAAAGGCAAATGAAACAAAAGTGCAAGGCATGCGGCCTTACGATAATGTTAGTGTCTGATTGATCGTCATCAGTATATGACTACAACGTTGGCTGAGATTCTAGGCTTAAATTATCTTGACATTTCTCAGTGAGAATAGGAAATGTTTCCTGTTAGGTTATATAATGCTTCAGAGGCTATTCTAGGTCCACCCATATATCTTCCTTTCATTCTTTCTTTAAAAACCAAAGGCAGATGCAAATCTTGAGCAGAGGGACAATGATGGTGGATAGGGAAAATGGCTGCGCAGTCCTTTCACATACAACTGGTCTTTCTCCCTGCTAAACATTGCCCCCAGAGACTACATTTCCACCTGCAGGAGAAGATATGGATACTCAAGTCTCTTCTCTGCAAGGTGGAAAGCAGCTTAGGGGAGAATAACGGCCGGAGAAAAGGGAGAAGCAGCTTCATCCTCTCCTGCACTGGTTCTCTGCTTAGATTGAAGCCTCTGCAAATGCTTAGTTTTTAGTTTTTAAAGGCATGCAACTTAGCCTTACATGTAATTTGGTTCTATAGTCTACTTTCCGTGTCTCTTTGTAAAAATACTGGTACTGTATGTTCTCAAGCCAGCCTGGAATTGCTTTCTTCTGCATAGCAAATAATTAAGGCATGAGTAGAAATCCACTTGTGCAATTTTGATCAAGTCTGATGATATATGGCTATTGTTGAAAGAGTAAAGGCTAAAGCTTCCTAGTGCCTTGGTGTCTGTTACAGGAAGTAAACATAGGATACAGTCTGCTTGTGCAAAGCAACCCATAGATGTCAACTTTCAGATCAGCAGCCTCACCTGTCCTGGGGACAGTCTATGGGATATCTAAGAATCCGGGATAGCAGCGGGAAGCAGTGGGAAACAGCGCTGGAATAAGGGAATTTCCCGCAAAAAAAGGGAAGGTTGACAGCTATGAAAGCAACCTGTAATATTTCCTAGTTCTTCCAGGAAAGTTGGAGGTAACTTCCATCACATATGCTAATATTTTCCTCTTTCTCTGACATGTTGCCAACATTTGTCATATTTTTGTCTATATATTTCAGTGTTGTAGACCAGTGTGCCAGTAATTTACATGAAACTTTCACTGATAGTAGTTATAGTGAAATATTTGCTCAAAATCAGTGAACTTTTTGGTCACTTGTTTTGTATACTTAAGTTGCCAGAGATCACCTTCTCTTTCAAGGTGGTTTCTCTGATGTATCTGAAACTGCACCCAGTGATTAGTTTTTCATCTTATTAGGAATCATTTCCCATTTAACATATATTAGAGAAAGTAAGCTTTTCTGATTGCTGCCTGATAGTGTTGGGGCAAGTACAGTGGTACCTCAGGTTACATACGCTTCAGGTTACAGATGCTTCAGGCTAACCCAGAAATATTACCTTGGGTTAAGAACTTTGCTTCAGGATGAGAACAGCAATGCGGCGGCAGCGGGAGGCCCCATTAGCTAAAGTGGTGCTTCAGGTTAAGAACAGTTTCAGGTTAACAACGGACCTCCGGAATGAATTAAGTTCTTAACCCGAGGTACCACTGTATAGAAAGTAATTCTGCCTGCAGCAGCTCTTCCCGTTCATCCTTTGAACTCAATATAATCAGACTGTCTAATATGGCCAGCCCTGTCTGCTTTCTCCCACTACAACTTTGTTTTCATAGCTAAGCTTTTAGCTTAACATGGCAGTTTAAGTAAGGTTGTTCTTTTTTTAAAGTAAGGTTGCGGTGAGCACTGGCTCATCCCATATAACAGAGTCTGTTTGATTTTATTTTGCAATTCAAAAATATATTCAAGGGTGGCCAAAATTCAGATCTATTTTACCAGCAAAACCCAGGAATTTATGCTGAGAGGTCAATGGACTTTTGCTGGTGTAAAAATGCAGGCTGTGATGAAAATTAAACCCATTAATTTGGTTAATATGAGCTCTCTCACAGCAACAGTTGCATAGAGCATATGCTCCTAGATGCTCATGTTTGAAATGATGATTCACAGTTAATCGTTATGAGAAATAGCTTACCACTTCATAAACTCTAGGAAAGACTGTTTTCTTTTTCAAACATTTAAATTACTCAGCCATTTTATGCATTAAACCCAATTATAACTAATAGTATTTCAGAGAATTTAAAAAGCCATTTCTTGCACGATAAGTACTTAGCACATTTTATCACATGGCAGTGGGACCCACTCTGTACCACAGCATCTAAAAATAGATGATGAATTGAAACTCAGCAAGACTGTTAGATTGCAATCCTGTGCATGCTTGGTTGAAGTAAATGGGATTTTCAGGTGACCATGGATAGGATCAGGCTGCACATTAAATGTGCAGATACTTCCTTAAACTGAAAATACCTTAAAGGCATGGTGAATAACAATATATTGCCATAGATATGGTGAATTAAACTATTGGATAGTCATGCCATTTCTAATTTTAGAAACATGGAGTTGGAGCATGACATTAAAAAGAGCAACCACTTTTCTGGATCCTGTAGTTTGGATCACTTACATAGTGATCCTGCCAGCAGAAGTGGGAAGGAGACCTTCACCTTCACTGGATTTTCCTCCCCCAAAAAACCATTCTGAGATTCCCTAGACCAGTATGCGAGAGAAGAAAGAGCTGCTGAGGGAATTGACAAAAATGGTCATTTCTGCCAGCAGAATCCTCCATAAGGTCAGTCAGAAATTTGCATGACAAAATTATTAGATTAATGATGATGATGGAGTAAGCAGGGAAAGTGCTTCTGAGAGCATTGCATTTTAATTTGCATGACTAGGAACATGCTTATATTAGCCATTGTCATGCAGATCGGTAGAATGATACACTGGTAAAAATATGGTATTAATGAGTCTGCAACATTAATGAAATTATGCAGCCATCTGAGTTGTCTTGTCAAGTTTTTTATATTCAAAAATAGGACCCATCACCATGATGGTGAAGTGGTGTTTTGCAGTTGATCATTGTGAGAATCTACACATCTTTTTCAGTGGTTCAACGCATTCATATTGTTATTTATGAGATCTGCAAGCTTCACAGCAAATTCAACAGGAGTGTGGTTCATGCTCTGAACATGTGCTTGACAACTGACAAGACTCAGGAGGACAAGATGCCTTTGTTGATTTCCACTTAAATGTGGCTCCATAAATGGGACACAACTTTGATTATCCATAGTTCTTATAGAAAGCAAGTAAATAACTGGGAGTTTTCAGAATGTAGTACTTTGACCTCATTTTTATTTCCTCACTGTCATCACTGTCATCCCGATTTCTTCTCTATGTAAAATAGCTTGAAACATCAACAGTTGTGTGAGAGAGTGGAGTATTACATAGATTCATTATTAAATAGCAGAGAAATTAGAGAATTTGCCTTGGATTTTTGTTATAGGGTTATCTATATGTAAAGTCACGTGGTCCTTGGGTTCTGGGTTAATGCCACATTAGACTGCAGCCGCAGATCATGTTTCTGCATGCTTCCCCTATAAATATTCCCTTCTGCAAAAAAACAGGTACATTGGTGAGAAGTCTAGGTCAGAACATTTCTCCCTGATGGACCAGTTTCTCTAAGGAGGGATCATGTTAAAAAGGGGAGTATTCAAAAACAAGATCACCGCTGCAATTTAAAGTAGTAGAGTCTATGACCACATAATCTTACTGAATGTGTAGGTTGGCTCTAAGGGCTGAACTACTGTACATTTTACATGGAGATGTAATGTGCTACAAAAAAACCCATAGTTTTTAAAATGAAAAGCATCTTTGGGAGAGTTCAGTTTTGGTACGTAGATAGAAGGCTTTCCCATTTGTGTTTTTCTCATTGCAATTCTTTCCACACTCCAGCTGCGAAGGAAGATTCCAGATGTGCCTTTGCAAATGTATGTCTGGAAACCCACACCATCATGGGGAAAACCAGTTTGGGTAAAGTGTTGTGGTGGAAAGCTAGTAGGTGGGGGAAAAGTTACACACACCCTCCCTACTGCACCATCTTTCCTCCAAATCACTCTCTTCTGAAGTGGCTGTGGCAAATGATTTCAAACTGATATGTTAAAGTCATATGAGAAGTATGTAATATCACAGGCAGTGATGACCGAATTGTCCCCAAGACCATTGAATTAAAGTTGTCAGCAACTAAGATTTGCCAAGTAAAGTCATACTTATCAATAGCTCCTCTTGTTAGATATTCAAAGTTCAAGGGCTTGTTTGCTTTAGTTAAGTGCTCTGAAGTGCTTCAAAAGGCATTGGCCCTATTATATAAACAAATAGAGAAACAGTTAATTGCTGCTGCCCGTTTAGAGTGACGTGCCTAATATGGATTGTTTAGCGGAGGTCTGCAGTACGTTAGCTGTAGTCTTGGGGAACCATAGCTTTAAAAATTCTTCAAGTAATGAAGCTAGCTTGTAGCCCAGGTATTTGCTCAGGGATAAAACACTGGAGAAGACTGGAAAAAGAAAGAGGATAAATACTTTTATGCCATTCCTGTTAAATGTTTTTATTTATTATTTCTTTATCCCACATTGTCTAAGGCTGATTCACAGAGGCCATTTTCTTTTTCATGCAAATGGTTTTGACTACTTCTTCATATACATTCACATGGACAACACAGTATGTGAATTGGCTGTTCATGATTGAAGCTGAAGACAGTTTCCAAGATGGTGGTGACACTTTTTTCAAGTACCTGAAATCATGTAAATTGCTGCTAGCTTTATCTGTGACTTTTCGTTTCCCTTGTTAAGTTGCCTGTGTGAAAGTTTCCCTGGCTACATGCACAGAGACACAAATGTGTTGTGTGACCCGCTTCTAATATTTCATGTGATATTCTTGCTTAACCTGCTTAACTTGTACTCTTAAGACCGTCATCTCTGCAAGGTAGAACGCAATGGACATAAGAACTATTAACACTACATAGAATTTGATCACTCAACACATTTTTGTATCTATGTGGACAAGCCTGACCATCTTCAGGTAACATAACAAATGAACTGGTCTAGGAGGCTATGGTGCTTTTAGGATATTAGTCTAGTTGATTCAAGAGGTATCTTCCGGTTCTGGAAATCTATTATGTATAAGTGTACAAAACAAGCATATTGCTCATTCTTTCCTGCAAGATCAGTGGATATTTTTGTAGCCGATTTTTCTCATGCACGTTATGAGTAATTTTGATTGAAGTCAACACAGCTGAACCTTAAGGTGAATGCACTTGGGCTCCTACAAGGATTTTATTATCAGAAGATTTGAGGTCTGATGAACAGCTTATAAGGATCTTTGCTATTTCCTTTTACAGTGTCAGTCGTGGTATTTGGAGCAGCTTGAAAAATCAAGTTTCATAAGGTCTGATGGTAAAGTACTCCGTCAGAGATTATGCTGATCCAAATAGAGTGAGAAAGTGTGTTAGCCATGGAGCAAAAATACATACCAAATCGGCAGCAAACCACTTTGAATGGCAAGAACTGTGAGTGTAAGGAGTTAACCTCGGCCCTTACAGCCAGAATTAGATAATTTGGCATCCATTCCTGGATGAGATCAGTTATTGGAAACCTGATATGCATATGGTTTTCTTTTATGTGATTCAAATACTGCATGCAAGTCCCAGAATGGAGTTGCAAGACAATAAATTAGCCCTATAGCTAATCTAAACGCCATTTCTAAAAAAAGAAGCATGACGAATCTTATAAATAGTTAGACATTACTTAGCTTGAAACTACTTTTGTCAAATCTGATCAGTGCCAAAAAGTCACCTTTCTAAACATTAGCTGGGGGATTAATCAGGAATGACAAAAATGTACTTTCATCACAGGAAACAGAGTAATCCTTTAAAATTCAATAGAAGAAGCTGAATGGGTCCAAGGCCTTTGATTCCCCCCAAGCAGCTGCATTACATATTTCATGAGGTGGGTGGACCCAGGGTCCCTTGCAGTCAGCTGCAGCAGCAGATGTGATAGTTCTGTAGCACCAGAATTCTTATAGCCATGCAGGTTCATGGCTTCCAAGTGGATAAAGTTGTCCAGCATCAGTGGCAGCCTCAGGATGCTGCTATCCACTCAACATCCATGCACCTACATGTTCATCCACTGGGCTTCTGCTTCAATTTTGTAAAGCCCTACAATGACAGTGTTGGATCTCCTCCACCATTCAGTAGCACTTAGCAGTGACCTTTGGAATTTGAAAGCAAACCACTGCACAAACCACCACTGCCTGGGTTATCGCCATGCATGCAGGCCATAACTCTGGAATGTTAGCTTCTGTCCTAGTGCAGGGGCCTTCCTGTCCATAGACCAAGAGAGACTCTAGTATGAACTGTGGTAGCAAGAAACTTCCCTTTAGCCCAAGATTTGATGTCTTTATGTTTTCTTGGAAAAGTATTACTACTTTGTGCAGAGCGCTTTACATTTGTTACAGCAATTTTTGAGATGGGGAACAGATTCAAGTTTCTGCTTTGCCTGTTTTAACGGCAAAATATTAGATATCACTTCAGATCTGTATCCTAAACTCTTCAGCCTTACAACATTTCCTCCATTTTAAGTTTGGCTTTTGGGAAGGGCTGCAACCTGCAAGTGGTTTCCCCCCTTCCATATCTGTTGCTATATAGATGGAGCTGGGAACTGGCATGCCCTGTGCAAGAGTTTCACCCTCTAAAACAAGCATGGGGAACCTGCAGCCCTCCAGATGCTGTTGGATTAACATTCCAAGCAGCTCCAGCAAACGTGGCCAGTGGACAGGGATGTGTAAATTGTAGTCCAACAACTTCTGGAGAACTACAAGTTCTCCATTCCTGCTCTAAAAGGTTTTCAGCAACTGCTGAGGCCTCACTCAATGATAAAGAATGGTTTGATCGTTGCCACTACCTGTTTGTGAGTTGTAAAAGTCCACACACACTGTTCCAAACAGTTTCTAACATTTCTTTTGGGTTTTTTGTTACCAGTAGATTCCAGAATAACCAACAAGTTTCCTAAATGTTCACTGAATTTATGTGAGCTGAGCAGGCCATTAGTTCCCTGTTACTGAACGCACTTCTAGTTGACTGCAGAGACCACTAAACACTGGTAGATTTTAATTCATTTTGAGAATTAAAAAGTGCAGTGTGTATCTTTTGAAAATTGAATGAGGAAGACTAGTATGAGGGCCTCTCTGTCATTCCTCATTTCAGGTCCATAGCAACTGTATTTTTTATGCCACACTAAATATCACTTTCTTTGCTGTGTTTACATCCACACTGGCATTTGCTGTGTTAGCATTATTAGCATATGCATCTGAGTTTTCTCAGCCATTCTTCAGTAGGTCACTATCCCTTCTCTAAAAAATACATCGAAAATCACATGTATCTGGAAAGATATGCATGATCTTAAAGATCTAATACCAAATACATTTCCCTTCCAATTTATTTGCAAAAAAAGGTGAATGTAAAATTTAAAACATCACACATTGCATAGGCTTCCCAATAATTTGGGAAAATAAGGAAGTGTAATATCTCCTTTCCAAAAAATAAAATAAAATAAGTCTTTTAAAATTTTGTATGAATAAATACATTTCTTTTAACACTTTTGTTGTTTTAAAAAGCTATTTTTTTATCTGAGGTGTGAGAAGATGTGCTAACCTTGTCATCGTGAGTGCAGCAGAGCAGAAATGATAACTGTATATACATTTTTATTTTATTTTTTTACAAAAATCGAGTGCGATTGTGTGTGAGAGGAGAGAGAAGGGTAAGGGGGAGGGATGGAGAGAGGAAGAGAGACAACTTATTTAAATCCTGAATACAGTCAGACCTCATATGCATTGTTAAAAAAAAGCCCTAAAGAATTGCATATGGATTAGGGGGATGAATATTCTATTATTTCAGGCTGTTCTGCTGATCTTCTTATTGTGACTTTGCGCTTCAGAAATCTGCCAGGAATTTGGCTTTGCCGTACTAGGCAGTAATTTTAAATGTGTATCAAGCACTTGATAGTGTATGATTTGCGTGCTGTTGCATTCCCATTTCCTAAATTTTCCACCAATTTATTACTTTTTTCATACTGTTTTAATATTTCAGGATGATGAATATATACAGCATCATTAAAGGTAAATAAAAAATGCATGAAATTAAAAAATGGAATATTAGATGTTTCTTTTCTGTAATCCCTAGGTCCAATAGAAATGAAATGTCTCTGTTCTGTCAAGTAATCCCTAAACATGATTATGGACGTTGTAGTTTCCACATAGCCCACGTAATATTTGTATCATATAAGCCTATTTATGTAAGGTTTGAGTAAAAATTGTTATTAGAAGACCCATAAACCTATTTTACAATTCAGAAAGATATGCTTGCCTCTTAATCTCCCAACTTTTATTATTTTCCTGGAGCTGACAGCAATGTGTCTTTAATTAATTTTTCAGAACGTTGTTACATCATCTTTTGGGTACTTTCAGGATGATTTAGTTATCTAGTTTGAAATGTCTTTTTTAAGATGCAGGATTTAAGCCAAGCAGCTCACCCAGTTGTGTTGTTTCTCCTTAAATCTAAGCTGGTGGGACACACAGCTTTTTATGGGTATTTTCCTATCCCTTGCCCCCCCCTTTAAAGCCAGTTTTAAACTCAAATGTGGTATGGGAGAAACACAGATTTTCTACCACTCCCAATTTTAGGATAAAGTATCAAGGGAATCGACAAAGGCTCTTGTAGCACCTTTAAAGAAGAAAATATTTATTATGTGGCATAAATTTTGTGGCATATAATCTGCTTTATCATATGCTTCTAGTTCAAAAAAGCTTGTGCCATAAATAATTTGTTACTCTCTGAGATTCTGCAAGACCTTTGTTGTTGTTGTTTTGCTGCAACAAACTAACACAGTTATCAATCTGGGGAGGGGAGGGGATGGGATCTAGATTTTGATATTGCAAGCCTGTATTACCCTTTTGATATTGATTCATTGGAAAACAGGACAGAGACATTTGAAACCTGCTTTTGATATAGGGAAGTGGTTGAGAACCTATTTATTTATTCCAGCTATTTACATACCGCTTAACACCATAGTCTCTAAGGTTACAATAAAATGACTAAAGACACACTAAAGATAAAATCAATTAAAATTAACCATAAAATCAGGGGGGAAATACTGAAAATGCTTGCTTAAATAAAAAAAGATATTCACTAAATGCTGCATGTTCAACTGGGCCAGTCTTATCTCAGCTGGAGAGATTTCCACAGAACTGGACTCAAAATTCTGGAAGCACAGCTTCTGGTGGATATGAGCTTCTGAGCCATGGAGGAGTGCTGTCACTGATTCCTGTTATAGATGGGAAAGCTATATATGAAAGGCACTGTCAGTAACTCTCTCAATGGTTTCTGGGCAAATCAAAGGTTGCTTCCACACTTGCTGATTTCGCTGGAATTGCTATCCTTTGTGCACTCCATTTTTAAAGATCCAGACATTGTGATTATCAGCCCATTGCATTTCACTGTTTACTGTGTTGCCCTCCCTTTCCCCCCAACCTCGTTGGTGTTGATTTTTCTTCTTGTAATTATATGTGGTTATAGCACCAGCCTTTCTAGTGTGGATAGCCAAAGTGCTGTTAAGACTTTTAAGGGTTCCTTTGCCTTTAAATAATTAAGCACTCCTGTCAGAAGATTCAGCCTCCTTTATTGGTGTGGGTGGTGAATAACTAATGAATAGCCTATATGGTGCTTTTTGGATAGCCAATTAATTGCCCCAATGTCAGTTTCTATTCCTATGGGTGTTGATATGGGTGTGTATGTGTGGTGTGGCTTTAATTAGCAACTTGATTTCTTATTTTTTATTTTTTGCTAATTTGCTACTAAAAAATGAAAAGATAAATGAGAGCAATTAATGATTAAAGCCTTCCAACCCCCACCTCACACCTGTGGAATGAAAACTGACTCTGGGGCAATTAAGAGAACTAATTCATTACCAGTTGCTGTGGTATGTGTGTTCATCATTAAGCAATGAAACGTGCACCTAAAAGGAGGAGAATTTCTAGGAACCTTTCCTTTGGCCCTCCAGATGTTACTGGATTCCAGATCCCATGACATCCAGCCAGCATGGCCAATGATCAAGGATGATGGGAGTTGTCATCCCACAACATCTGAAGGGCCAAAGCTGACCCACTCCTGAAGTAAGCATTTATAGTATGTCAGCTATGGGGAAGAGCATTGCTGAATAATACTGTATAGTTAGTGTAGTTTGTTGCTTTCCCGAATGATTCAAACACTTAAGGGCTATAGTTAGGAATTAGTGAACTGCTATTATTAAGTTGATGTTCCATAACCATAAAAACAGATCCATTGAAAGGTGCAATCCCCATCTTAAATATTTGTGTACGCATATTTAAGCCATTTCTTTAACAGCAGATATCATGCTATATGGTGGAGTTGGAGAAAAGTGGACAGAGAAACGTTTATTTCTCTCTCTCATTAAGCTATAGAATTTGCTTCTAAGAGAGGCTTTTAAAAGAGAATTTGACAAATTTATGGAGACTATCAGAGGTTATCAGAAGCAGTAGGAATTCTTATGAGGGAAGAGCGCTGTTGCACTCAGGTCCTGCTTGTGTGCCTCTCATAGGCACCTGGTTGGCCACTGTGAGAGAAGGATATTGGAGTAGATGGGCCAATGGCCTGGTCCAGCAGGCTTTTTTTGTGTTGTTACGGAGCTCAGTTTGGGGAGCTGCTGTCTGAATGTGAAAGTCATAAATTGGCGTCAGGTTGCCCCAAAGAGTGAGAGGGCTCGGTGCACGCTGTGTGCGTGATGGCTCATCATCTGGAGGAGGCTGAGTGTTCTGGAGGAGCCAGCCACTGAAGCTGTGACACGCGACACGTTGTGTGTGTGATGTCACATATGCGCAATGTGCACCAGGGACCCGGCCCTCTTCCAGGAAATATTGAGAGAGTTGAAAACACCTGGGCCCCCTAGAGTTGGTGCACCTGGCTCTGGATGTGTAAAGGTAAAGGTAAAGGGACCCCTGACCATTAGGTCCAATTGTGGCCGACTCTGGGGTTGCGGCGCTCATCTTGCTTTATTGGTCAAGGGAGCCGGCGTACAGCTTCTGGGTCATGTGGCCAGCATGATTAAGCCGCTTTTGGCAAACCAGAGCAGCTCACAGAAACGCCGTTTACCTTCCCACTGTAGCAGTACCTATTTATCTACTTGCAGTTTGACGTGCTTTCGAACTGCTAGGTGGGCAGGAGCAGGGACCGAGCAACGGGAGCTCACCCCGTCGCGGGGATTCAAACCTCCGACCTTCTGATCGGCAAGTCCTAGGCTCTGTGGTTTAACCCACAGCGCCACCTGTGTCCATTCTGGATGTGTAGCATATACATATTTCTGGATCCATTTCACTGTTTTGTTTGATAATCAGTGGCATTCAGTTGAAATGTTGTTTACTTATTCACTAAAAGAATAGTCTGCTTTTTAGTCTGAGAGACCAAAACGTTTATTCTAATGCTAGCCCAAAGAGTATCTATGTGAAGAGCAATTTTCATTGATGCAAGCAAACTGAAGTGTATCGTGTACTTAATTTGTGCTAATTGATACTCTGATACAGATATGCAAGAGCAACGCTTTTTTAAACACCAAAAATGCTACTCTTGGAATGTAAAATAAGATTTGCACATAGGATCACAGACTGGATAAGAATGAATAGTGGGTGTACGCAGCATAAAAATCAGTGGCATTTTAGGCTGTGTCATCAAAGACTTGGGAACTTATAGTACCACACTAAATTATTGGAAGTTAAAATCAATAAAACATTAGGACAAAGCTTCCTAATTAGAAGATTGATTCAGCATTTTTTTCAAGCTGGTGACAAAAGTTGCTGAAACTTTAATTCAGGACAAACATCATCGCATTCTTTTTTGTATGATGAAGACAATGGCTATGATAAGTCATTTTATCAGTGTAGTCTGTAAAGTGCTTTACATTCTTTTTCTTCTTTCCCCCTCATAACAATACTGTGGAACAGACAAGTCATACCCCCACTGATGAATGAGTTTTGATGCTATGAGGCAGAGCATGGAATCCTAAGTGGATGTGGGTGGCCTGAGGCTGAAACCTTCTTGAAGTCCAGTGTTCTGTCCTTTGTGTCAGAAAGGGACATGCAAATCTCTCAATATCAGTTTCTCATTTTTCCAATCTTAAGTTCAGATCTTCACATTTCCACATCCATCTGGGATTTCTTTTATGAAAAAGTATCAGCATTTTTGTGTGAATTTCTCCTAATATACACATTATTTTATGCAATTTTGCCCTATATACACATTTTTGCAAAGCAATTTTCACTAATATATGCACACTCTGATACAAGAAAATAATTTGTCCCTGTTTCATTTCCAGGAATTTCAAATTAATATTTATGGATATTACTGTGAGTCAGAGCAGTGCCCCATCAGCTGTGTAGCAGTGCCCCATATGCCCAATACATCAGCTGTGTGGCTGGTTTGGCAAGAGTATGGTATTTTCCCCAGCTGTCAAGGATTTAAAGCAGATGTGTTCTCTTTTGGTGCAGATTTACTTGATATTCTTTAGGTGGTATGTAAGACTGCTATACCTGTAGAGCCCTTTTATGAAGCTTTGGCAGTTCGTTGTAGGGGGTTGAAGCATTGCTGATGCAGACCCATAAAACATGCTATAACTGAAGTTGCTCTGCTCTAAATAACTTAAGACTACAAAGCCCACCAATGCCACAACAATTATACAGGGCCTCCTGTCCCTTCTTACTAATCAGGGCACTGGAAGCTATGGTAGCATCCATAGGATATTTCTTGACATGAGAGAAATCTGGTAGAGAATATGAGTAAAGAAGAAAACAAATACCTATGCTGATTGACTGAAACAAATGTTAGGATATCAGATTGCACCACAGTAGTCATTCATTAATTCACCCAATCAAATCTGGCTATTTTGCTGAATTACACCAACTGAGCCAAATATTTGCTCTGTCACTAGCATCGAGACAAATAACAGTAATTCAGAAATAAATGAATTTTGTTGCACTGTTAAGGTCTGTGAAATGACTAAAGGAAGAAACAATGTTTTACAGGGAAAGCATGTGGGAAAGAGAAAATGGTGTGATAATATGTTTTCAATTCTCAAATGGGTCCTATAATGAAAATAGGAGAGTGTTTTCTAATGCCATTTGGAAAAGCCAAGTTCAGGAAGCTCTGAACACAGATCCATGAGCCAGCATCCAAGAAACAGAGCATTTAGTTCTTCATGGCTAAGGTGGCTTCTTGCCCGTGGTTCTCAACTGGAGCAAACCACTTTTAAAATGGAGAGGACTTTTGTAAGCAGTTTGTGATGTGGAGCATGGGCCCATAGTATAAGAGAAAAAACATTACCTTTTTATCATTCCTGTAGTAATTTCTCATGTACTAATTACTTGGACATTTCATTGTGTTTTATTCTTACAACAACTTGTAATAGACCCTCATGAGCTGAAAGGGGGTTTGAACCGAGTACCTTTCATAGACGTAGACTACTCTACTCTTGTCTAATATCTCTTCCTCACCCACAATCACAGCAATAATATAATAGGAGTTGGCACTGTATTTTGCAGAAATCCCACTCTCAGTCTTTCTGTAATGATTACTCAGTAGCTTGATGCTTGAGTTTATGAACATCAAGAGGCGTAACCACTCACAGCTGAGGCCAGGAGCCACTCTTCCAGGAACATAAGATCAATACTTGTTATCGAGTCTATGTTTATAGGGTGTGTTAAATGACCACAATTCTTGATGCTCATCCATGAATGGCATGTTTAAAACCTCACAATGCACTGGCAAGGGCGGGGGGGATGCAGTGGTAAGAATATTTTAAATGTTCAGTTTTTAATGGCTTATTTTCAGTCATTAGTATACCGTAGTTATTGTTAGAATTCCTGCTCCGTGATTGCAGGCATGGGATTGTTGTCTATCACATGATGGTGTATGTTTTGACTCCACAGAGTGGGAAGTGACGGAGACAGGATGTTTGTGTTACTGTGTTCCGTGAAGTGGGACTATTGTCCTTTCTCTTTGCTTTCTGATGCTAGAGAGAGAAGGAGCCATGTTGCAGTGCTCCGTGTGTTTATATGTAAATAAAGTAGATTAGCGAAAATGCTGACTTGCTGAGGTGTGTTACGCAAACTGCGGATCCCTAAGTTGGCATTGTTGGCATTGGTCGCTGTGATGTTTGGGCTGAAGAAAGCTTTCGAAGCTCCCGAACGATAGACCAGGAGGGAGAGAACATGCCAGTCAGGCATGTGTCTCTGCCAGGGTGCTACTCAAGTGTAGGACAAGCTCCTGACAGTTATGCTATCTCAGGAAAATCAAGTATATTAATGACAAAGTTGTTTTGTTTTCCTCTACAAAATTCTTCCACACAATCACTTTCGTTGGAATTGTACATTGTTGGCAGGGTGAACGCAGGAAAGGGCACGTACAGAAGCTGTCTAGATGGGTAGCTGAATTTTACTCCAAGACTGGTGGTAGCAGGCTAATCTTTGAGGCTTCAGGCCGGGGATTGTGGTCAACTCTGCAGCTCTGTCCTCCCAACATCTCACCACTTCTCTGACCTCTACAATCCACTGCCAAAGGTGGCTGCCTCACTCTGCCTAATGGGTAGGACCAGTCCTGATTGTAGGTATTGTAGATGGTTGAAATCTTGTGTCACTTGGGTGCACTCTACATTGAACTAAACATGACTTACTTCTGAGTAATGCATAGAATTGTGTTGCAAATCGCTCCTCCGATGCTATGCTGGCTACTCATTTTTTAAGCTGCATTTGCAATAACCCAAGGAACTAGCTTTTTACCCATGTCCTAATAATAGAAAAGAATCATAGTTGGTTTACGCCACAGTGAACTCCCAGACTTGCCCCTGTTCTCTGGTTCTAATTATAAAGATTTGGATATACCCCCTCCCTGACACACAGACACATTACAATTTAAGAATGAAATGGAGAGCGGAAAGAGAAAAGGTTATTTCAAAATAATGATATTTTTCTTCTTAAATGAGCTAATTCTTTAGAGTACTTAAGAACATAGCACACTTAAATTCCCACAGTAATTAAGATGGAAGAATTAGATATGAAGATTACGCAATAGCTGCTCCTCATGATACTTTCATTGCTTTCAGTTTTATGGTAAGTAATATCATTGTTGCAAAGTTTCCAAATTGCTTTTAACACAAATCCACAGAAATGAAATCTTCTCCTAGTTATGAAAATGAAGTAATGTCTTGAGACACTAGTATATTACTTCAGATTTATAGTGATAATGAGCCAAAATCTACTTTCCGTTACGTTGCTGTAAATAGTGAGTGGCTTAATTGAAATTGAACTGTGATGAAAGTCTGGCCGACTTGGAGGTGCAAGGTCCGGATTTAAAGTGCCATAGGGCAAAAGGGACTGATGCACAATGCAGCAGTCTGCGTCCCCACGGAGGTGGCATATTGCAAGGAATCAAGGTAGTGAAGTGACCAAAACAGACTTAGATGGGTCGATACACAACTTTGTTAATCAACAATTTCTTTTCAGAGGTTTTACTGATTTTACCTGTGTTTTATTTATACTTATTTCATTTACACTTATGCAACTTGACGAGTAAATCACTTAAACTACTCTTAAATTAGTTGAAAATGTATTAAATATATTACAGTGGTACCTTGGGTTAAGTAGTTAATTCGTTCCGGAGGTCCGTTCGTAACCTGAAACTGTTCTTAACTTGAAGCACCACTTTAGCTAATGGGCCTCCTGCTGCCGCCGCGCCGCCAGAGCACGATTTCTGTTCTCATCCTGAAGCAAAGTTCTTAACCTGAAACACTATTTTAGGGTTAGTGGAGTCTGTAACCTGAAGCGTATGTAACCCGAGGTACCACTGTACATGGAAGTTATTTTTATTAACTCTACTGCTTTCTTACATTTTAAGGCCCTCCACTGCTGCAGGGAGTCTGGTCAAGGCCCTTGGCTGCTGTGGGGAAGTGTGGCACACCCTCCTCCGCCATGGGGAGGCACGCCAAAGCCCTCTGCCACTGCAGATATGTATTGTGATATGTATCATGATATTTAGCTAGTGATATATCACATTGTTGAAAACCAGATACCGCCCAGCCCAACTCATGAGCACTTTCAGTTTTACATTTCCAAAATCTAAATGTTTCCCATCCATACTAGCAAGTGCTTGATGGAATGTATTTATCCCATTCCTAAATTAGTACTTGTCAACCTGAGATCAGTTGTGGGCATGTGCATGGGTACTTGTTTACCTGTGCACATAGACTTGGTTTTTTTAAATCTAATACAAGTTTTTCCTTAAACCATATTTGCACAAAAGAGCAATCAACAACAATGTGTGCGTCATGCCTAGCCTGGAAATCAGGTTCATTGTGGACATGCCTACAGTTATTTGTTTACCTGTGCACATGCATCTTTAAAAACATTATTTCTTTAAAAAATACAAGTTTTATGATATATCATATTTGTACAAAATAGCAGTAAAAATCATAATAAATGTTTATATTACTTCAAACCAGGCTGGGATTTGTAACTATAAGTCAACTGAAAAGTAACAGTAGATTGGGCTGTCTCTTCATTTCCTTAATCCAATCCTATTAGGGAATTTTCCTCAATTGTAGCCTTTTTTGCCACCTATTTCTTTCTTTCACTGTAAAGGAGTTATGGTGGGTTCTGAACTCCCCTTAGCCAACAGTTTTGTCTGCCGTTCATGGTCTTGAAGTACAGACATATGGGAAGTCATTCCATCATCACAAAGACTTACTCTCCTTCCCCCAAACTTCCACCAATTCTTCCCCAGACGGCAGAACACCCCTATATCTGTTAAATCATCCTAAGAAATTAAATGGGCAATGGCTCATTTTCACTAGAGTTCTTTTTTGACATGAAGGAGACGTTGCTCTTAATAAAAAAAAGAGAGCAAAAAAGTCCTATGTTTTCCTTCTAGGTGGCTATATTTTGGATTGCATATACACCTGGAGAGGCTTAAAATACTTTCCTGCTTAATAACAAACAAATAAGTAAGCAGCACATCTGTTTTGATGGTTCCCAAATAATATGATATTTAAATGAAATGCTGTTTTGCTGCAGCACGACTCTTTGAATTTTGAACATTTTTATTCCATATCTCACAATAATATGAGAAATGCTATTTACATCTTTGTCATTTTTTCTTTTACTGCCATTTTAGAAGACTTGTTTTTGAACATATTCAAATTCATTTTTGCCACCATCAAATTTAGAATAGAAGTCCTCCTTTCAGCTTATCTATGTTAAACACCTGCAAAAATCAATGGCATTTCGTTTGCTTAAAAAGGCTGTCTTCCTTTTAGGAATACCATAAACGTTGCAGAGTTTATTATATGTTATTGTTTTTGTTAGTGTTGATGGCCACTGACTAGATGAGCTATACAGGTAGGTTACACTTTCTTACTTGCACATTAAAATGCAAATCATCAGCTATTATTTTTTTAAAAAAAACGTTTACTGGTCCTGGTTCATTTTAAAGTGTTTTATAATTAAACATTAGGAATTAATCATTTTCTACAACACAGATGGACAACCTGTGGCCCACATGCAGCCCCCAACCTCATTTCATGTGATGCCTTCTGAAGCTGCCCTTTTCTTCTATTCCATCCGAGTTCCTTTCTCGCTGTTCATTTTTCCTTATTTCTCCTGGCGTTCACAAGTGTTTTCTCACTCTTTCTATGTAGTTTCAGAATAATTGGAAGAGACAGTATTTGATATTAAAAAATGATTAAAAGAAACTTTTTCCTGTTGTATGGTTTAGGGAAAAGAAGGTTTCTCCTAGTTCTTTGGTAGACTTCCATTATATATGCATATGTGTAGCATAATAATGTCAAAATGGAATTACGGGTAAGTCATATCTTATGTGCATTTAGGGTGGTGCTGTGGTCTAAACCACAGAGCCTAGGGCTTGCCAATCAGAGGGTCGGCGGTTCGAATCCCCGTGACTGGGTGAGCTCCTGTTGCTCGGCCCCTGTTCCTGCCAACCTAGCAGTTCGAAAGCGTGTCAAACTGCAAGTAGATAAATAGGTACCGCTCCGGCGGGAAGGTAAACGGCAATTCCGTGTGCTGCTCTGGTTTGCCAGAAGCGGCTTAATCATGCTGGCCACATGACCCGGAAGCTGTCTGCAGACAAATGCCGGCTCCTTCGGCCTATAGAGCGAGATGAGCGCCACAACCTCAGAGTCATTCGTGACTGGACCTAATGGTCAGGGGTACCTTTACCTTTACCTTTTTCTGTGCATTTAACTTCCATGATTTCAACTGTTCATTGTGGATTGGCAGCCAGTTGAAATTGAACAAATTAAATACAGAGAAGTGGAAAGCTTAAAAGGTTCTTTTGAACAGGTTTTTTTTTGCTCTTGCAAGATCCTCACACAGCCAGGTAAGCAAGACAGAGAGCTTTAAAGCCTTGACTCACCATGGTTGAAAGACTTACGCCAGCTGGGCAACCCAAGATCTGCCTGTTCCAGACTCACATATTCTATAAATACAATTCTAGTCTGGATCCAACCAATACATTTTGATAGATAATAATGCCTAACTTTTATATAATATTTCAGTGTTCATGACACTTCACCTTACATTAGAAATCCTTGTAACACATCTTTTAATATTATTGTTCTCCTATTACAAATGGGAGACATGAGAGACAGGGTCTTAGTTGAAGAGAGTCAAACTGGGTCCTTTACAATTCAAAGGTTATATTCTAAGTCACTGTCAGGGAACTGCCATCAGTGCCGGAGGGAGAGAGCAGGCTCCAGAGGGATTCCAGAGAGCGTCCCGGGATGGGGAGAGGCAGCCCATCTTCTGGGGAAGAGAATCAGCGTAGCACCAGTGGAGAAGGGGGGCAGATGGGGGAATCGGCGAGGTGGTCCCATGACTCCTTGCCGGGGACCAGCGGGGAGAGTAAGGGTCCTCCGCTGCCTACACCCTCCTTGCGCAGAAGGCTTCCGCGCAGGGAGAGTAGGAGGAGACTAGGCGTCAAAGAGCTTCTTTGCTGGAAGAAGTTCAAGAAACGCCCACTGATGAATTCTGCCAGCGATTGAGACAGCCATGGGTGAGTGGCTGTCCGGACAGAAAAGGTTCACTCAGGCAACCCAGCCAGGTGTTGGCACCGGCTTACTCACGAGCAACCCCTAGAACCATTACAGTCACTACGGAAAAGTCTTAGGAGCAGATAGGGGTGTGAGAAGTTAATACGCAAATAATTAAAATGATATATTGACATTTTTGTGGGATGAACGTATTTCTGAAGAAGTCTCCTGAACATCTAGAAAAGGAAGAAATAATCTGATGAAGTTGCAGTAAACCTCTGCTGCTGCTGCTGCTGCTGCTGCTGCTGCTACGACTACTCTGATAAGATTGTAAGAGTTGCCAATATCAGTATTCAGTCTTTTAGTGTGTCACAGTGCTTTCATGTGAACTGAACTGAACTGTCTCTTCACACTCCCTCCCTCCCTCCCTCCCTCCCACAGTCTCTCCTGTTCTCATTCCCTGCACTCATCACATTGAAGTTAGGGAAAAGAAAAAAGATTTGAGGATCGCCCAATTTGTTCTGACATAAAGAGATGTTTAGCTCTGTGAAAGGTGGTGGAGGCAGTGTGCCTGACTGACATTTCAACAGAGTGTCTGCTGGGATTGCTCACTTCTTGTCCCATCATATTCCCTCTGTGTCCTGCGTGAGTGCTCTTGTCTAATCTTCACAGTGAGAACACCAACACTCCCTTGGGCTTTGGTGCTCAACACCTTGTTAGACAGGGCTTACCGTACCATAGCTCTGGGTTTAGCACTTGTTTTTGCTTTAACATTTCAAGTTTGCTTAAAAGCCCAAATAAAGGATTTTTCATGGCGTTCTCTGCAAACAAGGCTGTTTATCACTTTGTTCTTTTTCTCGCAATAGATGGCTTGGGGATAGCATCAAATAATACAAAGAAAGAAAGAAAGAAAGAAAGAAAGAAAGAAAGAAAGAAAGAAAGAAAGAAGTAGAGAGATGCAAGATGAGAACAAATATTTGTTTTGATTTTGATCAGAACATCATTAATTTGATAAGCTGGGCTAGGAAAACATGTCCTTTAAAGTAGCTTCATAAGGATAGTTAAAACACAAGTGCGTATTTTCATTATATACTTATTTGTATATTTAATTATTCCATTCCTGGCCCCTATGTGCATCAACAGAGCATGCATAAGTGCACCTCACCCTGTTCTGCCCTGGTTCTGTCCTTTTCCAGGTCCAAAAGGACCTGCACGTTCATGATCCCGTGTCAGTTGGATACACCTACAATGGTCACTGCCTGTTTGCCATGTCCTCTTACAACCCATTAAGTTAGCAGGTGAAGATACAAAGTATTAAAAAGCTAAAGGCTCCAGTCCAATGCATAGCTCACCTCAGACTTCAGATGGTGACCCATATAATTTTGAGCTCTTTTGTCAGGGGGCGGGAACCCTCCAATTGGAATAATTCTAGGCTAGCATTTTCTGTAATTACTAGCTTTTGATGTGCAGGGACTGTAAACTGCCCTGTGATCTTTGGATGAAGATCTATAAATATAAATAAAGGTAAACAACGGGAAACCTCTGGATAATTGGGCCGACCAGTCCCCTCTGTTTGGCCTGTGGTGCCATTTAAAGCCAGCCGGCCACGACCTCTTGCCAATCACCTGATGTGATGTGAAAAGCGATCCCATTAAGTATCCTATGTAATATGACACCAGGCATGGGACACTTAAAGGGATCTTTTATATCTGACCTAAACTCCACAGCGCTTAGATTGGAGTTAAATTCTCTTTGAGAATTAGCAGAGTGATCTCTTATCTCTTTCTTTAGATTGAAGATAAGCTCTCTGACTACTCCTTGACAGTAAGAGGCAGTATTTCCCCACAACCCCTCACTCCTGAGCTGGGATGGGGATAGGTGCAATTGCTGCCTTTTAAGGGGCAAACAGGGGCTTTATCTTTCAATGTGGTGATGTGGAGCTTTGTGCTGAGAAAGATCTCTCAGTCTGTTTGGAGAGCTTTTGTAAAGAAAATGTGTGCTTTATAGAGTAGATCTTTAAAGAGCAGGCAGGGAAATTTATCTAGCCCTGGAGTGGAAAGAAGTGCTTGTTGTGTGTATGTCTGCCATGGGTGGCACCGAAGGGCAGGGGGGGCAAGGGGGCCAAGCACTCCCCAGATATAGAACTCACCCTCACTTGCCCCCCATTTCTGAACTCCTGCGGTGACATGCTCTGTTATTTTTCTTTCTTGTTCGCCTAGAAATATACTTTGCCCCTACGTGGCATGTGAGAGCAGATATGTGAGTGGATGACTGCATGCACGCATGCGTGTGGGGGAGAGAAAGGGAGAGAATGCATGATGCATGTCTGTTTGTGAGAATGGGGTGGCAGGGAAATAGAAGTACAGACATTTTTTAAATTTGGGGGCAGCTTTAAAGTTTTTCTTTGTTTTGCTGTAGTAACTTTTAGCCTAGCCATCATTAGAATGTGGGTACCAATCTAGCCCTTGGACTGAAATAGATTCCCATCAGCTCCAGCAAGCATGACTAATCATCAAGGATAATGAGAATTGTGGCCCTCCAGATGTTGCTGGATTACAAGCTCCCCATCTCTGATGTAGGCCATCTTAAGGGCTTTCTGAATTGCTAGCATAGCTGCCAGTGAATGATAGAAAAGAGTCGCTTCTTTTTTTAAAAAAAACACATTCTTGAATGCAGTATGAACCCATACCAGTACATATTTTCCCAACATTCAGGCAATGTATGTAGCTAGTGTCATGGACTGGTTCGACATCAGAGGTGCCAACTTGAATAAGATATTGTAGGAGCCCAGGTAAGCCCCGCCCCATCGATCACATGACACAGTGCACACACACCCTTTGAATGGCAATGTCCATCAACTTTGTGGGGGCCCAGCCTCCTCAAATATTTTATTGTGGGAGCCAAAGCCCCCACAGCACTTAGGAGTTGGCTTCTAGGTTGGACACAGAGGAATGGCGGGAGGAACCACCTGGGAAACCACCACAGAAAGAAGGCTCAGAGTCTGGGGAGTGGTAGTGGGACAATGACAAGTGGTCAGAGGGAGAAGAGGTAGAAGGCTGGGAAGAGGTGATGGAAACTGAAGAGGTAACTGGGCTTAGTGAGCTGAGATTAAGTCCAGAATCAGAGGCAGAAGCCAAAGCATGCAAGTGGGAGGAGAGAGGCCAAGAGGCAGAGATAAGTCAGGCTGGTGAAGAATCATGGGTGTCTCCTTGTACCGTGACAAGCTCCTCTCCTGCCTGTTTCCCAGAACCAGAAGAGGGCTCAAATGGGCAGAGAAGCAAGAGGCTGCATGCAGCTGAAGTCTGATTGCTTGGGGGAGAAACCCCGGAGAGGAGGGAACTTAGATAGCTAGGGGAGGGGGTCCTTTCAGCCTTGGCAACTGATGCATGGGGTAAGACCTGCCAGGGATGAGCTGCTGTGCTCATTAGGCCTGATACTTAGCCAAGACTGTGAAAATTGTCTTTTTGCTTAAAAAGTGTTAACTCCCAACTTTGAACAGCGTGATTTACTCGCTGTGTGACAGCCAGTGTCACAAGTCAAGGGGCACTACCTCAAGCCCAGAAGAATGCATGCTCCTTTCATCATGGTTCTGGCCTGATGCATTCTTTTGCACAGGGAATGCTTCCTATCATGTCCTTTCCTGCTATGGAGAAAAATAATTCAGATGGCCCTGCCTGGCACAACTAATCCAGAAATGTGTTGTACCAGCTACACAGTACATGGATGTTCATGTTTCTTTTGACTTCTTACATTCCTTTGCATATTCACATTTTGAATACTCAATTGATAGCAATTTGCATATCTCTGGAGACTGAGCTATTTGTGACTTGCCTAGTAAGCAATTACTAATACTGAAAACATTTCTTTAAAAACCAACCCATGGAAAACCCTTTCTATAGGAATCAACAGCTAAAGCAATATACAACTTGTGTTGTATTTTGTAATAAAAACAAAAATAAGTAAAAAGCTATTGATAAGTGGCAGTATTAGAAAGCTATAACGAGCTTATTGCCTCTGAGGAACTCTGTTCTCACATTTAGCATTCTCTGGAAATTGAAAATCAATGGGAATACTGCATTTTCTGTAATTGTTAGATCTATATGGAGGAACATTTCATATTTGAAGGCTTTCCATAAAGGATGTCAGGCCAGTTGTGGTGGCAAAAGATAGACCCAGGGACACAAACATACTTAAGTGCATGCTTAATTTTGCCGACAATAATAATCTCACTGAATACAAGCATCTCTCATCATAGCTACAAGAAGAGATATAACATAAAAATCATAACACAAATATTTATACAGTAAGTTTTGTATTAAGTCAGCTTTGCTTAAGGTTATTATTTAGCTGAATGTAATTTTCTCAAATTTGAGGTAACATTGATTATCTGTAATATATAATATATGCTATGATTTGTTTAATTTAATGTCCGTATGTTAAACAGTTTTTCATGGAATATAAAAATTGACATTTCAGAGAGTGTAATGGCATAATGAAATGTAAACTGAAAACAGGAATGAGTTAATTAGACTAATGATCCCTTGACTCCTTTATTATCTGGCTCTTTAGAAATTGGGATTAACTTTGTTTTCTCTGCTGAATAAAGACAGGAAGGATGATATTGATTCTAGTAAATGACAGCAGCAGAAGAAATTAGTGTTTTCATGTTAGTTTTAGGTTTCAAAATTCACAATAAAAATGTAAGGTATTTCCAGATGACAAGGGGGGAAATATTCTCTAGCACTATACTATCAATAGCCCAAATCTAGTAGGTATCTTCATCTCAATTCATGGAAAGGGGTGTTGCTGTGTGGTGCATGGGGTAACTTTCATGTAGAAAATATCTGCTGCTACTTCTTTTTAAAAGAGGGATCCTTTATGGGAAAAGAAGAATAAAACTGTGTCTGGCTCTTTAAAAAATCTCCCCCAAAATAGCTTTTTACAAAATAATGGCCATTGCTGCAGGATGTTAGGGACTGGCTGGTCACTAAGGAATGGTGGCTGGATACTGATGAGTATTCAGTGGGCACTGGGAGAAGAAGGGTTGGGGACTAACTTGGAAGAAGGGATCAGTGATCTAGGTGAGCATGAAACAGCCAGGAGATGAAAGTCAGGGACAGGAGAAGCTTCAGGATTGGAGAGTGAAGAACAAGTGCAGGAAGAAGGAGAGATAGGTCAGGCTGGTGTAGAGCCAAGGGTTTCTCCTCCTGCCCCCACCCAGTGGTGGAGCTTCATGCTCTGGCACGGGGGGGGGGGCGGAGAGCAGGTGGGGGCGGGGCTGGCACGTGTCCTGGGAGCGAGGCATGGCGCCTGCTGGGTGTGGCACCCAGCTTGGACAGAAGGCAGCTGTGATGGCACCCCACCGGGATCGCTCTGCTGGGGGTGGTGCGCTCCCTCTGCACTCCTCTTCCTGTGCCAGTGCCCCCACCTCTCCTGCTTCTCTGTCTCCCTCTTTGTTCCATGAAGCAGCAGGAGTGTTCTCCACCTCTAAAGTAAATACATAAACAGTAATAATATGCATATACAAGATCACAACATAAAAACTGAGCTGAGCTGTGGGCTTATGACTAAGGATTTCACTGGCATGATAAAATGGCTATATTCAAATGCTACACTAAAACATGGCTTAGCCTGCATTACCCCAGTGCATCTGTACCATCCTGTTCCATCACACTACATAGAAACATAGGAAGCTGCCTTATTCTGAGTCAGACTATTGGTCCATCTAGGTATTGTCTACCTTGTCTGGAAGTAGTCCAGGACTTCAGAGAAGGGACATTTCAAGTCCTACCAGAGATTGAATCTGAGACCTTCTGCATGCAAAGCAGTTGCTCTGCCACTGAGCCACAGTGCACAGTGCAAGATCAAAAGCTTCAGCTTCTGTTTAGTTAACCGCAGTTTAGTATTGATTCTGAACTCTAAATTGTGGCTAATTTTTACCTACTAAACCAAACTAGCAACATGGTCCACAGTTTGCTGTGGCTTGTTTTATTAACCATAGCTATCACTGTCCATAGTTTTTCTGAGTTTGGACATAATGCCAGGTTGTGTTTAGATAAAAGTGGACATGAACAAGGGGGGGGGGTGGTCCCCTCACTGCCCCACTGACAACGCTGTGCCTCTCTTACCTGTACTGCACCAGCAGCAATGGCGGTGCCAACAAAGTGCTGGCAGCAGTAGCGTTTTCCGGCAAATCTTGCTGAAGTCTTACAAGCTCTCATTTACTCTGTGAGATCTTGCCAGAACCCACTGCTTGCCAGAACCCACAGTCTGAAGGCAAAGCCGGTGCCTCTTCTTGGGTTTTTGCCATGCAATGGGTCTGCCCGCCCACCCCCCAGCCTCATCAGTGGGCCAGGCCTGGAGTGAAGGTCTGTATTCCTAACACTTAAGTGAATAAGAACTTTATATTTGTCATGAAAAGTCTTTAGTTTTGCATGGATCTACTCATTTTGTTGTTCAGACATAGTGGAACCCAGCATATGCTATAGAAATTGTTTTGTTTTCGATTACTGCGTTAACATTTTATGATTTATTTTGTTCTTATTAAAAGGGATATGTTACTGCAAAAGTCTATCTTATGTACAGTACAATCCTATGTATGTTTTATTGGAATTCAGTCCCATTGTGTTCAGTTTCTTTTAAATTGAATTTTAAAAGAAGAGAGACTTGACCACAGACTGATTTTTGTTCAGTCCTTCCCACACTAACTTTCAAAATTCCCTTTAAAAGCAGCTGTGGGGGAGATATCCAAATTGCTTGAGGACCCTGCTACTGGGGAAGTTTATTCTCTGGTTATTAAGGGGAATTCAGATGTCTTCCGTCAAGGCCAGGATTTTTGTTGCAAGGGAAATGATATCTTATGAGAGCACATGATGACTCAAATTTAGGGAGGAGCTTTCAGCTTGAAATTTCATTTACCGGTACTTCCTCTTATTGTCACAACATCAAAGCATGGAACAGTTTTTCCATAAGAAATTTATATAATAGGTTATTCTTCCAAAATAGATGCATTTAGGACTAAGAGTGTTGCCTTTTGTTCTTCCATAACAGTGGTTAAAATAGTAGCCGTTGAGCAATTTAGAGCTGGCAGGGTAGCCAACACAGTACATTTAGGGACTTTCTACTTTGGGAGAAAAAGAGTATGATATTGGTTTAATGTTGTGATTCATTAGGTGAGTCTCAATGACTCTTGGGAATGACACTCGCGTTGTGCTTAATTTTCCCCTGTGTCTGTTATTATATGCAGCCTGAGTGTTGCATGAAACAGAGTTTGAATGTTATTGTAGTCCCACATTAAGCCTGACCTTGCAGCTCAGTATTAATCTGAAGTAGCGGAATTAAAATTTTCCATTCTTTTGCATTGTCATGCCTCACATTGATAAGCACAAAGAAATGTAAATAAAAAAGACCTATTTCACAACCCTAGCTACAACCTTTTTGTTTTATGACAAAAGACAGTTAATTAGCATATGAGCAGTAAGCAGCCTTCCCAAACTCCTGCTAATTATGTATTCTGTTGACCGTGACTCCAGTCATAAGGTAATTGGCTTGCAGCAACATGACATTTCAAATCATCTCTTGAAATTACATCAAAAAGCCAGCCTGTTTTGTTTTGATAGGGGAACAATCAATTTGATAAGTGGTAACACAGCTCATTGTTTCACATTAATTAGACTAATTGCAGCATGTTAGCCTCTGAAATAGACAGAACTTGGAGAAGACAAAGGCTGCGGCCTTTAGCATGCAGTGCATGTGATGGTTCTACTTGCTTGCACAAAGTATAGTCAGAAAACAGAGTTCTTAGCCTTGTGGGAGGGAGACTGGGTGTTAACAGTGGCTTGATGTGTTATTTTTAATTCTCCAGCATTCAGCAATATGATACAGAAGCAAAATATACAGAGGGAAGAAGAGGTGTGTGGTACAGGGATAGTGTTGACAGTGCCAGTTCTGAGTGATCTTGAGAAGTACCTGTACATTTTCCTGACTCTTAAAAGGCTGATATAACCCATTACCCTCAGCCTCGTCTTTAGGAACTTTACAGGTTACATTAGGCTAGATATAGAACTGCTTTCAGTTACACCCCTTCTCTTGACATTCATTCCTATTAATATTTTTATATCAGTTTCGATTACTTCCATGTCATTTTAGAGCATTTGTGTGCTTTATATTACATTTATATCATGAGGGGCACAGTCCACCGAGAACGTTTGTGAAAATCCAATTGAAATGTGCAAGAACACAAATTCTAAAATTTGCTTGGTTTGTGTGCTGGAGAACATCCCAGCAGATTACGGTATGTAAATCTGGTGGGGTAATGGAGGGGATACATAGTGGAGGACTTTTTCTTCTTCAGAGCAGCCATACTGAAGTTATCTGCCAGAGTATTTGGGGGTAGGGCACCCCACTTTATTATAAAAAAAAGCCCTGTGAGGCAGGTGAGGCTCAGGCTGTGATAGGCCAGGTGTCACCTGTTGAACTTTTTGGGTGGTCAGAGATGTAAATCCAGCTCTTCCCAACAAAAGGAGCAAAAGGGACAACTACCCTATGGTTACCAGATTTTTTTCAATGAATCCGGGGACACTTTTTTTTTTTGAAGCCGAGTAGCAACAGGGAGTCAGTAGTGGGGATGGTGAGGCAAAAGACCCTGGGCTCAAGCACACATGCATATTGTATAAAGGTGCAAAGCCATTCTTTCGCACCCTGTGAAACATAAATGTCCGCCCATAACTCCCAAGTCTTCCCCGATCTCCTGCACCCTTCCCCCTTTGTTTGGGGGAGGCTCGGGAGTCACGGGCGGGCGGCTGTTGCCCAGGAGGGGCTCAAGGCACGTGGTTTCTCTGCCAGGCAAGGTGAAAAGCTCCCCCCAATAGTCACAGACATGGATTCCTGCAGAAGTCAAGCATGGCTCTGACTCTCTGGCTTCTGCCTGCTTCTAGCCCAGCTCACACATACTCAACTCTCTGGCTATGGTCCTTCTCACTACCAGCCAGATGAGGAAGGGGATCCCACCCCTTTGCTTTCTGGGAGAAAACCACTTCCTTTGTTATACTAACAACAATTCCTAGGGCCCGTTAACTCACCAAGAATCTGACCTGGTTACTTCAACAATTGAGTCTCCCAAACTCACTGCAATACTATTCAGGCAGGGTGACCAGATTCTCCAAGTAGCCTACTTTCCTTGAGACTGGAAACACTGAGTAGTACAGGACATTACACAAGGTGGGCACCACTACTGAGAAGGCCCTCTTCCTGTTTTGCTGTAACTTCACTTCTCACAGTGAGGGAACCATTGGAAGGCCTTTGGAGCTAGATGTCAGTGTCCAGGCTAAATGAAGGGGGTAGAGACGCTCCTTCAGGTATACTGGGCCAAGGCCATTTAGGGCTTAAAAGTCAGCACCAACATTTTGAATTGTGCTCAGAAACATGCTGGGAGTCAACATAGATCCTTTAGAATCCATGTTATATGGTCCTGGCGGCCGTCCCCAGACACCAGTCTGGCAACTACATTCTGGATTAGTTATAGTTTCCGAGTCACCTTCAAAGAGCGCATTGCAGCAGTCCAAGTGGGAGATGACCAGATTAAAATTTGATAGACAGGCAATGGTTTGATTTTGCTCCTACTCTTACTACCAGTGTTATGGTTGGTTTATAAGTATTCCATGAACATTATTCAAATGCATAACCTTTTCCATATATGTCTATCAGAATTCTGAACACTATTTTTTTAGTTCCACCTCATGCTTCCCTTTTTCATTGTAGTATAGAGATAGTTATGCTTGGTAAAAGTCTCCAGAAGCTCCAGTAAAAACATAGACAAGTGCCCCTGAAATATGTTTCTCAAATGGAATTATTAAAAACTATATAGTTTTTATAGTTGAAAACATTATTTAATTAATCTTGTAAATTTATGTTCCCATGAGTTTCTGTTTAAACAGCAGTGATTGGTGTTGCCAGATTACAGGTTTATTTCCGTAAATTAACTATCAAGAATATATGCATAATAATAATTAATACGATTGTAATTGCTTTGAAATTACACCAGAACAGGCTATGCCACCCGTCCTGCTGCTTTTACTAAATGTCCTGGTTTTATACAGGAAGTAAATTGGGATGAAGCACAAGATTGAAACCTTTTAACATTCAGTTAAAGTCCTGGTTCCACTTGCCTGAACACAAGCTGGAAATTGTGATGTTAGAATGCAAGCCTATACCCTTGCTGTCACTACTGGTTCTTATGTAGTCAAGTTCCTGCTTGCAGCAGAGCAACTCTTTGCGCAGTTAAGTGAGCGTCAGTCACAGGCAAGGTTGGCTGTTAGCCCAGGGTGGCTCAACTCTTCCATGCTACACCTGAATGAGAGATTGACAAGACATTGCTATATCTATCTATCTATATCTATCTATCTATCATCTATCATCTATCTATCTATCTATCTATCTATCTATCTATCTATCTATCTATCTATCTATCATCTATCTATCTATCATCTATCTATCTCTATCTATCTATCTATCTATCTATCTATCTATCTATCTATCTATCTATCTATCATCTATCTATCTATCATCTATCATCTATCTATCTATCTATCATCTATCTATCATCTATCTATCTATCTATCTATCTATCTATCTATCTATCTATCTATCATCTATCTATCTATCATCTAATTTTGGAAATGTAACTCACACTTCCAAGACACAGTTGTAATGCTTATACCATTTTCACAATACAACCCCAATTACAGTGGTACCTCGGGTTAAGAACTTAATTCGTTCTGGAGGTCTGTTCTTAACCTGAAACTGTTCTTAACCTGAAGCACCACTTTAGCTCATGGGGCCTCCTGCTGCTGCTGCGCCGCTGGGCACGATTTCTGTTCTCATCCTGAAGCAAAGTTCTTAACCTGAGGTACTATTTCTGGATTAGCAGAGTCTGTAACCTGAAGCGTATGTAACCTGAAGCGTATGTAACCCAAGGTACCACTGTACATGGATCACAGTGAAATGTATCCGTGTACCTTTTTTCCATGTCACAATGTACACAGGAAGAGGATTGCAGCTGTGAATTACTAATTTGACCCTGGTCTCTGAGGAACGTATAAAAGTACAGGAGGGGGAAAGTGAAATAAAATACTAGTTTAATTTTGGTACCTGTTCTGTTTATTTAAACTTCTTAGCTAAGAGTGTAATCAGAATTTTTTAAAAATTTGCCAACAACTTGGAATGCATAAGGGCATAGACATGGTTACAGATGGCCACTTCGCAACATATAAAGAAGTCTTATGAAGCTCAGGACTCCTGTACTTCAAGGACGCCTCTTCCCACATACACTGACTTAGTCCCTGAAATCAGAGGTCCTTTTTTGTGTGCCCATCTAGAGGAGGTTTGGAGCATGGAAACACAGAATGGGCCTTTTCAGTGTTGGCTCCCTGCTTGTGGAAGGCTCTCCCCAAGTAGGCGTACCTGGTGCCATCATTATTTTTTGGTGCTATGCAAAAACTTCCCATTCCTCATGGCTTTCAACCCTTACTTAGTGGGGCAGGATCTGTAACGCTTTTATTTTATTTGCACAGATGTGCTTCTTATTTTTTATTAGTTGTGTTCTTTGTAAATTGTTTCAGCATTTACCGTATATTTCCATGTATTGGACGAGGTTTTTTTACTCAAAATTCATGTCAAAAAACTGGGGTCGTCCAATACACGGATAGTGGCATGGGGGGGGAAGCGGCGCACCGCCAGCCAGCTCATTGGTGGGAGTGCGGCTTCCCCCGATGCCGCAGGGAGCGGGGAACAATCTGGGGTGTGTTTCTGGCCTGCAGCTACGTGGGGTAGGGGGGAGCTGCACGCCACCAGCCAGTTTGTTGGCGGGAACACAACTTCCCCCGATGCCGCTGCACACAGCGGACGCTCCCTAGGTCATTTCCCCTGCGTGGCAGCATCGGATCGCAATGGCTGCCGGGAGCGAAAGTTCTCCAGATGCGTTTCCTGTCCCCAGCTGCGTGGGGGGAGAGGCTCAACAAATTTGGGCCATCTCCCCTCATTTTCCTAAAATTGAGTCCCCTAAAACGGGGGTGGTCCTTATACATGGGGGCATCCTATAGAAAGAAAAATACAGCATACTGTGTTCATAAGTTGTTTGGGTCACTTTTGTGATGAGGAAAGCAACTAATAATTATAAACAACAACAACAACATATTACAGTGGTACCTCGGGTTAAGAACTTAATTCGTTCTGGAGGTCTGTTCTTAACCTGAAACTGTTCTTAACCTGAAGCACCACTTTAGCTAATAGGGCCTCCTGCCGCCGCCGCACGATTTCTGTTCTCATCCTGAAGCAAAGAACTTAACCCAAGGTACTATTTCTAGGGTTAGCAGAGTCTGTAACCTGAAGCGTCTGTATCCTGAAGCGTCTGTAACCTGAAGCGTCTGTAACCCAAGGTACCACTGTAGTACTATTAATTAACAGTCCTGAGGCTACTGTCTCATCCGTGCAGTGAGACTATACAACTGTTTCTGTCTAATCAGCCTTCCATATGGAGCTTGTAGCATTTCAGGGAAAGTTACCTTGACGGTTCTGGTTTACATCCTCCTACCTAGCAACTGAAATGATTACATTTTCCCATGTCATGGGTGTAAACGTGCTTCATGACCGCTGAAGATACACAAACTTAAAACAATTGAATATATGAATGAAATACTTCTCTTTTACTCTGCCAAAGTTTTTTGAAATGTAGAGCAAGCTAGATTCAAAGCCAGTTTCCTCTATCACAGAAACTGTCTTTACCAGAGGACTTGCAGTATTTTTCATAGTGCTACAGAAATAAAGACTGTATCATGTCCTAAAAATGTGATGGTATCTGTACTTAAAAATTTTCATGGATATTTTATCTAAACAGATATACTAGAACTATACAATACAATACGTGTTTATCCCTCTTCATTGATAAGCATGATTCATAATTCTCTTTTCGCTGTTCTATAATCATTTTCTCTTAAGAAAAAAATGCCCTCATTCATGAAAAAAACAGATCAGTCTGTGACCAGTGCATGACAAATAATTGACTGGGATTTGGCAGTGTAAACCGTTTTCACATTGAGGTAAAAAAAGACGGCTTTTGTTTTTGCACATACCTTTTATAGCTTTTAAAAAAGAGCTTTGTCCCCATATTCCCTCCTTACCTATCCTTAAATAATTATAACACAAAGTAAGACTTTTTTTTCATGTATACTTCCTTTGGACTGTTGTAACATATTGTTCTTTGGACTAGATGGCCAATAAAGATACGTTGATGATCTGTAGCCATAGCTGAAAGACTGGGGTATGGCCTTTAGGATTGTGCTCCCCTTCTCAGTGTCTGCTCTCCCTTACACCATTTTCCCCATCCTTCCCTTGACACAATCTTGTACTTCTTTAAATCACAGCTAACATTAATCAGGATTTCCATTGTAACCTGGATTTGGAACTAGTTGAAAACCCTGATTAAACATGGTAAAGTTTTGTACAGATATAACCCTTTGTCATGGTTAGGACCATCAGGAGAAGGACCGAGGAGGGGGGTGGGGCTTGATAAAGGGAGCAGATAATTTTGGAACCCTTTCCTGTGATACGGCTTAACTACAAGATCAGGCAAATTATGTTTGTATCAATCAATTGTATTAGAGAAAATTTAGTGATGTTCCTTTTTGATGACAGGGCAGCTGCAAGTGGCTTCTTTATTTAAAGCATTTTGGAGAAAAGTTAGATCATCGCTGAACTATTTCTCCAAGTTTATTCTTCCGAGTCAGTGTTCACAGTTTTGACAAGTAAGCAGTCTTTGTGCAAGTGAGGCAGAAAATAAAGGATGCATTTTTTAAGTGAAGCACCTGAGGGCCCAAAGACCTGACTCTTAAGGTTTATTATGAGTTCCTAAATTTAAAGCATGATAAGATTCACAGTTTTCTTAAGACTCGTGCTACGTAGGCAGGGTTGGGGGATTACATTATGGGTTATGTAGCTCCAGAGACCTTTTGGTCTGTCAGAGTACATACCCAAGTTCATTTAATGTTGTGCCATTGCCATTTGACACTCCCCTCCCCCCACCCCATTTGACACTTTTATTGTATTTTGGTCTTCTTTAACAGTATTAAAATCCTTTTTTTCTATGGCTATTTAATTTTGAATAATATTGGGATGAAAAGCATGAAATATATATTAAGAAAAATGGTTTTCAAACACAATATTCTTATACATGACTGAAAGAAGTTTTCAGAGTTTATTATCCAAGTTTAATGTGTGAGCATTTGCTTTACAGTATTTGTTTCCTGCACATTCCCCACCACTGAAGCCCTAAAAGAAGAATAAGGGTTCAGGGAATCATGGCCACTGACATGTGCACTGTAGTCCCATGCAAACATTGCTTCTCAAAAGGGGATGCCAACATGAATAGGGAGTGTGTCTTCTGGCCTGCCTTAACATATGCAGTGTCCCTACTCATTCTGCCCCTGTTCTTCCAACACTGAAGCAAGGTCTGAAAGAAGTTTTCTAAGCACATTTAGCTGAATAAGCTTAAAAGGCTCCTCACAATTTATTTATTTTCTCCTTTTCTCCAAGGAGCTCAATGTGGTGTTAATAGTTCTCCCCCTCCTCATTTAATCTCCACAACAACCCATGAGTTCAGCTAGGCTGAAAGGCAGTGACTGGTCACCTAGTGAGCTTCATGGCTGAGTGGGGATTTGAACTCTGTTCCAGTGGCGGACTTTGGGCTTTAAAATCTCGGTGCCCCTGTTGTTTGTCATTGTTGTGGCACCCTTGTGGCTCAGTGTACATTGCAGGTGAACTGGTCATGCTCCTCTAAATCCACCTCTGTCTGTTCTCCCAGGGGGGCAGCTCTATGGCCCCTATACATGTTGGTATTCCTGTTGAAGCTTCATGTCTGAACACACCAATATTAATTCTACCCATAGTGTTTTGGACACAAAATCTATTTTCAAATGGGAGGAGAGTCCAGTAAACAACAAGAAGCCAGGAAAGTATTTCTATTTTTAAAATCAAATTAAGAACCCTGCTTGATGGAATTAAGATAATTTCTATTTAGGCATTATTAAATGGTACCCATGAAGGGGCAGCGGGCCCTGCCCAATAACGTTCCTGATCGTGGGGGGATGGGGGACTGGGAGATAGTTACAGTTGCCTTTAAGACATCCATCCTCAAAGTGGGTAGGTTAGAGGAGGGGCTGGTTCATGGATACAACTTGAATAGGACCGTAATCTAAATAAGAATGAATGAATGAATGAGCAAGACCATATTGTTTGTTCCATCACTGTACAATTCAGAAATCAAAGTCTTCAATTCATGGTACTTTATTTAAGGATTGTGTTCTGAACTGCCTTTCATACAATGGATTCCATGGCAGTGTATAGAACTAGTAGTATGAGCTTGAAATAATATACTACATCATATGGAAATGTTTAAACAACCAGCATCACCATGTCTATAAAGCAGCTTTGGAGCTAATGTGTCAGTCTAGAGAGAAAATAAGCTGTTTAAAATACATAAGGAAATGTGGAGAGAATGTGGCTTGGCCTTTGTGTATCAGTCGTTTTGTAGCGTCAGCATATTTCTGCAGTACACCTGCATCCTTGGTCTGAGTGGTGTAGGTTAATTAGAGGGAGGTGGTAGAGTAGCAGCTATTGGACAGGATTGTTTACCTTGGTCTCTTCCAAATCGACATTTCTGTGAACGATAGGAACAGTATTGCAAAATAACAAAGCCATATCACATATAGCTGATCAATCATTAATACTGAATAAACTAAAGGGATATCAATAGTGCACAATTAGTTCTATGAAATTAGCTTGTTATTTGGTTGTCTTGTTTATTTCCTTGTGTGTATTAGGGGGCTTGATTGTTATCATTATTTATTAAATTTGAATACTGCCCTTCATCCAAAGATCACAGTAGGTACGGCCTGAATGATTTTAGCAACTTCCCTAACTTTAAAAAAAGTTATTATATTATCACTTCACCACCCCATCCCCCACCACACAGTTTGCACCTCAACTTAGTTCTCATCATGCCCACATAGATTATAATGCTGTGGTTTCGAAACCATGCTAAAATTTTCTGGGTTGGTACAGAAACATGTACAAACCATTATGACATAAAATCTAGGAATCTCACTTATGGTATATATGTAACTGCATCCAAAGGCTAGAGATAATACAGGCTGGGATCCTGGGAATGGTGTTTGTTTGTTTGTTTCAGAGCTTTCCTACCTTTCTTCCACCTTAATTACGTGCCCCAATACGTCATTTCTGACACCTGTTACTCTAAGTAGTGTCTCAGTGTCTTTAATCTCAATATCCATATCATTGCAGTATTAGATAGATTTAATTTTTTGGCCCCAACCACTACCTTCCTTTTTTTTCCCCTACCAAAGATCTGGCACTTTGTGAAAGGACAGTTCATGCCAAACTGCTATTTCAGGATTGCAGTTGTGAGTCATTGTTATGCTGCTTTCTGGAGTGTAGCCACATAGATCCAATAACTCCCACTTCCTCAAAATGTATATAGTATATAGAAAGACCTTTTGAGTGCACAAATTGCCATCCAATTCTTATCCGGTTCATCCTTATAATTGGGTTAGGTCGGTAATATCTAGTTATATTTTATAGATAGGTTTGTTCAAGGCCACTTAAAACTAATCTCCCAGCTGAAATGCAACATTCCAATAGGCTGCGGTTTGTTACTGGCTAGATTTGCAGATGCTCAGGTATATATAGCTCCAGAGCACCTGTGCTATTCATATTGATTGTTAGTATGGGCTAATACACTGACATAGCATGTGTTGATCTGGGATGCTAGTGGGGAGGAGGGTTGACATTGTCCGCACATGCACCAAAAAACACAAGGGTAAGAAGATAATATCTAGGGTGGGATTCACCTTACAAACCCCATCAGCAGAAGCCCTACACAAGGGCTTCAGCTTGTGCAATGGGGCTTTCCTCCCTCTGCTTCTCTGTGCCCCTGAAGTGCCCTCTGAAATTGGCTTGTGGGAGCCAAGAGAGCGCCCAGAACAGTGTGCAGGGGAATGGAGATGGGAGATTATTCCATAAGACACGCTAAAGTGCTTGTGGAGATGGAACATTTGTTGAATTCTACCCAAAAGGTTGTGTGATTCAATGCTGTGTGAGCAGTGTTCCACTCGCACAAAGGGACTTCTTCTGTTTCTCCTTACCCAACCCTCTGGAGCAGATTTTGAGACTGTGCAGGGGCTGCAGGGGAAAGAGGAGGAGGGGGAAGTTTTGTTGCAGAAGATTGCTTAGTGAGCGGAACAGCAGTGTTGGATACAACCGTTAGGCTGCAACCCAATGCATACCTACTTGGAAGCCCTGCTACATTAACTGGGATTTACTTCTGAGTAAGCACGCTGTAGGAGACCTTTGCAGAATAATGTAAAACAGGGATGGAGAACCTACAACTCTACCTTTGGCCCTTAGTATTATCCAGCTGTCTAGGTATTGCAGGCCCACTCTTGCTCTCAGCCCCTCTGAGAATCACTTGAGACATATGTATATATGTATGTAATCATACAGTGCTGCCAATTCCACCCCACTTTGGGTTCTGGCTCCACACATCATTGGCTGCATCCCCTGATTGACTTTTCCTGTGGGTAAACAGCTCTTCATAGGAAACAGGTTCCCAACCCCAATGCAAAAAACGGTGGCAACAAATGGAGTTAAAAACTTGCCTCAGAGCTGAAGTCTGTTAGACAAGCATAATAATCACTGTTGGCATGGAGGGCAAAGGAAGTTAGATATTAAACATGTTCAATCCCTAACATTACTGTATTGGCTCAAAAGGAATGCTGTGTTTTGATGTACTATGGAGAAACACCACATGGTTGGTTAGGGTTACATTTATGTCAGCATAACTGAGTGGAACAAGATGGGGTCCAAAAAAGAAATTTTGTCTCTGCTCAATTCTTGTAAAAAAGAGAAAGAGAAAAGACAATTTTTAAAAATGTTTTCCTTCTTTGTTCAGCTCAGTAATGTAGACAGTGAGTCACTCAAGCCGTCCCTGCACTGCATTAGAATAGCCATCAAAGTCAGTCTAGATCATTTGGATCATGTCACTTGTCCTGAAACGTGTAGCTGTTTTTAAAGAAAGAACATGTCATGTTCTTTATGAGGATCTTTAATGCATGAAACTTGTTTAAAGCTTTAATAAATCAAGTCATCACTCTTCATCCTATGTCTGATCCTTATGCATGGCAGACTTATGTCTTTCTCTTGGGCTAAGAAAAAGACGAGAAATGAATCCTCTGCTCAAAAAGGTTACTAATAATTTCATACAAAAATATAAAATATACAGATTAGCAGGTGAAAGCAGTGCCTGTAGTTGGCTGCAATGCAGGCAATGCTATTCTTCAATAAACATTTAAGAATTTATACAAAGAGTGGCTTTTTCATTTATAACTGGATCACTAAATCTTCCATTTCCTCTTGAAAAAGATCAAGGGAACCTTTGGCATACCGGTAGCATGGGATGTGACATGGGAATCTGTATCTGGAGGGGCTGTTGTCAGAAACCAGGATGGGTATCAGTGCCTTTCATTTTGTAGTTCAGCAAGGTTGGATCCAAGCCATTTTTGTCTACTCTACTCTAAGCCTTTTCATTTACTGACTTTTCAAATCTTAAGTTCCAACCACTCCTGTCTTTGTAGCTGACTTAAACATGCGGCACAATGTGTGAAGTGTTTTGATTTGTTGCCATGATGACAGTGTCAACTTAACTACAGCTGACAAACAGTTTTTAAATAGAACATTTCAATTCATTATAGTATTCTCCATCTGTTTTCTCTCTCCCTATCCCATCTCTTTACTTATGCAAAACATGGAGAAAATTTTATCGCAATGAGTTAGTGATTTTAGTCATGCTGGCCACATGACCCGGAAAGCTGTCTGCGGACAAACGTCAGCTCCCTCAGCCTGAAAGCGGAGATGAACGCCACACCCCATAGTCGTCTTTGAGTGGACTCAACCATCCAGGGGTCCTTTACATTTACCATTAGTAAAAGATATATCTCAGAAAAAACCAAGAAATATATAAATATATAATAAGATTCCAAACCTGACTGGGATATGGGGAAAACAAAGCATGCATCTCTGCCTCTTATGCTGCCTAAACTATTTACTGTTGTCTTTGTTTCCACCTGCTGTTAAATTTGGTCTATTTCCTTGGAACTTTTAGCCTATGGCCAAGATGAAACAGCATTATTGTACATTTCTGCTGGTGGTTGAAAAGCTAATAGACATGATTATTTTGCTATGTGGTTAAAAGTGGGTGCAGTGAAACAGGTGGAGACAAATGTTCATACACTGCAGCTCACCTACCTGGGATTAGGCTCCATTGAACACAGTGGGACTTATTTCTGAATAAATATGCATATGGAGTTGCATATACTCAAAATCAGTCTAGTTATGAACAGAGTGTCAGGACTGGTCGTTGTCCTCTTCAGATCACCACACAAACACTTCTTGTTCTTTCATAAAACTTTTTATTGCGTATTAAAACAATCTTATAAACGGTTCTTAACTATTATTCCTCAGAGTCACTTATTTCAGATACCTTCTGAGCTCTGCTTCTCCATGACCAGCCACTCTCAAAATGTCGAACGCGCCC
Organism: Podarcis gaigeae; assembly: GCF_964106915.1. Taxonomy (NCBI): domain Eukaryota; kingdom Metazoa; phylum Chordata; class Lepidosauria; order Squamata; family Lacertidae; genus Podarcis; species Podarcis gaigeae. The sequence goes on from NC_139680.1 coordinate 94,549,395, forward strand.
TTCCCTTCATTTTCCCGCTCTTTTTTCTAACCTCCTGGCTAGAGCTGGCTTGTATCTCCCCTCCTCCAAATCTGAGCTAGAACGTAACCCTTGCCTTTCCTGTGAACAGCCAGTCCCTCCCTGTTGTTCCTCTTGCTCCCTTCTATTAGATTCACTGCTCTCCTTCCCCCCTTGGCGAATGCTTTCTCCCTCTGAGAAACTGGAAACCTCTAACTCTTCCCTGACACAGAGTTTCTCTCTCTCTCTCTCTCTCTCTCTCTCTCTCTCTCTCTTCTCTCTCTCTCTCTTCTCTCTGTATAATACACCCCCCACCCCATAGGACTGCTGCCCCATGTTCAGGGGCTCCCCATAGCTTCCTCTGTAATATGTAGTCTGCCTCCATTTGAGGGCATGCTACTGGAGACAAGAAAATAATCTGTGTACTATAATGACACTAGAAGATAATTGAGCTACAAATTGTGGTGGAAAAGGATTAATAATACAGTGGTACCTCGGGTTAAGTACTTAATTCGTTCCAGAGGTCCGTTCTTAACCTAAAACTGTTCTTAACCTGAAGCACCACTTTAGCTAATAGGGCCTCCCGCTGCCGCCGCGCCGCCGGAGCACGATTTCTGTTCTCATCCTGAAGCAAAGTTCTTAACCTGAGGTACTATTTCTGGGTTAGCAGAGTCTGTAACCTGAAGCGTATGTAACCTGAGATACCACTGTAGTATAATGCAACTTTAATATTTTTTATTTTATTTTATTTATCAGAGGAAAGTGTGACCACATTTGAGTTGCACCAGGTTTGTATTTTGTTGCAGTCCCAGATTGCCTTAGAGTTACTCTGCCCACCCCAAATTATAGTTAAGGGAGCAGAAGTTACCACTTTGGTAATAAATAAGCCCAGTTATATAAGTCTTAGATCTTAAATTGCTTTGAGTCAAACTTGCAAATGTTTGAAATTCCTGTACGTGGCAACTTTCAGGCCATGCCCAGCTATTTTATGTATCTGCTACTTTGCTCAAGATTCTGCGTCTGGCAGAAATGTTTTGAAAATTTGCCAAGATATGTTGGCAAACCGAATTTTAAGCATAGCAAAGGGTGTTTTTGAGTTCCTTCTTTGTGAGTACCGTTGTTCCACCGATCATGTAAACAAAGATATTTGTGCAGTCTGATCTTTTGCATTTTTATTCAAAAGTAAGTACCTCTGTGATGAATGGGACTTGCTTCCTACCAAGTGTGTTTAGGATTGCAGTCTGAAGTCTTATCAACCCTTACTTTGAAGTAAGTCACGTGGAATGCAGTAGACCTTACTTCTGAATAAACATGTATAGGTCTAGATTGCTAGTGTTTTTAGAATATGACTTTGACCAAGGTCACTATCTACTTATTCCGAAGTAGGAAAATGGAGGTCAATGATCTCAATATAACTGGTATAACTGGTGTATGGATTTGGATCCCAGATCACATACTCATTTAATATTTTACCTTACCCCACGTGTGCTAAGAAGTGCAAATTACTGACCATTGTCAATTGTGCTTCGCTGCACAGCCTCACACAAAACAGCCACTCCAGCTGTTGCATGGATTGGCTGCTTGGGTGAACTATGAATCCATCGTTTCATCCATCATCTTCCCTTGTACATTCTGAATCCAGCTGGCTAACATTCCCATTTAGTAACTTTTAATAAATCACATCTTATTTGCTGTTCTAATTGTATCTTAAATTGTAAATGCTTTTAAATTAAAAGTATTATCCTGCTCATTACTGCAGTGGCACTGTTTTGCTGCTAACCCATTAGATCACTGAATTAAAGCTAAATTAAATGGTATAAGGAAACCTGGTAACACCATCAGATTTATTACTGCAATAAAGAACTGAGATATTTGTCCAAATGCTACTTTATCACAGCTGGGGTGTGAATATTTGTACAAGCAGCGCTTAGGAACTTCATAGATGGGCTGCTTTGAAAAAATTCTGCTTATTCTTAGAAAGCTAAGATATGCATACCTTAGAATCAGAACTCAGAAATGATTTAATATACCCTCCAAAAACATATTTTAAAAGTTGCTTTCCTCAGACTAATAACTTGGAAAATAACAGCCATATTTTCTTTTTAATCTGCAATGTAATGTAATAAACTATATCTTATAAATCTGACTGAGAAACAGCACATTCACTAAGATATTGATAAAATCATTTCATTTATATTTGACTACATCAGTTAACAGAAAAGCAAGAGTTCGGCAAGGGAACAAATGCTGTAACGTATTTGGTCTTAGGTCATCTAACAAGTCTGTGAAGTTCCATAAACTTTATCTTTGATTTCAGAAACGCAAGGCAGCAGCTTGTACCAGATTAAAATGAAAAGATGCAGCTCACCTCTTTGCTCAAATACAGTTCATTGTAATATTAGTACTCTCCTTTTTTTTTGTAATCAGCACTACGCCGATAACTCATTGTAATATCACACATTTGTAAGACCAAAGAACTTCACTGTTTTTGAAAACAGTAGGATAAAACTATTCTGTTTCTGTTTTATACCCCACTTCCCTCAGACCCAGGACAGTTGAGAGGATTGTTAGGGAAATGTTCAACAAAGGATTTGGTTCTGACTAGACCGCCCCCCTCTCCACCAAATTTTTCATAGATTGGTAAAATATATATATATTTAAAGATTGCAAGGCACTCCAAACGATTTCCAAACTGGGTGAATGGGCAAATACAATTCAGTGCAAGCAAGTGAAAAGTGATGTACATTGGGGCAAAAAATAATAATCCTAATTTCAAATACATACTCATGTGGTATAAAATGGTAGTAATTAACCAGAAATGACCCCTTTTGGGTAACCTGATGAAGATGTCAACCCTTTTAGCTGGGATAGCTCTGTTGGTAGAGCATGAGACTCCAAATCTGAGGGTCATGGATTCAAGCCCCACATTGGGCAAAAAGATTCCTGTGTGTCAGGGGGTTGAACTAGGTGACCGTAGTGATCCCTTTCAACTCTATGATTCTATCTCATTGTTTGACAGTGATTTATTGCATAATTAGTGCTGTTAATTGGATTTATTTTTGCTCAGCTAGAAAGAAAAATGTTTGAAGCTGCATTTTATTGTTTTGCTGCTGTACTTTTAGTTATTGCATTTTGTATTTTAATGTTATATACAGTGGTGCCCCGCAAGACGAACGCCTCGCAAGACGAAAAACCCGCTAGACGAAAGGGTTTTCCGTTTTGGAGGCGCTTCGCAAAACGAAATCCCCTATGGGGTTGCTTCGCAAGACGAAAAAAATCTTGCATCCCCCCGCGGGTTTTTTCGCTTTTTTCGCCCTTTTCTTAAGCCGCTAAGCCGCTTATCAGCTGTTCTGCTGATAAGCTGCTTAACAGCTGATCGCTGGAAGCCGCTTGACAGCTGTAGCGCTAATCTGCTAAGCTGTCAATGGGCTTGCTTCGCAAGACGAAAAAACCGCTATACGAAGAGCCTCACGGAACGGATTAATTTCGTCTTGCGAGGCACCACTGTATATATATATATATATATATATATATATATATATATATATGCTTTCGTAGATTTTCACGGGTACAGGAATGCAGGTTTTGGTGTCCTCGGGTGTCTTCCCGTGTAAAAGTTGGGGTGTCTAGGCGACGTTTCGACGAGGTCTCACTCGTCATCTTCAGGCTGGTGCTTTCGGCTTCTTGTTACTGGAACAGAGCGGGATCTCAATGTTTGAGTTCCTATAAATACTGTAGAGGGGGTGTGGTGTCTAGCCTCCAATGTTCTGGGCAGAGAGGAAGTTCCCAGGCTAGTGTGCCTTTTCTTCTTTTGTTCCTTAATTACTTGAGAGATACCTTGAGTGATTTCTTGAGTGATATCCTGAGTACCACTTAGGTGGGTCATTAGGTGTGGATTAGTTGCTAAAGTCTTTGTGTCTTGACCTCTTGAACTTTGTGAAGAGTTTTCCTGAGAAGATGGCTGTATTGCACTTAGTTGTGCTTTGGCTTGGCTTCGTGTATAGGGGCGAGCTGTGGTTTTGTGGCTTGTGTCAGCCAGATCTGTGTAGGGATTGCAGGGGGGTGCAGCATCCGGAGGTGCCACCATGGATTGGCTACTGGATGGTGTCAGTAATTCATCTGTGGAGAGGGTCTGGGTTTGGGTCTGGTGTGGTTGATTGGTGTTGGCGTTCTGTGTGCCTCTGGATCTGGTGTCAGTTTTTGTGGGGAGGGCTAATTTCCAGATGTCTGGCAAGCGGGATGTGTCGTCACGCTTGTTCATGTTGTGAGGGTGTTTCTCTATCTCGATGGCTTCCATGATTATTCTCTTGTGGTGATGTTCCGTGTTAAAGAGCAATTTGGAATCTGCAAAATTAATTTCGTGTCCTGTTTCTTTCATGTGTTGGAAAAGAGAGGAAGTTTTTTCTTCTTTTTTGACGGCATTCTTGTGTTCTGCGATACGTGCATTTATTCGTCTGTTTGTTTGTCCAATGTACGTGGCTGGGCAGACTTTGCAGGGTATTTCATAGATCCCTTGGTTTTCCAACTGGATTTTATCCTTGGGGTTTCTGAGGATATTGGCTATTTTTTGGTTGGTGCAAAAGGCTGTTTTGATATTGTGTTTATGGAGGATTTTGCTAATTTTATCTGTAGTGCCCTTGATATAAGGAAGGAGGGCCATGCCATTGTTTTCTTCTGTGTCTTGGTTTTTGGGGGGTGTTTCCTTTTGGATTAGCTTCGTAATCCTGTTTTGCTGGTATCCATTGGCAATTAACACATTTGAGAGATTCTGTAACTCAGTTGTCAAGTGGTCTTTGTCAGCCAGGCGTTTGGTTCTGGAGATGAGAGTCTTGGCTACGGAGTTTATTTGTGCAGGGTGGTGGTGTGATTGTGCATGTAAGTAGCGGTTGGTGTGTGTTTTTTTCTGGTAGATAGTGTGTCCTAGGGAGCCATCAGGTTTTTTGTAGATTAGGACGTCAAGGAAGGGAAGTTGGTTGTTGGCTTCTATTTCCATAGTGAATTGTATTTTGGGGTGTAAGTTGTTGAGATGTGTGAGGAAGCTATCCAGTTTTTCCTTCCCGTGTGGCCAAATTACAAAGGTGTCGTCAACATATCTGAGCCAAAGTTTGGGTTTGTGTTCTGACTTGTCTAAAGCATTGGTTTCAAAGTGTTCCATGTACAGGTTTGCGATGACCGGTGAGAGGGGTGATCCCATAGGTGCTCCTTCTATCTGTTTGTATCTTTGTCCATTGTGGATGAAGTACGTGTTGGTTAGGCAGTGGTTGGTCAGGTCCAAGATGTATTCGGGGGGATTGTATTTGTTTTGAATAGCTGTCAAGGCTTCATTAATGGGCACTTGTGTGAAGAGAGATACAACATCGAAGCTCACAAGTAGGTCATTAGGATGTAGGTTTTGCTTCTTTATTGTTTCTATGAACTGGAAGGAGTTTGGTACGTGTGAAGAGATGGATTCTGCATAGGGCTGAAGTTGCTTGGCGAGAAATTTAGCGAGATTTTGTAGAGGTGAGCCTATGGAGCTGACTATTGGTCTGAGTGGTGTTCCTTCTTTGTGTATCTTGGGGAGGCCGTAGAGTTTGGGGCATCTGGATGATTTTTCTCTGGGGATGATTCTTAGCTGGATTTCTTCACTGATAGGAGAGGCTTTTATTTTGGATTTGGTGGTTTTTTCCAGATAGGTGGTGGGATCTGTTTTTATAGGTTTGTAGGCAGGATCTTGGAGTAGCTTTGATAGTTTTGCTTGGTAGTCCGATGTGTTCATCACCACTGTGGCATTACCTTTGTCTGCTGGGAGAATGATTATGTTGTTGTCTTTCCTCAGGTTGGTGAGTGCTTTCTGTTCTTCTTTGTGTAAATTGCTTCTGGGTGGTTTGCTGGAGCAGAGGATGTTGGTGACTTCAAGTCTGATTTTATTGGCTTCATCTGGGTTGAATTTGGTTAGGCTAGCTTCGACTCCGCATATGATGTGCAACTAAGTGCAATACAGCCATCTTCTCAGGAAAACTCTTCACAAAGTTCAAGAGGTCAAGACACAAAGACTTTAGCAACTAATCCACACCTAATGACCCACCTAAGTGGTACTCAGGATATCACTCAAGAAATCACTCAAGGTATCTCTCAAGTAATTAAGGAACAAAAGAAGAAAAGGCACACTAGCCTGGGAACTTCCTCTCTGCCCAGAACATTGGAGGCTAGACACCACACCCCCTCTACAGTATTTATAGGAACTCAAACATTGAGATCCCGCTCTGTTCCAGTAACAAGAAGCCGAAAGCACCAGCCTGAAGATGACGAGTGAGACCTCGTCGAAACGTCGCCTAGACACCCCAACTTTTACACGGGAAGACACCCGAGGACACCAAAACCTGCATATATATATATATATATATATATATATATATATATATATATAAAATCTTGTGGGCCAAATCATTTTGATTAAATTTAGCAAACAATTCAATACATACCCATCAACGTAGGAGTTGGGGTGAGGCAAACATCTGAAGGAGGTGTATACTGGGTGAATAACAGTTCCAAAATTCCTGCAAACAGAACCAATGGGCATAGACCTAGTTTAAGTGGATAACAGCCTTGACTCTGACTACTTTGCAATATGTGCCATCAGATATACCCACCCCCAGGGGGAAATATATATATAACTTGGGACAGGGAGGCAGTGCAACCAGGCATCTCCTCCACTTCAGAGGCCCAAAGTAAAGTGCACTGCTAGCATATTCTGCCACCAGGGATCACGAGGGTTGAACTGCAATACACACCTATGATGGAAATGATGGCGGTAATATCTTTTGCAGAGAATAAGAGGCTTCATGTCTCCTTGTTCTACTTCTGCCGTACTCTCCGGCCCCACATAGCGCTGGCTCTATGTAGCACTTTTACCTTTATCACCAAGCCCTCCTCCCAAATGCTCTGCTTTGCCGACTTAAAAAAGGGGCAGGGGGCTTTTCCAGTAGAAATCAAAGCACACCAAAAAGCAAAAATCGGTAAGGCAGAAGAAAGGCCATCTTTTGAGAAGTGAGGAAAAATTTTGCTCATAAAAATTAAGCTCTTGCCTGGTGAAACACTGCATGCCTGTCATCTGCATTTAAATCAAGCTAGGGATAGAGAAACTCAGCCAACTCCTAAAGAGTTCTGCCCTGAATGCATGGAGAAAATGTGGTATTGGGAATGGGAATAGAATATGGAAATGTTACAATCGGTATGTTACAATTCAGTATGTTGGTACATATACAGTGGTACCTCGGGTTAAGTACTTAATTCGTTCCGGAGGTCTGTTCTTGATTTGAAACTGTTCTTAACCTGAAGCACTACTTTAGCTAATGGGGCCTCCTGCTGCCGCCGCGCCGCCGGAGCACAATTTCTGTTCTTATCCTGAAGCAAAGTTCTTAACCTGAAGCACTATTTCTAGGTTAGCGGAGTCTGTAACCTGAAGCGTATGTAACCTGAAGCGTAAGTAACCCAAAGTACCACTGTATTAGGTAGTAAGGAGGAAGAGGAGGAGGTGGTGGTGGTCAGGAAAAAGATGCCAGTGTGTAAGAAAAACCTCTTTAGGGAATAATGGGGATAACTACTGACAAATCTATTTCAGTTTGTGTCAAATACTAGAACAAGGGGGCATGAACTTTAGCAGTGCATGGGGTCAAGTACTAAAGAAATTGAGGAATAATTTCTTTATACAGAACACCTAAGTATATATGTGGCATATATTGACTAATCTACTTGGTAGGAAAAGGGAACTGACCCACTGCACTTCCACATTTTCCTTCACAAATCCAGCAGTGTGATATCTATCTGCACATCTTGCTCTGGGGTGTGCTTCTTGGGTTAAGTCTGATGCTTCTGACCCACTCATGGAATGCCTTTTGATCCAGTGGGGATATCCCTAACATGAAAGGAAGCTCTCATCTTACTTTAGCGGATGCCTTCTCTGAATCAAAAGCCATATTGAATTTTGCCCATTATTTTAATCTGAAATAGACCAGCACTGAATGCAATGTTTGTGTGTGTTTGTGTGTATTTATATTCCTTCTTATACAAAGTTTTCTTTGACCTTTATTTTAAGTGAATTGTTGACAGAAATGACTTCATTTCTCATCCCACAGTGAGATAAAAGGAATAAAACGGAGAATGATAAGTTCTTAGAATCACTCTGGGCTTACTTTCATGATAATCATTAGCCCTGCTCTGAACTCTATTGACAAAATGCTGGAGAATTCTTGAAGGCAAAGCTAGATTAAAAAAAAAAAAGTGGGGAGGGAACCTGCTTAATGAGAAAATCTAATGAAGATGACCTAATTCTTTAGCCTGTGTGCTACACTTTAAAAGAGACAGACAGACAGACAGACAGAAATAAAGGGTAGTTTGGAAATTATGCATGTTGATTCATTCAAATCAACAGGTCAGCACCTTGATTAATTATTGAGAAAATTAATTTCTCAATAGCTGCTGAAAATGTCCTTTTCCTTTCCCAAACAGCAGCAGATATTGTTTGCATGCATCTTGATAACCAGCATGGAAATTTATATTAATATATACAGGGGGAGACAGAGACAGAGAGAAAATACTTAACAGTCAAAGAATGAGGAAAGCATGCCATTACTCATAAGTGGCACAGCCATGAGTGAGTTACTCAGTCATCTAGTAGCAACGTGCAAATGTCCCTGCCTGTGAAAAATAAGAATTTAAGGACACTCTTGAACACAGTAGAAAGTAAGAGGCTGTTCTACTATAGCAAACAACTTTTGTTTTTATTGTAAAGAAAGTATTATACAATCATCTGTGCAGATTAATGTACAAGACCAATACAACTTTTTAAAAATACCATGTTTTGTTATTATCTAGACATTGGGGGGGGGGGGGGAGAAAAAATGTGCTGCAAATAGTGGGATACAGAAAACACCCTAAAAGCATGAAAGGTGTGTTGAAGTTCAAAAAGTTGAAGCAAATTATCTTTATTTGCTTTCGTAGATTTTCACGGGTACAGGAATGCAGGTTTTGGTGTCCTCGGGTGTCTTCCCGTGTAAAAGTTGGGGTGTCTAGGCGACGTTTCGACGAGGTCTCACTCGTCATCTTCAATCTCTAGTCCTTGATTTTTAACATGAGTAAGCTTACTAAGTGCATACAAGTTATCCAATGTGTGATCTGGAGATGCACAGCCCTAGCAGAAAAGTTTGGGTTTGCTTTAGGTCACTCACTCTTGTTCAGCTGTTACCATAGGATCTCATTCAATATGGAGCATCTGTCAGAACTATGCTATTGTAGTGCAAAGCTGTGAATATCAGACAAGGCTGGATTTTATGTAGTCGTTGCCTTTGTTTCAAATAGGCTTTTGATAGTATTGTTCAGTTCAGCAACAGTATTTTCATATGAAATGCTATTTTTAAATTCGATTCTGTTGTAAGCCTGTCAACACCTTGACAGCGAAGCTTTATAAAGAGCTGCGTTGTTTTAAAATTATATCTTTTAAACTTGGAATCCATAATGCGGAATAGTCTGTAGACCATATTGGTATTTATATGAATTATTAAAGTAGCCAAATTGCATCCAGGTTTAATAAGTGGCTTTGGAACATGAGGAACTGGAAATTTTTGAAAGAATTTATTCCTTTTGGAATTACTCATGAATTTGCTTTGGAATTAATTAGTGCGCATAGTGGCAGCAGTGAGAAGAACTGGTTGCGGATTGTCTCCTGCGATGTGGTCATACTTCTGTTTTACCACTTGCCAAAACTAACCTGAGCCTTTAATGTTCATAGTCATAAAACACCTGCTATGGAAAAAGAAACTTTACATAAGGCTCATTAAACAACTTAGAAGAGTACCAAAAGACGTGGGGTAGTTTTGAAAATGGAATTTCCTGGCTTATCTTTAAGATTTTAAAGATAATTTCAAATTCAGTGTCATCTACATATTATCTCTCCCTCTCTCTGTTTAATTTTCTTCTTTCTAGTGTGTGTGTGTGTGTGTGTGTGTGTGTGTGTGTGTGTGTAAAAACATCTTATTCGAGAATCAATGGAGACTCAGTACTTGTTTTCTTCTATGTAGTCCATACACAATCTATGTCTTTTCATATTTTGTGCAGGGCAGGGCACCCAGTTTTCTCTTTCCCGCCTCCTGTAGCCCTCTCTGCCATATCCCATACCGTACAGAAGATTCCTTCAACCCACAGGGTTGACACTGGGCAGGGGCCATGCTATTTTTCTAGAAAAAGAAGTGCCAGAACTCACCATGAACACCTCCCTTCTTCTCTTATAATGGCAACGGTGCCCACCTGATAGGTGCCGGAACTGAGTTCCAGTGAGTTAAGGCTGAAAATATGTCCTGGGCAAGGGTCTACACTGGGTAGGAGGGAATCTGTGAAAGTTGGGTGCCCTGCCTTGTGCAAACAACAGTGTTTTCTGCTAAATTAAGGTCACCATTGGATGCAACCCAAGCTTCATAGAAAGGGAGAGAAAAATATTTGTCACTGCTCTATTCCTAGGCTGCCTGCTTTCTTGAAACTCTGTGCCAATGTTATGGAAGTATAGCCTTTATCAAATAATGATCATAATATATTTAAAATAATTTTCTATCAGTACCTCCTGTAAATGAGAAGGCAGTTCTTCTGCACTGCTCCCCAACTGTTAACAATTATTGGGGGAGGATTCAGGGTGCCAATGTGCATTCCCCAAATAAAGCACTGTAAATCTAGGCAATCCTAAGAGGTTAATAAAGTTCATTGGTGCTTAAATTAGATCTGGGTAATTCACTGCATCTCTTGTTGAAATTGAATTAGCACTTAAATCTAAAGAGCAAACTCTCTAGGTTCAGCTAAATGTATGAGATGCAGAAAGGCATTAGGCCTAGTGGTGTTTGCACTATTGTTTTGCTGCCTTCTGCTGCTTGGGTGAATTTCTCTGAAATAAAGTACCGTATTTTTCTGTGTATAAGATGCCCCCATGTATAAGACACCCCCTATTTTGGGGGACTAAAGTTAAAGAAAGTGAGGGGAGATAGCCCAAAGTTGCATGTGCACCATCACCCCAGCAGGGCTGTTGCTGGGGGTTGGCAAAGTCGGCAGCTGCTCCCGCCATGCCACTGCGGGTGGGAAGCTCTCTAGAGCGCGGGCCGCCAACCAGCTGACTGGTGGCACGCAGCTTCCCCTCCACGCCGCTGCGGGAAACACTCCCTAGAGCGTGCGCCTCCTGCAGTAGTATGGGGCCGAGTTGCACGCCCGCCAACCAGCTGGCTGGCGGTGCGCAGCTTACCCCCCACGCCACTATCCGTGTACAGGACGACCTGTTTTTTGACATGATTTTTGAGTCAAAAAACCTCATCTAAAACATGGGAAAATATGGTACTGTTACTGCTTATTAAACCCTACCTTTTGGTATTTCAGGTCTTATCTTAGTAATGGACTGGATGAGAGCCAATAAGCTGAAGCTTAATGCAGACAAGACTGAGGCACTGGTGGTGGGTGGTTTCATTGACCAGATTGATGGGAAATGGCTTGTTCTTGATAGGGTGCTCTCTGCAGGAGCAGGTACATAGCTTGAGGGTACTTCTGGATCCATCACTGTTGCTTGAGGGTCAAGTGGCCTTGGTGGTGTGGAGTTCCTTTCATTAGCTTTGGGTGATGGCCAAGCTATGCCCCTGTCTGTACAGGGCTAGTCTAACGTCTGTAGTCTATGCTCTGGTAAACTCTCGGATGGTTTTTGACTTGTAATAATCTGTGGCCTCCTTTAGCTGGTGGGATGTTTTAATCCTACCTTTTAAAAAATATTTAATGTGTTTTAGATTTTTCTATGTTTTGTTTTATGATAGTTTTAATTTATGCTATGTAGTTATTATTGTAAGTTACTTTAGGCCCCCGAAAAGAGAGGAGTGCACCTTTGGGGGGTGAAGTCAAACCACTGCATTAGCACCACCAAAATGACTTCACTGGGGTCAAAGCCCAGGCAGTGTGTTTGGATGTCCTGGGCTTCCCAAATGACAAGACCCCACTCTTGGCCTCACTGATGTGGTCCAAAGGAAAGCAGACCAATACATTTGGCACTAGTCAGTTTAATAAATAAATGAATATTCCAATAAAGGGTGATGAGCAAGAGAGGACAATGCAGGAAGACAAGGCAAAGTTCAAAGAGTAAGGGTTCGTCCACACTTCCACTTGTCCTGGTGCTTTCTGCTGTGAAAACCCACTCTTTACCGCTGAATCAGAGCAAAGTCAGCTGGGTTTTCTGCAGATGGACATTTGTCCTATTCAGCAGTAACAAGTGTGTTTGACCAGGGAAAGTTGCTGGGCAAATGGAAAACCTCTCAGACCCATGCCTAGAAAGCATGGAAGAAGTGGGAAACCTCTCACACCTGGTGTTCTTGGAACAGTAAATACATTTCATTTCAGTGAAACATCTAGCTGCCACAATCTCTGTTGCCAACTAGAAGAATTTTGTTGTGTCCTCCATCTGTCTGCTGTTGCAAAGTGTCACACACAGAATTCAAGTGGAGCACATAGTCCAGGAATTGGGAACCTGTGTGGCCCTCCACATGTTGTTGGTCTCCAACTCTCATCAGCTTGGTCAGTGGTCAGGGATGATGGGAGCTGTAGTCTAGCAACATGGTTATTCAACTCTGATGTTGTGCTTACTTAAATAGGGCCTTGGGTCGTCTTTTGAAACCCTGAAAAAATATTTTTGTATGCACCTTCATAAAAATAAGAGCCGCCTGAGAAATAGATATTGACACTGGACACCTCAAGTATTATACACAGTGAAGCCCATACAACTTATACTTCCAGTCACTTGTTTTTGTCTGTTTTTATATAATATTATGTTCTTGGAATAATACTATAACATTAGAGTTGAACCTTTCGCATCAGCACAAACTTGTGCATAATTCTGTGTTGTTTGAAAGTGAAAGCTCATGAAAGTAAAATCAGTAAAAAAGAAGAAGTCAAGTTTAAACTATATATATATATATATATATATATATTCATATTTATGAATTTGAGAAGTCTCCAACATGATCTTATTTGGAGCTGTGGTAGCAGTTGACAACAAATGTGCCCTTGAGAATTGCTCGTGCTGTAGCAAAATGAAGACATGGAACCCCCTTGCATTTCTACCCTCTTGTATTTGTTTGTTACTGCTATTATTTCAGGTGCCACAGTAGATTTCAGCTGACCTGCAGCTACTGTTTAACCAATTGCCTTTGCCTTTGTAGCAGCTTCTGTGCCAGGAGGCCACCATTGTGCTCTACTAACAAAGAGCATTAGATACATAATCCTTCCAGACAATTGTATTCGTGGGCTGCTGGAAATTCAACATAATTAAATTTGTCCCTGTGAAATACTCTGTTTTATTATAGTGGCACTGTTTGGAACATGCTTATTTGTCTATTTCGATTTTGCTCTATTCTGCTATAGACCAATACACACTGAAACTAATTAAATAGTTACAGGACAGTTAATATAAAATATATTCAGGTAGGACACATTGTACGTGAGAATCCTAAAGTCTAATACTAGCATGCTTTGTTAAAATTAGCCCAGTTCTGAGAGATCTCTGCAACAAACCCTACCATAAATGAAGGACTTCTCCACACTTGAGTTTACTGTGTGTTTGCAGCTGCTTGCATTCCCATTTGATTTGCATAGTCCACATGACGTTACCCTCAAACAACATGAGTCTTGATGCTTTCTTCCTGTAAATTCAAGGGATAATCTGATAAATTGGGAGAAACTGGACTCCAAGCACCTCCACTCAGGATTGCAGACTGTTTGTTTTGGTGTTGTGGCTCATTCATAACTTTCTGCTGCTCCCCTTTCCACATCTAGGACTTCTTCAATGCTTTTCCTTCTTTTCTAGCCATGCTCCAGCCAGAGCATTTCTGATCCCTCAGATCTACACAAAACCAGAAAAACTACACTCTGGTTTCTGATTCCTGCTCAGATCAGAATGACAGGGGCTCTTACTTGAGAGTAAGAAAGAGAACCTTATTGAGACACAGTAGAGGTACAGGCTCAGCAACAGGCACTGAGTCATAGCAGCTTTTGACTCTTGGACTAGGTGGCAGGACATCACAAGGGTTGTTGATTCAATTTGAGTGCAGTTCAGCTTTTGATTCTCAAGTTGGACATGCAAGCAAGTCAAAGGTGGACGTGGATGCAGAGCTTCTTATTGCAGGCTAACCATTATGCAAAGAGTTCTTACATTTCTTCAACCTACTGAGGTTTCTGTGCAGTTGAAAACTGTGATGTACCTTTGGTATATGGAAAGAAACCCTCATATTTCCCAGAGGCAGGATTTATATATGGGGCAGCAGTGTGTGCACTCCATTTATCCATGGAGGTCATGCATTTTGTTTTCATAAAAGTGCCTGTGGGGTGTTAATCAAACAGGTAGAATCAGTTTGAATTTTCAGTGCAGTGAGAAGATTAAGCCAGCACTGATCTGTGCAACCACCATTGTTACAAAGGCTCAGTGTTTGCCTTCTTCAGATGATTTGTTATCTCATTGTTTTAACAAACTTTTTATAAGCAACAATTGTGCACTACATGTGATTAGATTGTGGTTAACATATCAGAGATTTCAGGCAAGAGAACCATTTGCTTCACGTGCTTTTTACACTTCTAATAAACATTTATGTCTTTGACATTCCTGCCAGGGTCAAAGTTTTTGAATGAAGCCCAACTGATTGAATACACAATGACATTCGAACCTTTTCGTTCAGCATAGTGGTTATTCAGAGTTCTATGCCTGAAACATAGTAAGATTCAAGGGAGCAGGGAAATATCCAGTAAGTAGTGAAAATGACAGGCCGTTTATAACAAGCAAGTAATCAGGGATTGTCGTGAGACAGAAGAATGGTTTCTGTAACATAGAGTACAAGTAGGCTTGCTCCATGCCTAGAAAGCATGGGTCTGAGCTTGTCCTGTGCTTTCTAGGTACGGATCCAGGTGGTTTTGCATCTGTTCTAATTCAGCACAAATAGTGTGCTTTCCAGGGGAAAGTTGTGGGGCAAACAGCAATCCATGCAAAAACCCAATTGCCATTTGTTCCGATTCAGCGGTAACTGCGGGTTTTCTCTGGGGAAAGTGGTGGGGCAAATGGAGGTGTGGACAAGCCCTAATACAACAAATAAACTGCCTAAGAAGGAAGCAATTAGTTAGCAGCATGGATGGATGAGTTACTAGAAGAAAGGGTACATTTCAGCTAGACAAAGTTCAGTGAGTAAGAGAAATTTCAAGAAACACAAGCTGAGAAAGAAGTACACATGCATCCACAAATCCACTCGCCAGCTTAACAAAGGTGCGAGTCCCTGTCCCTGTGTAGGAAGGATGCCTAGTAGCACACATATCTTCACCACAAAGCTTTCCAGTTGTTATGTATACTGAAGAAGGGGAAAAAAGCAGTAGGAGTGGGTATAAGCAGAAGAACCTCCTGTTCATCTTCTGTGATCCACAGTGCAAATGAGAGAAGAGCACACCTCCCTTTGAAGCCCTGCATACATGCCAAAGGACCAGAAGGGAAGGGACTGGTGAAAACCACAAATGAAGCCTGGCTAACAAGCCATTCTAACAGTTATAATTATATAGTTATCATATTTTTACGTCTATAAGACGCCCCCATGTATAAGACGCCCCCTATTTTTGGGGACAGATTTAAGAAAATGGGGGGAGACACTATCTGTGTATAAGAAATGCCCTAATTTTTGACATTATTTTTAAGGAAAAAACCTAGTCTTATACACGGAAAAATATGGAATTTGATTTATGGATATCTTTTTATGAGCATCTCAAACTGATGGCACAATACACAGAAAAAAATATTTTAAAAAATTGCATATGCAAGTAGAAACGATTTCAGATCCAATACAGATACTAACTAGAAGAGGTGCAAAATAATTGTGGAATATTTAATTTACACTTGAAAGGCTGGTGAGCGTCATTTTACAAGTTACAAAATACCTGCACAAGAGGATTTTCCTGTGAATACATACACAAAGCAGCTATAGTGATTCATAGCTTTTCACTGCATCTTACATTTAAGAATACAAGAATGTGGTTGTCTTAAAAGAGAAAATGCAAACAGGCAACTCTGAACTTACATGGAGGTTACATTATGGGGATAGCACATATAGGCAAAATTGCATATAATCAAAACACATTGTGTGCAATGGCAGGTGGAATTGCCAAGATGTTTGCAGCTATTTATTTATTTATTTATTTATTTTGCCAAACACGTGTAGCTGAATGTGCATATGTTAAATGTGCATAAATTGCAAGTTACCTGTATTTAAAAATTTGGTTAATTGTGTTCATGAGACTATGAGTGAACCAGAGTCCACAACAACTAGGAAATGTGGGACTACTTTGCATGACAGGTGAACATTGAAGGCTCTTCATAGTTATTTATCTTAAAATGTTTTATCAGAACATTTTGTATTTTTTCTTTTAAAAAATGTTTCCGAAATAAAAATTTAATGATTCCAGTTGCATTGATTGCACTATCCAAGAAAGTGTAGCATGCTTTGATATTCTTCTGCTATTCCTGTCTAGGTGGCAGTGAACCTTGTAAGGATATAGTTGAAATGATCTGAAAATACCACCAGGGATTAAATTTGAAAAGCATTATAGAAGAGGCCTAAATGTGTATGCAATTCAATAAGCTTTTCTCACCCAAAGAAACTGAAATCTGCAGACACTTCCTCTGTCTCTTTTGTCCTGTCAGGTTCCTTCCCAGACCTTTAGCTGACAAGGATAAATCAGATTTTTTCATGTCCTTACCTACTACATCTTGCTATTTAAACTCCAACCCACCCATCTCTTTCCCCCTTTCTACTTACAAAACATTTTTCAAGTCACTTCCTCTTCCATCTGCTCTCCATGCAAAGTAATCTGACCTTCTTGAAGAGAAAACCTCTTCTTCTCCATAGGCATGAATGGAAATTTGTCCAAATCTGCTCTTCAACTCAACTACACCCCAGCAATTCTTGCTCTGATCTGAGGTCCTTGGACTTCATGAAAATGGGGGTTGTATAGACTGCCAGCTTGAGCATGTAGTCATCTTGTTTCTGTTTATTAAATGCCCCTTAGTGTGTGGCTTTTATAGAAACATATCCTGCTATTCACACACCTGCAGGAAAATGTGTCCCTTACAAATTTCAGATATTTCCCTCTAATAAGCTTCCTCTGTTTTGTTTTTTGTTCACTGTCTGTTGGAATGAGACCATCATTTCCACCCGGTTTTCCATATACACAGCTGCAAAGTGTCTCTCATTTTATTTTATTTATAAGTCCATTTACCCAACAAAGAAAGAGGTATGACCTGTTCAGAAGTTTCTGCTAGATTCTAAACCACAGGGGTACAAAACAACAGGCATGGAAGAGAGCAAGGCATCTAATCCTGTCTGCCCTCTCTCTCCCTGGCCCATGGAGTTATATGTCAGAAGTGGACTGGGCTTTCCAAGGGTATAAAGCAGAGGTTCTCAGCCTTTCTAACCTGAGAGTTCACTTAAAATTAAAATTACCAACCAGTAACAAAATGGTGGTGCAGGGGCAGACCCAGTAAAAAAATGTAATCAGGCACAATCAGCTGGCAATTGTGTCATTTTCTATTGATATCTAATCCTTTGGAAATTGCTGAATTCTTTGCCACTAATTGTGGCATATTTCAGTTTGATTCAAGCTAAGTTCAGACATTGGCTGTGGATTCTGCCTCTGAATTTTAGAAAGAATTTGCTCACCTGAAGGGTCTCTAAGTGGAGAATTCTTTTTATTTTAAATTTCCCCTTCCTGCTACCACATGCCTCTCAAAAGTACTTCTCTCGTGTCATTTCTTTTCCTCTTCTCCTTTCACACCTCTTCCTTACTCCTTTTACATATAAGAACATAAGAAGTGCCCGCTGGGTCAGGCTAATGGACCACCTAGTCCAGCATCCTGTTCACACAGTGGCCAGCCAGATGCTCGCACTGTTCTGTTATTGATATCTCACAGCCTGCAGCTACACACACCTATCACCTTAAGGAATTTGTAATCTGTTGTACATGTGTATGTTGCATATATGAACTAATGTGTGGAGTTCAGGAGAGGGATAGAGTGACCTATAAGGTAAAGGTAAAGGTACCCCTGCCCGTACGGGCCAGTCTTGACAGACTCTGGGGTTGTGCGCCCATCTCACTCAAGAGGCCAGGGGCCAGCGCTGTCCGGAGACACTTCCGGGTCACGTGGCCAGCGTGACATCGCTGCTCTGGCGAGCCAGAGCCGCACACGGAAACGCCGTTTACCTTCCCGCTGGTAAGCGGTCCCTATTTATCTACTTGCACCCGGAGGTGCTTTCGAACTGCTAGGTTGGCAGGCGCTGGGACCGAGCAGCAGGAGCGCACCCCGCCGCAGGGATTCGAACCGCCGACCTTTCGATCGGCAAGTCCTAGGTGCTGAGGCTTTAACCCACAGCGCCACCTGCGTCCCCAGAGTGACCTATACACATCACTAATTTCATTCACAAACGATGTATTTCTAAGATCAAGGAAAGACTCTTGTGTTAAATATGTTCTGCCAGGCTAAACGTTATAGCAATTAACAACACAATAGCAGTGAGCAGATCATGTTGTCTCTTGTAATTATTTCTGTAAAGAAGGAATGGTTTTATTTGAGGCCTACAATATCATTATGAATTAACACATGGGCACACAAAGCTGGACTCACAGGACCTGTTAGTGAAAAACGCTTAGCTTTCTGAGCTGCTTATGGAACTATTGTGAGTGGAGGTTGCAGATCCCTAACAGCATGAAACCCATTCAAAAATTTACACAATAATTTTTGAGCTGGCCTTCTTTCTGTATACTCTGTGTTGGGTGAATGATTTCCTAATATGAACAGGTAAGGCTTCTAGGCATAAGTGCTCAGTTAGTGGTTCACCTTGGTGAGCGAGCCCAATGAAATATTGGTACTGCTCTTGCTCAGGGAAGTTTGACTTTGCCAATATTGAAAGAATATGCATTAAAAAAAAAAGCCAGAAGCGATAAATAAATATGCCTTTGGGTTTAGACCATGATTTAATGAGGGGAGAATCTATGGGGGTGGGGGTAATCTGGAAACAATATTAACTGGGTTTGGTTTAGTATTTGGACAAAGAAAGCAGTGCTCTGAGTTGAGCACAGAGAGATAAGCGCCCTGACTTGCAATAGATTAAGAGACATGCATTGGTTAGAACAAACCATGTTTGAGACTCTCCCTGAGTGCCGCCACGTTTAGATTTAAGATTAACTGCGGTAGAATGCTGGAGCGGCTGTTTGTTTTATGAAACAATCACTAATGACATTAAACAGACGGAGGCCTTTCCAACACGATTGTTCATTTGCGATAAACTGAGAGAAGCCCACAAGAGATTGGAAAAGAAAACTCATAAGTGCTCATTTTGAGGTTCTTGCAATGTCCTGTTGGAGGTGACAATTAGTGAAAGAGAGTAGGAACCTTACTCTAAGCACATTTAGGATTTTTTTTTTCGTATGGCAAATAGTTGGTAAATGTTTGCACAGCTCTATCTTTAAACCAAGCAACTGAAAGGTAATAATATAATGACAGATTTCCTGTGAACATTTTATCCTCCCTCTCTTGCTCCTGTGTAAAGGAAACCTGCATTAAACATTAGCAGCACAGTTAAAAGAGTGTTATCTATTAGTTCAATTAGACATCAGACATTTACTTTTTGATGCATTGGGAGGCTGATTTGATTTGGGGCCAATCGTTTAAAAATAAGAGAGCAGAGCTGCGTATGGAGCTGTGTACAGATATCTGTAGCTCTGAAGTCTTAATTGCAAATTCAGATAAAGATTAGAAGGGGCTGTATCTCTGTAGAACAAAGGTATTTGCTAATACCTGAGATATAAAAGTGGTTAAATTCAATATTTACTAATTTAGGATTTTGATTGAGCTTTAGGATTCTCGTGTGTGTGTGTGTGTGTGTGTGTGTAGAAAATTCCACACCATTAAGCTGTGATGCAGAAAGCTTCACTTTCACAGTTTATTTCAGATAATATATTTTGGATTTGTTAAAACCTGAAATGTAATGTCTGCTCTCCCAGCTGCCCCCCACCGTTGCCTTGCGGCCACATTAACTTTTTGTTTTTATTCATAAATATATTAATGAAAGTGTTTTAAGTGCTTATTACAGAAATGGTTTGTTTTGAAACACAGGCTTTTTCACAGCAGTTTTACACTTCATTGTGTACTATAAAAGACATACTAAGTAGAGGTTGTCAGGTTTCCATCTGAAGTAGACAACTGCTGGGGAATGGACCCATTTATGATGCCACTCAAGCAGGACTAATCTAGAGCAGATATTGTATACATAACTGGTAACATGAGCACACAGTCCCCTAAATATTTCATTCTGTTAAAAATACTGTTTAAAGGAAGAATATCTTTATATACTAATATTTAAAATTTTAAGACGCAAATAAAAGGAAGATGTGTGTCTTGAAAATTAGACTGATTCTTCCACTGAGTGCAATAATGTACTGCCAATTATGGCAGGGATTGGGAATCTGTGGCCCTTCAGATGTTGTTGGACTACAACTGCCATCAACCCTCACCATTGGCCATGTTTGCTGGGACTAATGGGAACTGGAGTTCAACAATATTTGTAGGGCTACAGGTTCCCCACCCCTGAAATATGAGGCTGTTAGATTGTGTATTCTCTTTATTCCTCGTGTAACAAGATTTAATTCCTCCCACAATGTCCCATTAATATTTGGGCTATTCCTTTTTCTTTAACCAGCATGGAAGCTGTCTTGCTTGCTCTTTTTTTTCATATGCCAGCTTTAACCAGCAAGCAGGAATGGATAGAAGAAAATAAGAATTGCTTTCTTTGTGTCTGTAAAAATTTGACAGAAAATGGAATGATTCCATGCAGATCTGCTCAGACTCTCAGACTATAGAAGCTGCAATGTGTTTCACAACAATGTGCAAATGGGCCTATCAAGGTGTTACAAAGACCTTTATCTTGTAATGTGATGGTGAAAACATTGGCATCTCACCATATCAAAAGACTTATGGTATGCAACATGGCTTATCAGAAGAGTCTTAACAGCATCCAGGACAACACAGCACAGCACACCAGAAGTCTTCTGCATGATTAGAGAACTTCCATCACTACTTCACTGTCATGACTCAAACTATGAGCAATGACTCGGTAGTCAGAGTAAGAGGGCCCATCTCTCCCTTCCATAGAACATGATTGGACTTTGGTGTTTCAAATTTCAATGCCCTGTGCAAGGCCAAAATTCAGTGCCCCCCTCCCTACCTTCTGTACTGAAGCCAAGTATAACAACCAGAGATCATCTGAATCAGATACATCTGAGCCAGGACACTCAGGGACACAAGTTCTACATTAGATTCTCTGAGAACCAGCATCCTTAATTGCACTGAGCTCCAAAGGGACCTCTCTGAACTTAGTGAATGTGCAGCAAAATGGCAAATGCATTGCAGTGTATAGAAATATAAAGTAATGCATGTAGGGACAAAAAGTATTAATCTCACATATACACTCATGGGATCTAAATTAGCAGTGACTGACGAGGAAAGAGATCTTGGGGCCATAGTGGATAACTTGATGAAGATCCAGAATGGCAACTATGAAAAAGGTGAATTCCATGCTAGGTATCATTAGGAAAGGAACAAAACTACCGATATCATAATGCTATACAAATACACATTGCAACCACAATGGAGCACTGTGTACAGTTCTGGTCACGTCACCTCAAAAAGGATATTTTAAAGGGGGGATTCAGAAAAGAGCAACCAGAATGAACAAGGAGATGGAGCAATTCCCCATGAAAAGCTTTAGTTTAGATAAAAGGTCGATGAGGCCACTTGATAGAAGTCTATAAAATTATGCCTGGCATGGAGAAAGTGCAGAGTAATAAAATTATCCCTCTCATAGGAACTCTCATGGAACTCAAGGACACCCAGTGAAGCTGAATGTTGGAAGATTCAGGACAGACAAAAGAAAGTACTTTAACTGCTTCTGTTGTTAAACGATGGAATTTGCTTCTATAAGAGGCAGTGGTGGTCACCATTTGGGTGGCTTAAAAAGAGGATTGGACAAATTCATGGAGGATAAGGCTTAGGGTTGCCACCTTTGGTCAGGCCAAATAAAGGACAGGTCGGGCAAAATATGGGATAGGTTGGGGGGAATGGG
The DNA here is from genome assembly GCF_964106915.1 of Podarcis gaigeae. Classification (NCBI taxonomy): domain Eukaryota; kingdom Metazoa; phylum Chordata; class Lepidosauria; order Squamata; family Lacertidae; genus Podarcis; species Podarcis gaigeae. The sequence continues at coordinate 94,571,585 of NC_139680.1, forward strand.
GGGGGGCTAAAAATTACTTCCCCTGGTGCAGAAATGACTTCAAAACGATCCATTACAATGACACACATGGTTTACAGTGCTTTATTCAATTAAAAAACCCCAAAGCTCTATGATTTACAGCTGTAAGAAAAATATTGCATATTACATCCATAGCTGGTCTTTGTAATGCAAGAATTTGAGCTGACTCACCACCACCAGTAAATCTCCAGAAATTTAACTGGATTAAAAATGAGTAACTGGTAAAGTAAAAATGTGAGCCTATTATTACACAGTTATTATCCCTTAACATAAATCATATAACTCTTGCTGAATCATAAGTTTTTGTTTACAAATCTAATGAATTGGGTGTAGAATTTAGGATTGGATACTGATGATTCCAATGATCTGGGAGCCTTGACAGCCTAATATATGTAGGGTATCTGCCTCTGCATTACTCTTTGTATAGTAGTTCATAATCTGTGGGTTGAAAAGAAAATAATGTTGTGTCAAACAGTGATTGAGATGGAGGAAGACAGCTGATCAGTATGGTGAAGTGGTGGATGACGCCTTGGGAGAAGAGCAGGAATAGGGTCAAGTGGTACAGATGAGTCATCCTTTGTGTCCTTCAAAATATTTGAGATTGTTTTTATGTATCCTGCAGTTTTGTAATGAAATTACTTTTTTAGAGTACTTATGACTGCAGGGGAAAGAGGAACACTGAAAACCAGTATAATTTGTGATCTCGTTGTTTCTTCTCTGACAATCTTTGATGTGATTCAGTAAAATGATAAATATGGTACATACACAGCCCAAATCATGTTTCTTATCCCTTCCTCAGTGTACTCTTGGTGACTTGTAAATACAGCTTTCCAATAGCATGTGTTGTTTGAGAACTTTACAGACACTAAGAAATATTTAGAAGCCAACATATTGCATGCTCCCATAAACATAGCAAAGCACAGATGTCTTGTTTTGAAACCGTTTAATGAGGTTGCTCACGCTGATTTCAGTAAGCTTTGGATCTGGACCATAAAAAGGGCATGTACAAATTTTCTATACTGATGAAGCTGGGCCTGCAAAATTGATTTAAACAATGATTCCACAGAAAGCAGCAGGGCCAAAAAATAAAAATAAAAAATTAATGGATCATGTTGATGTCAAGAATTGTGCCCAAGGTGTCTCAGTTGCTATTCAGAAGCAGAGGTCTTTAGCAACTGTGAAAACTTAATGTTGCTTCACATCTATAATATGAACCTGCAGGTGCTTTTTAAGCCAAAGTGAATACTACTAGTAGATGATCGGGAAATACTAACGTTTTGTTGCATTTGGGGGACAATAGATAACCTTGATTTATTTATTTTTTGCAGCTTAGTATGTTACAGAGAAATTCACCTCTCTCACGTTAATGTTAAACTGCATATAAACCAAAGGGGGAAATGTTTACTTGTTGGTGTTTGATATATGTTACAATACCTATTTACTATAGATCTCTAACTAATTTGAAAGGCAAAGTATCCTTCAGTTACAAGTTGTAGTTGCAATCCTATGCACATTTACCTGGGAGTTAGCTCCACTGTAAAATTACTTTCGAGAAGACATGTATTGGATTGTGCTGTTTGTCTTTGCATTTTTATGTCAACAACTGTGTACGTAGCAGATATCACTTTGATATCAGGCGACTGGCTTTATTTACCTGTGCTTGGCTCCTTTGTTAGCCTGTAGACCTATCTTTAAAATATAACTGGGCAAATATAATTAAACAAACAAATAAATAAATAAATCAAATTTTATATCTTGTGTTAAGTGGAGCTAACCTTTTTTAAAAAATGGGTGTATAACAGCTGCAGATATCTGACCAGGAATAATGTGACAAAAGATACTTAATAATACTTTTTATGAAGAAAGCTTAATAAAAACACTTTCCAAAACTTGGAATGCTGCACACCATATAATCACTTAATTTCTATAAAGCAAAATGCAACTTTTAGAGGAGAGTGGAAACTGTTAGAAATGAAATCATGTACGTTGTTATACATCTTTAGAATATATGATGGGATTTGTGTGCTATATGTTGCCTTGCTACTTTCTTCCCTCTGATGTGATGCTTTTGCCAGATTAGAAGCATTAGTGCCCTCTATTGTTCATTAGAGGACTGCCAATATTTTTAAAGTACTGTGTGCTTTCTATCTGTTTATCCAAATGAAAAATGCTTACTGAATTTTCCTACTTAATAAGTATTGGTAAGAACTGAATTGCTTTAATCTGTGTCATTTTAAGGAAATGCAAGAAGTATCTCCACTTTCTAAGAGCACTGGTGGTGTTCATCTTTAATTTGTGGAATATTCATTTGTGGAGCTGTGGAGGGTGTTCTATTTTAACAGAAAAATATCTATAGAGTACACTTTCAGAAAAGAGAATTTCGGAGTCCAAATATATACATTTTAGCACTTCTATTTGGTGCACATTATTGTGCTAGGATACCTGAAATATGTAAAATGTATAACTTTTCAGAAGAACAACAGAAAAATAGTGTATTGTGGCTAGATATTGCTCTTTAACTATGTTAAAGGAGAAAGCAAGAATGACAACTTCATTCAAGCAGATCATTTGAAGTTACATTAAACAGCTGCTTTTAAACAACTGACAACAAAGGAGATCATTTTGATCTCAACAGCACTGAAACTCAAGCAGCATGCTCCCTTAGAGATGTTATGAGGAACACATTTGCGCATTTGTATACCAACAGACAGTGTATTCCCCACTGTGCTTGTTGCCAAACAGTGGTTTTTCTGCTCACTTTGTATTCAGTCAGGGATCCAGGAAACCCAAATCCAGCTAGGCAAATGCAGAACAGCTTAGTTGAAGCAGCTTTAACAGGTGCTGTCAGTGCAGACTTGTTGAACCAGAGAGACAACGCAAACAAATGTGTAGCATTGGTCAATAGGGTAGGATTTGCCCCAGTGCACATGATGGCACTCAGTTGTGAAACTGTTCTCTCTCTCTCCCTCCCTCCCTCCCTCTCTCTCTCTCTCTCTCTCTCTCTCTCTCTCTCACACACACACACACACACACAGAGAGAGGCAAAATGGGATGCTTGTTAAAGGAAAAATGCAATAGCCTTGTCACATTAATTAAACTTTTATATGGGAAACTAATTAGTTATTCTCTATAAAATAATGTGAGCATACCGGCATAGTTGCAAAGAAATAATTAGACTGAATGAAATAGTATTTTAGGGTGACTGTAGTTGACTGAGGATGAATTGTAATAGTCCCCCCCTATTGTTTTATGTCTTTTCCAAACAGCAAAGTGTATAATCCCTGTGGAACGAAAGGTTCCAAGGCACAGTAGCATTTCTGATAATACCTTTCTTTAGACCAACAACCACATATTTGAATTATCCCCAAATTTGGCAGTGATAAGAAAGAAACGACCATCTGAATCTACCTGGAATCATGAAAAATTAAAATACAAGGGGAGAAGCAATAGAATAGAAGTGTATCCCTTCATTGTATTTATTTATTTATTTTAAAATAAAAGTATTTATATATCAGTCTCATAAACTATCAAGATGGTATACAGTAATATACATACAATAAAGCATAAAGCACCTTTAAGAACAAGATGAAGAGCCAGTGTGGTGTAGTGGTTAAGAGTGGTAGACTCGTAATCTGGTGAACTGGGTTCGCGTCTCCGCTCCTCCACATGCTGCTGCTGGGGGACCTTAGGCTAGTCACACTTCTCTGAAGTCTCTCAGCCCCACTCACCTTACAGAGTATTTGTTGTGGGGGAGGAAGGGAAAGGAGAATGTTAGCTGCTTTGAGACTCCTTCAGCTAGTGATAAAGCGGGATATCAAATCCAAACTCCTCCTCTTCTTCTTCATTATTAAAAGGACTGGCTCAATCAAGAAAGTTTTAAACACCTGCAAGGCCTGTTGGCATATAATGTCCTTTAAGAAACACCTGAAAGTCAAAAGCAAGGATGCCTGCTCAATCTCTGCTTGAAGAGTGTTCCACAGCATGGGACTGAAGTTAGCTGGGTCTCTGTTATTACTAACATCACTCCTAAAGATGATCTGGAGTGAGCAAGCTGTAAGGGCTTATTATGTGGTTTCTTGGACCCAAGTTGTTTGGGACTTGTGTAGCAACACAAGAACCTTGATCTTGAACCAGTAGCATAAAGGCAGCTAGTGCAGATGTTTTAGAAGAGGTGTCACACACTGTCAGCCATCTGCTCCCATCAGCGGTGGCATTCTGCCGTACCTGTAGCTTCTGGACTTGGCTCAACGGTAGCCTCGCATCACCTAATCTACATGTTTCATAGTTTTCATAATTGGTTTTAGGCTTCTCTTGGTTTGTTATTTTGCCACATGGCATGCCTTGTTTTTCTAGATGTGATGGTTCTGTGCCCTACACACAGTTCATGGGTACAGAAAACAGAGTCCATTCCTTTTGTTAATGCCTTGTCTGATGGCATCATATTATATTTGCATTTTTAAAAAGCAGTCTGACCCTGAAGTCTGAAGTGTTATACAGTCACTTTGAAGATCACAGCTGATGTTCTGGTGAAATATTTCACACCGTGGGTCTGGTACGGAAGAAACTTTTATTTAGCTTTAAGATTAACAGTGATAGCATTAAAAATTAGATGTGCAGGGGAAGCACTGGTGGTGGTTCTCACATCTAATGAGATTTGTGGGGCGGGAGCCCATGGGCAGGTATACATTTCAAGTGGAAAAACACATATTTTCCTAACTTATATGATTATCTAATTCTGTATTTTGTATGTGTACAAAGATCAACGCCATCTCTATAGCCACTATGGCAGAAAACTAAAGACATACATTTAATAGTCGGTCTCCAGTTATGTACATGAAGAGTATTCAAGGTTGGGGCAGGGGAATTCAAACCCAATCTGATAGGTGAAAGGTGACAAAGCTTAGGAGGAGCCAGTTTCAATTAATTACAGAGATATTAAGTCAAAGATAAGTGCTGCAGGTGAGGAGAGTATTGAAAGAAAGAGAGACGTTAAGACAAGACAATAGTATCTTTGACATGTAGCTACATCAGGGCTGCCCCTGCTGACAGACTGAGGCTGCTGTGCAGACAGCAGATTTGGTTGTTATAAAAGGTAGGGGGAAACTGAATTTTGGAATATTGTTTACCATGGGGAAGCTACTATTTGCATTATCTGCCTCAGGTGCCAAAGTATATTGGTGTAGTCCTAGGTTACATTCAGACTAGCAAGGGATACAGAGTCTCTATTTGGGGATGTGGTATCAGCTGTTTAACAAGGGATCAATATTTTGGTATTAACTGTTGCATAATAATTTTCCAGTTTTACAAGATGATGTACATCTTGATCATTTCTTGCTATCAGGTGTTCATTGGGCTATTTTTAAGTTACATTTAATTGTTTTTATTAGTAGCACAGAAATTTAGTAGCTTTTTGCATATTTTTCTATTAGCTACGTAAAACTATTTCCACTAGCAGCTCCCCTGTCAGAAGGAAAAAAGAAACAATTGTTTTCCAGAAGCCATTTCTTCATATTAAGAATGAGAAAAACTGGAGACTTTTTTCAAATTAGCAGGCGTATGGCTTAGTCTGGTAAGAAAGGGAGTATTAGTATTTATATATTACAGAGCTAACTCTGTTGACTGGTGCTGAATAATTGTATAGGCCATAGCTGTCAATGTTTCCCTTTTTAAAAGGGAAATTCCCTTATTCCAAATAGGATTCCTCGCAAGAAAAGGAAAAAGTTGACAGCTATGGTATAGGCCTAACTGACTGATCAATAGAAATGAACAATAATGGAAATGTCTAGCTGCAAAAAGATCACATTTAAGACTACAGTATACTGCCTGGGTTAGTGCAAATGTGCAAGCTACCAGGGAGGAGGTGGCTGCTTCACTACTGCCAGTTCATTTTGCAGCTGCACTGCAGCTTGCTTACTATGTTGTCTGAACCTGGGCTTGTGGTTTAGCTCTCCTGGATGAACCATGAGCCACAAGTCTAGAAAAGAACCTTGGTTACAGCTGGATGGAAATCATGAGCCTGAGTTTGGATGACATGCTAAGTCAATGCATGGCTTAGCTCAGTGCTGCACAGCAGCACAACAGCTGTGATCTCTTGACAAGAGCCCACATGCTCTTCATTTGCACTAAGCCATAATCTATGCACTAAGCACAGCTATGTAGATTGTAACAATAGCGCCATTTGTGTTCAATACAGCTGAAAAATCCTGAGTTAAAATATATTACTTTCCTTTAAAATTTCTTGTTATCATCAGGTGGTATATTTCCTGTATAAATTGCATTAATAATGTCTTCTGCTGGAAATCTGTATGGTCATAACTCTGTTGGGGGTAGGTATACAGTTAAGTAGCAATTCTATAAATATTTACCTGGGTGTAAGACTCACTGAAGTAAATAGAGCTTGTATCTGAGTAAGCAGGTATGCTATTACACTCAAATCCTGCAATGGTTTAGGCTGCAATCCTAACCCATTTATGGGGAAGTAAGCCCCCCTGAATGAAATAAGACTTCTGAGTAGGTATGGTTAGGATTGGACTATTAATTCCTACATTCACGGCTTCATAAGGGTTAGGTGACTCGATTTTAAAAAATGTCAATCTTCATGCTCATGGCCAGTAATCTAAGTAGCAGATCAGGGGCTGATAGGATTAGTATAGGTTGACACAACCCAGAACAGTAAATGTAGCACTGACCTCAAATAGCTGGTACTTCTTCCTTTAGATGTTTTATTCATTAATTAGTTGCACTTAATCATGTTATAACAAAATTCTGTTGATAAATAAAATAGTATTAAAATCATAAACCCATTAAAAATATTAATCAGTAATCAGCACAACTGTAAAACTAAACCAATAATAAAAGCAAATCACAAAACAGCATGAGCCTAAAACAGCAAGGAACCATGCTTTCTCCATATTAAGATTTAGCGCTATGTGAGCGAGCATGAACAAAGTGTTCCTCCACATTGCGGGGAGGAAAAGTTCCGCCCTGTTTAGTTTCACTTTCACAGAATTCCAGTTTAGAGCTATGTTCTAACCCGGCATCCCAGTTTAAAACAAACTGGGTCCAATTTAATAAGTTAGCTTCATAATTCATGGTTTGAATTTGGCTTATTGCAAAACTGATCAGGGTTTGCTTTAAACCAGGATTGCTGGTTCAAAGCAAGTTTCTTTAAAAGTGAATCAAAACTAGGTAAAAGTCTTCCTCCTGGCCATGCACTAGGAGGACAGGGGCACAGAGAAACCTGATAATTTGATAGGGCTCATTGAGGCTCTTTCACATAGTTCTAAACCATAGTTTAGGGTTTTGTGCTACTATTTCCCCATATTAGATGTGATAGCCATTTCTAGGCAGTATACAGTGGTACCTCGGTTTATGAACTTAATCCGTTCCGGAAGTCCGTTCTTAAACCAAAACCATTCTTAAACCGAGGTGCGCTCCTGCCGCCGGTGCCCTTCCACCGTTCGGATTCCATTCTTAGACCTAGGTAAAGTTCTCAAACCAGAATACTATTTCTGGTTTTGCGGAGTTTGTAAACCAAATCGTTCTTAAACCGGACTGTTCTTAAACCGAGATAGCACTGTATTTCTGAACTTTGGGAACATACAGTGCCCTGCTTGTTGGCTTCCTGGAGTGAGACCTCTGGGTATAGGATGGAATAATAATAATAATAATAATAATAATAATAATAATAATATGGCTGGCTACTGCTGTAGATTGGATGGATCCTTGGCCTGATTGAGCAAAGCTCTTCTCACATTCTTGCAACACCAAATTATTTGTAGGGGTATGCTCATTGTATACTCTTCATAAATAAAAAATGGTTCTAGGGCCACAATCATAGAGCTGGTTTGAAGTCATCAGTATAAGCAGTATTGAGTATATGATGGAAAGATAGAGTACATTTTTATAATACTTTTTTATAATAAATACATAAAATGACCATAATAATCTTTGGCATGTGGTGGGTCTGGAGAATGAGCTCATGTTATCCATTACAATGCACTGCAGTTCTGCAATGTTAATAATTCTGGTTTCCACTGTTATTCCTCCCCCTTCAGAGGTGGAAGGATAATAGATATTGGGCAAATTACACATACTTATGGTAGTTTTAGGCCAACATATGGAAATGGGCCAAATAATACATGTCACTTGTGTGGGTATCATTCACGTCACTAATGGTGGTAAGCACACATGATCCTGAGATCTACTCAGTGTAAAATATTAATGCAGTAGTCAGTGTCTGAGCTGCTGACCCTGCCACAACAATGGATCATTGGTGTTCCAGGTTGACAAAAATATCCATTGGAACTCCATCTAAACATAGATATAATAATACCTAACTTGTATTATATCTTAACATGTTAGCTTGAAATGGAATTTTACAGAAAGCAAAATAAAGATCCTCATATTTAACATGTCATGGTGGGAGAATGAATATATATCATTTTGCCTTTACACAGTACAGGTGATTTTTCTTTTTGTCAATATTTATTGCAGCTAAATATTAAAATGTGAATATCATGCCCTTCCTACTTTTAGGTGTTGCTCATTAACGAGTTGTTTTTGAAACATGTCTCTGATGCCAGTCAGACCATTTTTAAAGGATACTGAAGTAAGATTCTTTTCTCTAGCGAGTGGCCGATCATGCTAAGGCTGCACTATTCAGCAATTCAACACGCTCTGACTGCTTGTTAATCAGGAGACGTGAAAAGAACAAAAGAAGAAATAAGAGGTTACAAATGCTGTTTATCAGAGTTATATTTTACATTGGGATTTCAACTCATGAAACAGGATGATTGGATGACACAGGGCTTAATATTTGGAACCGGGAGTGGAAGGTGGGTGAAATTTGTTCCGGTTTGATCCCAGTGACTCTGGCTTATTGGGAAATGGAAATAGCACGTTTGTATGCCGTTAAAAACATGTTCCGTAAATCTTTTCAGTTGCCCATTCCCTGGGTGTCGCAATAGATTAAGTCACTATGTGATGATATGACACCGCCATCACTCGTCTTCCTGGGATATTGCTAGAGGCAACAACAAACCTGTGTCTTTGGCACATGTGAAGAAATTTAGCGCTTCAGGGGTTAAATTACACAGGCTCCCCTGTGGATCAGCTTATGCTTGGACAGTAATAATAGCAATAACATTAATAATATAAATGCCAGAGAAAAGTGAATAGAGGGGGAGAGAAAGGAGAGAAAGATGGGCAAAGGTATTCAGAGGGAAAACAAACCCTGGCAGGCTACAAATGATGGGCTTTGTATGGCAGGTGTAGCAGCTAGAAGTCAGATTTCATAAGGCCGCTGCAAAATGCACATATACTAACACACATTACTGTGGCTTTGGAGATGGTTAGTGTCTTTGAGTGTGTTTGTGTGCGTGCGTGTGTGTGCTGTCGCTTCAGGCCATGATATCCTAGGGCAGTGTAACAAGCAATTCGTGTCAGCTCACGGTAAAGATTATTGGTGTTTTCACTGGGGAAATATTTGCACTCCATCTTCTTTTCTATTTTTAGTGCCTGGAGCTTCCATTTAGGTAGGAAGCTGTGGAGAGAGGAGTTGAGGGAGGGAGATCTATCTGATCTTGTCCCACAATTGGTCAGAGTTACAATCCTAATCTTATTTCAGGATGGGTGTTGATGCCTGCTTGTTTTCCGAGAGACCTTTTTCGTTTTGTGGACTGGTAGCTTTTAAATATTAGTTTAGGTATAGGGGAAGGAGTGAGCTATTGTTTTCTCTTCGAACGCAGTGTCTTTGAAGAATAAAAAGGTAACTCAAACAGAATATTGCGGTGACTTATTTCTACAAGAAGCACCACACTCCTAATAAGGAGCAGCAATTTATTGTCGGGGAAGGAAAGCAATATGAATTTGTCCCCTTCAGAATTGTTGTTTATCATAATCATCTTTCTAGTGAAAAGCCTAATTTGCTCTTTCTATACGAATATTTTAAGTGTGATTATCATAATATCACAGCGGCTGAGATTGTCCAAAATGCAACACTGACCTTGAGCGTACTTCTCCATTTAGCATGTGGTGCTTTAACATTCAGGAAACAACATACCTTCAACCTGCTTATTAATGTATAATCTGAAAACGTTAACTCTTGCTCTCTGATACATGCCACACAGATTCTTGAATTCTTTCAGCATTCCATGAAACAGCATGTGGTATTTTACCAGTGTAAATATGTATACGATTTTTCAAGATTTCTACTGGGAATACTTCATAACTAAAGTAAGGTTTCCCCATGGCACTGCACTAGTTTACGATTTAATTTTTACTGACATTCCACCAGTCATATTATTAGCTTCACAAAATGAAAGTGAAATAATCCTGTATTAATTAAACAGAGTGACTGAATTCCCTCAGTCATCTTCTCCTTGGCTGCTTGAGACAGTAACACTGTGTGGTTCTCTAAGGAAACGTGCTAGAAAAAGAGTATGATGGACTACTGAGGGGAGATATAGGTAATGCATTTTTTAACTATACTGTATTTTTTCAAGGTACTGCCTGCCCCCTGAGCATTTCAATAGAGATTTAAAGTTGGGGGGGGGGGAGTAACTGTTATACCTACCTATGTACTAACATAAACAAACAGGGGCTAGCCCTGAAGAATTGTGGATGTAGGACATTTGTTGTGGTCAGTCGGTTAGACTGCAAATGTTATATTGATATATAATTATTATGACTTCTTACTGAAGAAACTTTGTGCTTCACCCGCCTGAGTTTATATAAGGAAAAGGGATGCAGTGTGCACACGTCCACACACATGCACACATGTTTGTGCTTGTATTTGAAAGCATATTTTAATACAGCTTGTCTAAAATCCAGGCAGGGTGATCATTACTTCTGCTAAATATAAATGAAAGTGCCTGACGGTTTTAAAGTAGTAATCTACTACCATTTGCTCAAGTGTATATAAGCATGCAAAGAAATCCAGAGAGTAAGCTTGTCACCTGCTGTGTGTCTATGTGTATGTATGTTTGTTTTTGTTGTTGTCTGTCTGTCTGTCTGTCTGTCTGTCTCTCTCTCTCTCTCTCTCTCTCTCTCTCACACACACACACACACACAGAGAGAGAGAGAGAGAGAGAGAGAGAGAGAGAGAGAGAGGGCAGGGGATTATATTGTATCCAGGGATGTGCTATACTGTACTTCCTGAGGAAGAGTTGGAAAGACAAATTGCAAAACAGTTTTTAACACTTCAGTGCTAAATACTTTTAGCTGAAATCAGCAACATTTGCTTCAAATAAGTAAATGCAGGATTGGTGTTTGTAAAATGAAGAAACTATGGTGCAAAGACTTCCAAGACAGGAGTATAGCGCGCAAAGGGCCTGTTACACAGAACCACTATTTAAAATTTAGCATTTCCTGACATTTTTCTATCTAATTTGAAAAGCTAAATATATCTATTTTCAATCTATTCAGAATGCTAGATATAGCAAACCTGTTACTCTGATTGGTTCATGATCAATTTCAGACATCCAGGACGAACATTTAACCACCTTTAATTCAAATTTAATTGAAAGAATGATGAAATTTGTTGGTGTGGAAACAGTATATATGGATGTATGGGGGTATATAATGCCCTTTATATAACTTAGGGTTCAAAGCAATAATAGTAATATGCATGGCAGACACAGATTTCCTCCCCATATTTTTTCTCTCCAGTGTTCATTTTGAGTAAATATGTGCTTGGCACAATTAACTATGCTGCTTCTGCAAAGTGCCACTGAGTCTTTACTTCAGTAGCCTTGAGGTAGCTGTGGTTTAGGAGTCGGGCAATTTGGATGCAATGAGATGTCTGTAGCACTTAAGTGTGAAGGCGCTTAAAGATGTACAGTACTCTTCATGGGAATAATTATACACACAGAGGGGATGTGAAGATGTAGACAGTGCTCAGCAGTGCTCATTGACTGGTGCAGATACTCGTGACAGCTTCTCTCACCCTCCTAGCCTTGATTCCATTACTATTGCTTTTGTGGATTCCTTGAGGTAAGATTTTTACACTAGAGCATTTGATTTAGCATGTGCATATATGTGTAAAGCAGAGAGAGAGAGAGAGAGAGAGAAAGAGAGAGGGGAGCACACTCCTGATTTTGATTTTCTGTGATTTAGACATTATGTAATAAGCATTTGCTGTGATTATATTTTCACGTGCAATTAGAAAGCATCTTTAATAAAATAAGCGTTTTTAGAGTGTGCTATAGAATCTGCTAAGTTGCCTAATTTATTTCTTCATTTTATTAGAATAACTGAACTGTAAACTGGTGTGCCCAAGTTCAAGAATGCAGTTGAAATTCCAGGCCCAGGTCTAGTCGAGGTGACATTTTGAATCCCAGGGGAGAAGGCCAACTGCCTTTCATGAATGCATAAATTATAATGCTACGGCTGTAGTCTTCTAAGCAGCAGCACCATCAGCAAAGACAGATGCTTGCAAGGTGTCTGGTGGAAAGATAGCAATAGTTAATTTGGTGGTGCGGAGGGGAAGCGCAAGATGACATGGGCATCAAAAAGGATAGCGGAAACTATGTGGACATGAAAAGCTTAGCAGATGGAAAAGTACAGCACAAAAGAAAACAGTAGCCCAAATAAAATATGAAGAATTTTTTTATTCCCTAATGATGATTTAATGAACATGATGCCATATTCCAGCAAATAATTTTTGCTTATGAACAGAGCTTTGCAGACTAAGATCTATATGACGCTTGAACAAAGCTGCACATTCAACAAGACTTTCAAACTCTTGTGCCAGAACAGCGATGGAAATTTACCTGAATTAAAAGAGTGGATATCCATGTGTATAGGAATGTGTTTCGATATTGATTACATATAAATTTTACAGAATCAAAAGAAATCTGCTACAAACAAGTCATTTATTCTACTAAAATATTTTTAGGAAGGTGTGTTGCACTCAAATTGCACCTATTATTTTTTGCTTGTTCAGTGAAATCTGTGAAGTGATTGGGTAGGATGCATCCCAGAGTATTTTTAATTCACTGCTCAGATCCAAAATTTACATCTTAATTAGAGTCTACATTTAGCAACATAGGCAGCATAATGTTACTGTTAATTATGTTTTTACTATCTGCTTTTCTGTAGTGGTGAGACCTCCAATTATGCTGTGTGGATTCTTGATTCCTAAGTGTGTGTGTGTGTGTGTGTCCCCATATGTATCGGAAAGCAGATTTTCAACTCTACATGGGATAAATATATTATATACTGTTAAGTTGCTCAGCAAAACAAAGAAATGCAAATATTTCCATTGCACTTACATATATGTCTTCTTCTGTCATCTTACTTTGGGCAAAAGCCATCAAATAGATTTGGAGACAGCTGTTGTACTCTCATTTGTGAAAGGCATTAATGCATTCTGAGGGTGTGCACTGATTTGTTTTGATCTAAAAGATTATGCCATTTGCATCACAGAGTGCTTCAGCCAAAAAAAGTGCCAAGCAATACAGCTGAATTTGTATTTTTTTAAAAAGTATTTTCTATTATTGTAACAATTGTTTCATCACGATATATTGGAATTATTTTATTCAGCAGGTAGATGGAATCAATTCTTGCTCTGAAAACAGATAATTAATATGACATTTATGCCACATAAATTGACGAAGACTATTAGGACAAACTTGTGCTCTAATTTTGGGGGTACTTGTAAAACGGTATTTTGATTAACAATATCTGGAATTTTGTGTCCATTTATTTGCATTAAATGGGTATGTCTGGTCAGCAGCTTTGATGTGCTATAGCTAAGGGTAGTGAATTGGGGGTTGGATAATTTTGTCAGTACACATGTGAATAATGCAATACATTTGCTTCCACATTGAAAATATTCTTGAAGTTTTTGTGCAAGTTTGTACATAGGTAGCTGTGGCACAAATAGTTATCAGACCATTACATTTTAGCTGGCACAGCTGGATATAGTGCATGGTTTTTTTCCAGAACTGAATCTGCTGACTTCAATGAGACATATGACCAAGTTACTGCATATAGGTATGGAGCCTTAGCCCTGCTGAAGAGCCTAATCTGCATTATTTGAAAGTAAGTTTCCTTGAAATCAATAAGACTTAAATTCAAGTAAAGACAGTTATAAAAAACATATTTTTTACTTATAAAAGATATTGATCAATAACATACCTCTTATTATTTCACGGAGATGGCAAAACATATATTCTCCACAACTGCATGGTCTAGTTTCTGTGCAAGTTATGCATTCAATTCTCTTCAGTTGAACCCTGTCACTTTTTCACAGTGATGAAAATACAAACACTGCTAATCTTACTTGTTTACAAAAGTCAACAATGCAGAATGAAAGCACATAGACCCCTTAACTCAGAGTTTAGAAATATAGAGTAGAATTTAGGTGAATCATATGAAGGGGGAGAAATTAACAGTTCAATTCCATCCATGTTTATTCATAAGTAAACATGCTTAGGATTTCAGATGACATACAAATCCCTCAACATGTTTACTCGGCAGTAAACCCCAGCGAGTCAACTGGAACTCATTTCAGAGTATGCATTCATGTAGCTAGTCCATGTTTACTCAGAAGTCAGTCCCACGAAGTTACCTGGGAGCTTTCCTCCTGCAAAGGAAGCGCGCTGTAAGGCTGCAATCCTATACACGCTGACGTGGAGCTGGGAAGCAAACAAACCCTGTGCAGCTCCGGAGCGGCTGCCTTGCGAGTAAGCATGCATAGGATGGGGCAGCGAGAAGCGCTGCTAATCGGTCACAACGCGAGATCGCAAAACAAAACAGAAAACACGGACAGCCAACAATGCAATGGAGAAAAGAAAAGAGAGAACGGCAGCGCGAAATTTAATACCTTCTGATGAAATCTTCCCCAAAGGAACTGAGGCTTGCAACTCCTTCCTGCCAAACTGTCTTTTAAGAAGCAGAAAGCGTTGGGTCACCCTAAGGAGTTAAAGCTAGAGTTAAGACACAGCCGCGCTTTGGTAGCCCTTTTGAAAACGTTGCATCGTTTATATCTGCGCGTTCTCACTTGTCGGTTATTATTATTTCTTCTCCCTCGGCCTCCCCCCGCCCGCCCTTTCCCCGGTCCCTCCGCCCGTCTCTACCTGCCGAGCTCCGCTCAATCTGTGCAGCCTCTGCTCTCGCCGGCGCTGATTGGCTGACGCCCTACCAATCCGGCTTCTGTCTGGGCCAGTGGGACTGCATATGTAAAGCCCTACTTCATATTTATAAGCTCCAATCGGGGCTTTAAGTCCTTGATTAGGAGAGTGTGAGAGCTTTTGGTCCCAACTGGCTGTGCCTATAGGCTTGTCACCAGGAGAACATTTGTGTTAATTGCACTGTGCTGTGTCAAGGAAACTTTGATTTATAGCTGGGGTGCACAAATAATGGTTGCCGAGCGCACATGGATTCGGTAGAACTTTGCCTTCCTGAATCTTTTTCCTTGCACTACGAAGAAGAGTAGGTACCTTTCTTCTTATTTCCCCCTTCCTTTCCTCTTTTTTATGTTATTAAATAATAATAATAATAACCCTCTTCCCACTTTTATCCCCCCCCCCCAGAACCGGGGCGTGGGGAGAGAATAATAATAGCAATAGTATTAGAGCGCTGAATGCTAGCGTTGTTTCAGGTAATGTTTTCCGGGTTCTGTGTGCATGATTGGGGCTGCTTGTGTCTTGCGTCTTTTGTGCCCGGCTTTATCTGCTAATTCAGTAAGTGGGAGAATTGTTCTCATTCTCTCTCTCTCGCTCCCATGTTACCTTTTGAGTCGCAACGCAAGCGGTGCGACTGTCACAGAAGAGGGGGGGGGGGTGAGGGAAGCACTCCCCCCTCCCAAAACAGCTGTGTGAGTGACAGTCACTTCTTATTCAGGTACTAAGAATAGGCACTTGGCACAAATGCAGAGTGAATTGTCTAAATAGACATTTCAGAAAGACACATTTATTCCCCCCCCCCACTTTCCCCCTCCCCAACAGAGTTTAAGAAGGAGGTATTCTGAGAACAGGATTTAAATATTTAGGACCTTTTCAGTTAGATATTTTGATCTTTCTGGTGTTTATAGCTAGGCATAGTTAGGAGGGGGAACCAGCCCAACTGTTTAATCCCACTTTAAGGATAGTGCTCTGTAATTAAGTAGAACGTACCGTTCCAGTCATTTAGTGACAAATCGGTCTATTAGAGAGCAAGGGAAGGGTGTGTGCATGTGGCACTTCCTGAGCCAGTATTTTGTTTCAATTGGAATAATCATTTCCGCAATTGGTACTATTAATTTATTTATCACACACAATAAAGTACTGTAGATGCTTTGTGTATTCAGTACATTTAACATGCCTCTTGAAGGCACATAGTTTAATGCATGTTTTCTCAGCTCTTATTGGAGAGCAGAGCAAAGAGTGGGGAGATTCCAAATGCAAATTTGACAGCCTAGAACTTGGAGAGCTTGTAAACTTAATTCCGGGCTAAATAACTACGTACTGTGGAAGCTGTCAGTTGACTCAGCCCTGGACAGAATGCATAGTGTGGCTGTACTAGGAAGTGACAGTGTGTTGTGGGTACATGCCCACTAGCTGTCCATAGTGTCTGCATATTATTTTGGTGAGTTGCAATTAAGTCAGAGTTGTGTGGGTTTCTTAAAGTGCTTTGGACGTTCAGAAATAATATAGACAATAAAAGAGCTTGCCAATCGGAAACTGGCATGGTGTACGTGTGGGTGGTAAGAGGCAGGATTCCTTGTTCACCTGCAGAAGAAGGTAAATAAACAGTAGTAGCATGCTCACTGAGATACGGTTTATAGATCAGTACTCAGTAAGTTGATGTACAGTGTGGTCTAAAATGTCTTAATCTGTGCATAAGTGCAGTTGTCACTGTTCCAAGTTGAGATGGGTGGTTTTCTTTGGTGGGGGAAGTAGGAGGAGGAGAGATTCTAAAGTTAGGACGATGTTCTTTTTTTAAGGAGCTTTCTTGAATTTACCTTCTTAGAGCTAATTTGAATGATTAGTTTTGATAAGCCGCTTAAAGTAGATGCATTTAAATGAAATCGGGGCACGTGTCTTTTTGGCTCTGGTGGAAGATTCAAACTATTCTCTCTCCCCACCACAATTAGCACTCTTCTCTCCCCCCCCCACCTCTGTTAAAAGTCTTCCAGATGCAAGGCTAGGTGGATCTGTGGTTTCGTGGGCAGGCAGAACTCTAATGCACTGCAACACATCTGTCTCTATGTCTCAATTAATAAACCACACCGCCTTACTTGCTATTAATATTGCCAGTAATTGTATTTTTGTTTTGTGGCATATAATGCACACCAAACTACAAAGGCAGCTCAGAGATTAATTAAAAGTAGTGGACTACTTCTAGAGCTTGCACTTTATTGAGTGTGTATTGTGGTGGTGGGGAGGGAAGCCAGGCTAAAAACTGACAGAACATTTGGGGAGCACATAGACATCTGCCTTGCTGACATTAGGTATGCTTTGATATCTGGCTAGCGCATGTTAAAGAATGCAAAAACTTAAAGCCAGCTGCAAACCTTGCTTTTGCCTTTTCAGCAAAACCAGTAATACTAATAATTTCAAATAGCAGTTAATAATGGAACAGATGCAACAAATATAGTTGCTGATTTACGCATGTGTTTGTCACTTTAATTGTTCTAAATGAAACGGTGTGCTCATAATGCAAAATCTCAAACCTCTGATTAAAATGTAACATTGACTAAAGGATTAAAGAGCAGACTTAATTTTACTGACTGTTTTAACAGTTGTCACAGCTGTTGGAAGAAGGAAAGGCAATTGAAACACTCCAAAAAAGGGGAGGGGGAGGAACTAGCTTAGTAAATTTAAACATGATCTCTGAATGCCAGGCATAGAGAGGCAAATAGATTTGTGACTTCAGATATCTTCCCTGAGCTGTGTACGTTTACCTCTGTAGCTCTGTCCGTTTCATGAATTTGAACCCTCGACCTCTTCCACACTTTGTCCATTAAAATACAACAGGACTGAAATGAGGCACAGCTAAAGTGAATGTCACAGTGTACATTATTTTAGAAACCAACTTGTTTTGTAGTAAATGTGATATGCCAAGAACTGAAACTTAGCATGGATGGCTAAAATTTTAATAGTGAACACTGATGTCGGAATTGGGAGACCAAAGATACTTGAGTTCTTTGAAAGATTGTTTGCAGATTTCACTGTCAAAAACAGTATAAATTTGAGAGCTACTTTGCTTGAGTCTTCCTTTTTTTTGTCAATATCACTTATTTAGATGTGTGTTAGTTCCTCCCTCCTTTTATTACATAGCTCTTATTTCCAGTAAAATTTGATCTGGAAAATCTATGCAATATTTGCTGTGGGGGAGGGGTAGATGATAATTAATAAGAAGAAAGTTAATTATTATGACTGCAAGGGTAGACTTCTTGAGATGAGGGCTGCCTATATCATGGATGTGATAAATGTCCTATATAAATAAGAACACATCATCTGTGGGTAAGAACACTATATGTGTATGCGTATTAATATAATAGGGCGGTATGTATGGGGAAGAAACCTAAAGAACACTGTCCCCTAAATTCAAATACAACAAGGTGTAAGCATGCCTACTGATTAAATGAGAATGAGTGTATGGCTTTTCCTATTCAGTTCTTACACGTCTACCCAAATGGGCCTCGTCATACACTCCCTTACTATATTTTCCAAGTTTGGATTTCTGTTGTTCATATGCCTTTTCTGCAAGTTTTTACAGCTGTCATAGAGTGCAAAGAGCTGGTGCTGAAATGGCTGTCTGACAGCTTTTTATTTGCTGGGCCTGACCTCCCCCCCTTTTTTTTTTAGTAGTGGTTGCTCCTTTTAATGTGTTTATGGTTCTACTCTTTTATTTACTGAGCCTGGTGTGTTGCAGCAGTAATTAACCTGTGTTATTAGCAAAGCCCTTGTGAATATCCATTAATTCTCTTGAATGGATGATGATTCCCCCCCCCCCGTTATTCTCCCCCCTCACTTTCTCCCCAAAGGTTTGCTGTCCCATTTTAAAGCAATTCTTACCTTAAGACTTTTTTTGTAGATATACTTTGGAAATAATTTATATTATGGGGCATAACTAATACTCTTGATGAGTTGTTTTAAATACACTTAAGAAGTGTGAAGAGGGATGGATCTCATCACATTATTCTTTTCTTCTCCTGATAACAACAGAAACAAACCTATTCTGTTCAAGAGTTGTTATTGTTGTTGTTTGGCGAAGGATGATGGTTCAGGAGATGACTTCTGTGGGTTTTATCTGATTTGAAGTTACCTTGGGTATCACTTTGGGAATTTAAAGAAAGGAAAAACATATTAAGCCTGCAAAGGGGGGGGGGGGAGAATACTTCCGCTTGGACTGCTGAGGAAAGATAAGGACCGCCTCATTAGCCAAGCCCTACTTTTGCAATTAATTTCAGAATGCATGGCAGTATACATCAAACACAGAAGGTAACTTGTATGTGATTGTTTTTAGACAATTCCTGAAACCCCTTCCCATTTTAAGGCAGACGCTAGTATTTTATGCAATCTTAGGTTAATAACATGATGCTATATTCCATTTTCTTTCTTTTTTATTAGCAGTATGGTTAAATAGTCTGGCAAACTTCCTGGTATTGAACATTTCTGATGCACAGTGACCTTTGGCTTTGGTATCGCTGCAAAAGCATATAGAAATGAACACCAATATTTATTGACACTCTTCAAAGCAATGGCCCTTTATGAATATTCTTGTTATCCTATTATCAGTCAGTAAAAATGCTGAATGTAAGAAATATGGGATAAATATGGGGTAAATAAGAAATATGGGAGAGCATCTCTCTAGAAGTTTAAAGCAACTCTTTATATTACGTATGCCTTGGTCTCTGCTTCATAACACATTCATTGGGGACAGACACAATAAACATTGATATCTACCTAGTGCCTCTCTAGCCCTAGCAAACTCTCAGGAGGAAATCTGTGATTATGCTGGGCTGGTTTGGTTTTTATCTCTTTTACATCCAGTGGCCTTGTATTAAATTGTCATTGTCCTAAAGCACATGAGAGAGAAATGAATTGCACTTCTCGACATGCTCTGACAGTGAAATATTTAGCTTCTCTGTCTCCAATCATACTCATGTGTATATGTTTGATAGTGCTGGAATGACAACCAGCAGTCTCCTGCAGTCTGAGATCCGCATTTTACATATTCTCCACATTTTTGGGGAGGATTCACTCTCTCATTTCCTTCCTTCCTTCCTTCCTTCCTTCCTTCCTTCCTTCCTTCCTTTCTTTCTTTCTTTCTTTCCATATCCAGTTACACTTGGCTAAGGCATATCAGTGTTTATTTACACTGATATAAAAAAATCATGTTTTTATCACAGCTGATAATGGCTGAATAGGCACATAGGCGCCAGCTTTAAGTGTCTACATCTTAGAGTATGTACATTGTAATTATATTTGCATGTTGTATACAGTATACATAAGCAAACAGCTTTTGAAATTTGTTATCTTAAAGAAAGAAACTCACTAAATAACAATGTTAGATATTAGAATGTCTAGACTTTTTGTTGGCTGATGCGTTCCTTTGGATATACAGTCAGCTGCTGTTATTTTCTCCTTCATATTTCTGTGCAACAGAAGATACCATAATACAGTTCTCTGAACTTCTGCGTTCATCAGTTGTAACAGATAGGATTTTTATGTTTGCATTCGAAGGCAGAACTGAATGCATAGCTCTTCTGACATATGGTCAGTTTTATATTAAAAGTATTACTTTTAATAAAAATATTAAAATAGAAAATTAAACTATTTTAATATAAACTTCTATATGTTGCATGCACCTTTTAATTTTATTTACGCTTGTATTCTGAATGTTTTCTGCTGAGTTCGGATGCTCTTAGAACATTAAAAAAAATCCTTTATAGGAGTTTGCTCTAATTGCTCCAAATTTTATAATAATCAGATACAACGGATTCTAAAAATGTAATTGTTTTGCTCTCCAAAGTATCTTGTGTCATTCTTGCATAATGATACATGCCTGAAGACTAAATCCTCCTAAGAAGCTGCAATCCTTTAAAAATATGCATATTATTAAGCTCCATTTATTTCAGCGGGACATACTGGTGAATAATAAGACTTAAGATGGCAACATAGCCTTATTTGATCATGTAGTATATAGAACTCAATGCAATTATGTTGTATTCCTTCCTTTCCAATTGTGAAACATTTATTCTCTCCAGTCAGAGCAGGTTAGTAGTTAAAACAGGCTCCTCTATATAAATTAGTTATTTTAAAATGCTTTTTGAATTTTATGAAAGAAAACTTTTGCCTAGAATCCCCCCCTTTCAAAACACTTGCTTTATCCCATCACCAATTATTGCTTCATAAAAGGTGCTTTTTTAAAAAAGAACTTTCTCCTATTTTGCATATCTGGGTCATAAGTTCTTGTTGCTCATAATGTTGAGTTGAATTTTCCTTTTTTACTCTAAAGGCTGTATTAAAAATTATGCCTCTAAAGGGGGAGCAGATAGCTGTCATGCTAAAATGTACATCTGTTATGACAGCCTTTAATGAATGCAGGTGTTGCTTTTTAAAAAGTTTTCTTTCTCTCCCACCTTCCCACAAATGAACGAATGCATACATTATTGTTTTAAAGAACTGTGTATATTTTACACATATTTTAAAATACAGTAGCAATGTACAAAAGCCGACAGTCTTATTTTTTTTCTCCTTTATAACTGGAAAAAAGATATTTTCTTCAGTAACTGTAAACCTGAAATTTGTTAATCATCTAAATAATAGAATTCATATAGTACTGAAACTAAAGCTTAAAATACAACTTAAGTATTTTTAAAGTATCAATTCCTGGAAGTCACATTTGTAAGTTTAGATCAAACGATCTAGCTGTGCTCATGTTTTGGGAGGCTGCTGATTTGCTCCCATCACCTACAGGCCTCCTTTCTTCCCAAAATCTACTTAGGAGAGTTCCCTCTGGAACCAGTTTTTGCAGGGCAGGGGGATGCAAAGGGGGGGGGGGGGAGAGATAACCACCCTCCCCAGCCCAATGAGGGAAAGTGTTTTCCACTCGAGCAGTGGAATCTTTGGGTACCCTCCATTAAAACAAGCACAACTAGCCTTGTGAATTCTGATAGAAAACAATGGTAAAACAAAAATCCACATAGAGCTTTTTCTCAGCCTTATTAGTTTGCACGCTGCTGTCTCACTTATTCCTCTGTGTCTTTTCATGTTTTGAGTGAGACAAAAGTGCACATCTCCTTTTCATCATTTTGATTGGAACTACATACCATATGTAATGTGTTTTGGCAGCACTTACCTAGCCAAAGAAAACAAATTAATATTAGCCATGCTGAGGGGCATCCGAAGTATCACAGATGTGTCGATTTAGCTTTGCTCCATCACACACCCTTTCCTTAAACAACTGGTCAAGCTGTCGCAAGATGTTGCATGGGCTACAAAGCGATTTTAATAGGTGTGATCAGACATTGATGGCTGTGGCTAGTTAGAATGAGAACATGTTGCCAATCTGTGGATGCTTGTTTTCAAACCCACATAACAAAAAAATGTGTGGAGCGCCAGCCAGAAACAAGACGACCTCAGTTCAAACTTTTATCTCCTTAAAAGCATACAGATGTACAGTCGGTAACAAATACTGTATAATGGATAAAAGACACATAAAGTGAAGTGGGCTTGCCCAAGAGCAATAGTTAAATTCCTTCCCTTATAAAGAAGCAAGTAGATAAGAACATAATGTGTGGCGGGGGGAGAACGAGATGGCTTTTTCAACGCTATCTGCTCTTACACCCTGGGTTTCTGTTCTTCTCTTTCCTTATAGTTTGTCAACAACAATAGTACTGGAGAAAACATCCACTATTTTCTGCAATGTTTTGTTTTTCTTTGCATTGTTTTTCATATCCTACCAACAATAGCGAATAAAATATTAATATCGTGCGCGATGGAACATGGCTGTTCATTGCATTCAGACTGCTGTTTGAAATAACATTCAATTTATGTCTTAAGTTGTTAGAAAGCAAGGGCTGACCTTTACATATGGATGTGCAGTTGCCTTTTTTATTTGTTTGCAAGACTTTTTTTTTTACGTATTGTAATTACTTGGGGTTTACTGCAGGTTTTAGTTTGATTCTTAAGTTAAAGGCTCTTCTTTTTTCCTTAAATATTCCCAGGTGATGTCAGATGAAAAGGGTATTATGGCTGAAATATACACCAGAGGAATTCATTTTGGCAAGCCTGGTCCATGTAGGTTAGTGAACCAACAAATAAATAATTTGCTTTGTTTGTTTAAAGTTAAGACAGGGAGGGTGGGGAACATAATAAGGAGGTGGAGCATCCAAAATTGGGAAATATATAATGGTAGATTTGGAAAGGTGGCGAATATCAACATGCAAATAAATGTATTGACTGATAACGAACACTATACAGTATTTACACAGCAAAAATATATTTTCCAGGTTAGCAGTTTAAATATTCCAATAACGAATAATTGTTCCATAAGTGGCTTATTCTGACAGCAGTCATCTGCCTAGAGGGGATGATCATATGTTCTGAAACAGCATGAAAGTCTGTTTCTTTTACGTTATATTTTCCCAGAAATAGTAGAGGTGGAAGTTGGGACTTCCAGTATCTGAAGGAAGACAACTAGGCACAGTATCATCACTGTATTATAAAATGGTTTTCTACAGGAGTACTAGGGTCATATTAGCAAGAGCTGAGCATCCACTGCCACCAGTTTACATTAGTATGAGTGACACCTGTCCCATCAATCAAGGGGACCATGGCTTCATAGATGGAGAAGCAACAATCGGCTGAATTACACAGCACAGCACACTTGATTTAATTCATCTCATTGTTTTCCTACAAATCTAAAGGATGCTCATTCTGCTTCTGGAGTTGAGGCAGGAGCACAAGATGGGCTCAGGTGTAGTATGTGCCTGTGTTTTTCTGTTCTGCCAGGGTATTCAGCAAAAGAAGCTGGGATGCATGGGATGGGGGGCAATCACACTCCACAGCTTTTGCCTTCTGTGGAGCAAGGATTATGCACTTTGTAATCAAATTTAATATTTATTTTAAGCATTTCTATTGCATATGCTATATCCATAGTTCGAGCGGTTGCTTTCTGTGTTTACTAATAAACATTAAAAATGAATTAAAGGAAATTAGCAAGCCAAGAGCATGATAAAAAGCAACGCCTATAGAGAAAATGTGTGTTCAATGTCAAAGAAGACTCACACACCATGAAATCATACCAGTATACTGGGATGCCGTTATAATGAGGGAAGTAGACCAAGGGTGATAATTCCTAAGGCCTCTTGTTGCCTTGCTGCCACCCACTTTTTGTCTGGTATGTTTCTGGCATGTTTTTATAGAGGGACCTTTGTCATGATTGCAGTTTGAGGATACACACTGCTGGCATTTTTGTGTCACCAGTGTCAAGCAGCAAACCTGTGGCATGTTGAAATCAGTCAACAGTTCTTCGAAGATACAGCTTATGTTTGATTGTGTGTAAATACAGTTAGTTAGTTGGGTTTATCTGATAGCCTGGCAGAAAGAGAGAGAAGCAGGACAAACTGTTTTCAGTAACTGCGCTGTTCATACACCTGATAAGATTGAGAGTGCTTTCGGCTGCTGATATGCTTTGAATAAGAAAAGAATAATCACTTCCACTGGCACCAGCTTATCAGGAATGGAGCAAAATGCCAACACTTTTACATTAGCAAAAGTAAATGTTTTAGACATGTCATGCCTTTTTTCCATTTAAATTGAATAGTCGGGTGCTTGTGAGTATGCAGTAATGAAGGGGAGGACTTAATACCTTGACTAAAGTGCAGGTGAATATATTGAGAAAGAAGCCCTTGGCAACAACAACAGCTCTTTTGATAAGTGGGACTACATCTGTTTCAAGCGTTCTTCAGAAAATTTCAGCATCTTTATCCATTCTATTAAATGTGTGTCCTAATCTTACCAGGGAGCACATACTTTATATTCTGACATAGCCATCATTGTTTTCAATAATGTGAGACTAGAAATTTAATCATCGCTATAATGTAAAGCTAAAAGTCATATAGTATTGTGATATTCCCCAGTATATTTATTTTGTAGCAGTTTTTAAAGCAAAACAAAAGTCTACTCTTTTTTATTTTATAAAAAAATGAAATGACATGAAACAAAGAGAAGTATATAGGCAGCTTTCTAAAAAAATTAATTTCGTACCATAGTGTGATCCTGTGCATGTCAGGTCTGATGTACCGGTAAATCCTATTGAGTTCAATGGGCCTTATTCCTAGATTAGTGCATGTAGAACTGTAACCTTAAAGTCTCAATATACGTATAGTCAATATACGTATAGTGATACTAACACTATCACTTAAGTCGACAAAAACAACACATACTTGGTAAGACATTGTTTGAGGTTTGACTAATTTTATATACAATTAATCAATATATATATAATATTTAGCATTACAAGCTGCTGCTTTAGTTGATCCTTTTAGTTGATCCTTAGGGAAGTATGTTATTTTGAGGCTGTTCTAATATCATACTATAACATTATTATGCTTCTCTTCCTGCGTGCAGATAACTTTGATGCACTCAGGTTGATAAATGGTACTATAAACCACAGTTGATTGATTTGGGATTTTTATTCATTATCCTCATTGAGATCACTGTCGCCCATTTGTGTCAATAGCATTCGATTAATCGAGACACCCTTGTTCTGTACCTTTAACTGAGAGTGGGACTTTTAAGAGCAAAATGTTGACAAGCTGATAAATGGTCCCAACCGTTCTGGTTTCAATAGGCTTTTTGTATGGGCAAATATATATTTCATTGGCAAGTTTATTTTCACAATTTGAGACCATTTAGAGGAAAGGTCTTCAGTTTAAGGTTTATCAAATTTTAGCTAAAGACAACTGGCTCCATTTGTGTGTAAAATAATTCAAGTACTTACTTGAGGCAAACTTCATGCTTTAAGAGCTGTTGCTCAGAGGTTTCATTCTTCTGCGAAGATGTCAACTGTAAATATAAAAATGCATCACTGAAAATGTAATGGTTTAAAGATTCAAACTGAAATAAAATTGTCTGCCTGGGGAAAACACTGCAATCAAAATAAAGTAGTCTTATCTCCTCCTGAAGCAGGCATATTTGGAAGCAGTGCTGGAAGGCAGCAGGGCACACCACTGTTTTCTTTCAGCCTCTAATAACATTGCCTGGAAATCAACAATATTACTCCAAACCACAAATACCAAATTATCGGTAAGTTACTATTGCCAATGACGTGGATAAACGTGCAGCTGTACAGCCTTGCCCATGTCATTGAAGTATGATTAAACTGTTCCGAAATGGTAACTTTTGGGCTTTCAGAATGCTTTATTCTTTTCAAATCTCTGTGATTTTTTTAAAAAGTTGAAAAAGATTGTAAATTTTGTAATTGTAGAGTTTAAGCAGCAATCACAGCAGCAGAGATTTTTGGGTGTGTGATACATCCAAGTGTGTCTTCTAGAAACCTTTTATTTGACACCCCCCCCCCCGCCCTCAGCTGTGTATGAGCTGATGGAAAGTTCACTGATTTCACTTTAAAAGGCTGGCTGAATTCAGTTGGCTACAGATTAGACCATGGGATGAAAGGCTAGGAGCTGTCTTATGGCTTCTCTGTTGCTGTTGCTGCAGTGTGACTTGGAAAGAGGCTGCGCAGACACTGTTCTGCCCCCTGTGCAGACTACAGTAGAGACATTACATCAGGGATGATGACATAGAGTCATCTGGTCTCCAGTTGTAGGCTAGCTTCACTCTGCAGTGCCATGGAGAGCGCAACTGCTGTAAAGTCAGTGCTCATCTACCTCAGGAAAAGAGGACCATGTGGAAGTAAGTGAGATGAAAGCAGCCCCATGGCTGCAGAAACAGGCTATATAGGCAACAGTCCTCAAAAGCGAAGGTCTAAAATTAGATGCTTGTCTCACTTTCCTGCGACAGTGGTCCTACAACTTGGAGAAGGGATGTAGCTCAACGGTAAAGGACATTATTTGCGTGTAAAGGACCCAGTTTTAGGAAAGGGTTGTAGCTTAGTGGTAGAGCTTGCAGAAATTCCCAGGTTTATTCTCTGGCATAGAACTGGCAATATCCTAGTCTGAAACCCTGGAGATTACCAAGTAAAAGCGACTTTTGTAACTTCCTATGTTTTGTGGCAACGCATAGATGCAGGGATCAATATGCTCTTCCTATGCACTTATTCTTCAGTCTCAGGACAGCGCTCTTAACATGTGCTAGGCAGATATTAGGGTCAGATAATTTGACCGGGCCTCATTAGCAGAGAGTAAATGGGCAAGGTGGAACATCTATAGTAGCTACCAAGGTGTTGCATTGTAGTGAGCACAAATAATGGGCGTAAAGGCTGTCATGAGAAAGAGCGAGAGAGCGCTGAAAAACAAACTGGTATGCTAAAGTTGGTATTTACCCAGTATATAAAATATACTGTTTAGAGATGTGATGTTACACTTTTTAGTGGAAGGGGCTGATGCTTGACAGGGAAATTATTTTTTCCTGTGGTATTGATTTAGGTTGCAACCTTAGGAACATTTACTAGGGAGGACCAACTGAAAAAAATAAGACTTTCATGGGCCTGCACTGTTAAGTCTTTAAGCTTATAAAGCTATATAAAATTTTGGCCTGTAGATCTGTTTTCAACGGATCATGCTGAAGATGGGAGGTAAGAATACTTTTAGTTCTCTGTGTGTCTGTGTTTGCATGTTCCAGAAACTTATAGGGCTAGCTGAGAAGAATGGTCTCTTGATCGTGCATGTGGGCACACATATCACACTCTCTCCTTCTTACACTTTAAATGTCAGTGTTCTAATTGGCACTGAAAACGATTCCAATTTTTATGTGGGGTTTGCATATTTATAACACTGCATATTTATATGGGGTTTGCACTTTCAGTGCCATTCGTCATTCTTTATTCAAACCACCGCAAGCAAAATCAGAACTCATCTGGTTGAGTTGTATGCAAATGTCCTTACAAAATTTACTAAGTTTACATCTGGTAGTAATGTTCTTCTTGTCGCAGGTCAGTATGTATGTGGCCTTTACAACATGGGAGTAGATACGTATTTTTCCTTAGGGAGAATGGAATGAATGCCAAATGTATAATAGTATATAATAGTAGCAAATATTTTTTTTAAAAAAAGTTTTTAAAGGTATTTCGTTTTGCTGAAAAAAATGTGCAAGTCCCTACACACTATAGGAAAAGTACCTGAATGTGAATCATGGTGATTTTAGAAAGCTTTTAAAACTCAGATCAGCTTTTGTTTTGGGTTCAGTAGGGCAACTTTTGTTGATGGTTTAGGTGGGGTTAGCCGAGATTCACTTAAAGCAGCACAAGCCATAAACTTGTGGCAGGCTACTAGTCGGTAGCAGGTGTGAACAACATAAAACAGGATTAACACTGAACCAAAGTGTGCACTAAAAACAGAAAGCCCTACCTTGCTTTTACAAGGACAGTCAAATAGAAACACACGGTCACCATGCACACTCTATTTACTAAACACTGTCCAGTGGGCGATGTCAATGGTCCTGTTCAGCTGCTTCTCATATTCTGCTCCTCTACCTTTATGTATGTTTTCCCTTGAATAGTCTAGATTTATTTGGTATTTAGTTTTATGTGCACCCAAGGATATTCTTTCAGCACTTCAAAAATAAGTAATAACGCATTTTTGTTATTCCTCTATTATTTTCAAAAATAATAAAATTTCTTTCTTTCTTGTCTGGAAGAAAGTTCATGAATTTATAAGTACAGTGGTACCTCAGGTTAAGTATTTAATTCGTTCCGGAGGTTCGTACTTAACCTGAAACTGTTCTTAACCTGAAGCATCACTTTAGCTAATGGGGTCTCTTGCTGCTGCCGCGCCGCCGGCGCACAATTTCTGTTCTCATCCTGAAGCAGAGTTCTTAACCTGAAGCACTATTTCTGGATTAGTGGAGTCTGTAACCTGAAGCGTATGTAACCTGAAGCGTATGTAACCTGAAGTACCACTGTATGATCTTGCGTTCAAAGGAACTCTGGTGTCACTCCCGTCTTGCCGAAGTTTGAGGGTAGGGTGGGAGAGCAGAAATGGTATTTTTAGGGGCAAGACAGCTTGAGCCATGGGACTCAAAAGAACCAGGGACCTGAAATGGAATGTGAAGGGTATAGAAGCTACATTCTTTACTTCCAGCACCAGTATAAACTAAAACGTAAACTTAAAAGTAGCAAAACTACAGTCTTCAGACTGGACACGTAATGTAGGAAATGGAGATAGATAGGAATGCAGTCTCTTATGTATGACTTTGATAGTTTTAATATCCTAATGTTATAAATAGGCTTTGAAAAAGAAATCTGGTGCTGATTTTTTTTTAGTTATTTTAGTGTCTATATTTTATGCATCAGGACACAGCTTTAGAAGTATTATCTTAAACAAAAAGACAGGACTTGGTATGGGAATTGAATAAAAGTGGATCTTAGTAGACGTATAGTTGTGCTAAGGGTTACCAGCTTCCACTCTTCCCTTACCCTCGGTTGCATTGCAGATGAATAAGAGGGTCTACATTTTTGCCCTTGTTGTTATCTAGAATATCAATGTGACAATTTCTGAGTTGGCTTCATTGCTCCCCAGTAATAAATTGGTATTTTATCCGACCTGAGCAATTTAGTCTCTTAGTAAAATGTGTATTTAAGGTGAGAGAGTATTAATAAATAGTCTATGTAATTTCCTCTCAGCACATGAATGTCTAAGCTGGCTCACTTTTCTTGACAACCTCAGAGAAACCACACACACACACACACGGCACAGTATTCATTTGAGCACCTGAATATATTGAGAGATTTTGGAAAGTGCCCAGCTATCTTGTGTAGGTGCTTGGTAACAAAGCAGCTAGGTTTTCAAAATTGCTGTGCACCCTGCAGCTCCCATTGAGAAAAGTAGGGGATGCTGCGTTTCAGCGTCTTTGAAATTCTGACCCCAATTGTAGCAGCTGTGCACTTTGGTGAATTATGGTATCTAGATTCAATATAGCTAATTTAAAAGTACAGCTCTTTTCCCACCAAGCAGAAACATTCTCTGCTGCCTTTTTGAAAACGGCATTGGGGCATAATAATTATTTTTCAGATACTATGTTGTCCTGTTTCCCCCTGTGTGCATGCATGCACAAACATGAATGTGCATGCTTCTGAACATAATTATGGTTAAACAGATTTATTTGAAGCGATAACAATTTCTGATATAAAGGTGCTATTAAGTCTTCAATCCTGAATCCACTTGCCAGTAAATCACATTGAATTCAGTGGATTTATACTTTTGAGTAAGCATGTATAGGATTGTGTAGTACACATGTGTCAGAATTATATTAAAAATCAAGTACAATTTATCGAAGCATATGCTATGTTAAAGTAGTCACATTTTTGAAGGGCCTTTATGATTTTGGAGAAAAAACTTATACATTTCATAGAACACTTAAACCAAAGGTTCACTGATACTGTTCTTCTGTCACAAAGTGATATCCCAGAAGCACAGCGGCCTGTATAAATGTGTGCATGACTGTGTCCCTATTCCCTTCAAAAAGTGAGCACCACACAGGCACAACTGAAATTTTGAAAGCCCCACTGGGAATGTTATTGAAGGGCATGATACAAATCCCTTCAATAACTAGAATTTGGGAGAAGAGGACAACTTGAAGTTTATTCGTATATTTCGAGCCCCATGAAGGCTTGAAATTATTCAGAAGGCATTTTATACAAACACATATCTTAAATGCTTGTGAAATTGTAATGGCAATAATATTTTCTGTAAGCTAAAGCATTCTGCTAAAAATGGTCGCTTTTAATCACATTGCCTCACCTAAACCAGTGCTCTTTACTGGTTAATGCACTGAAAGTCTTCCCGTGCCTCAAATTGTTTCTCTATTCAAATTGGAGGAAGGAGGTGATAGCACACATAAATTGACTTACTCCTCCATTTTGGGTGCCATGAGCACATCTGCATTTCTGGACTGGGGTTAAAATATGGAACCAAGACCCACTTACTTTAAAATATATCCCCCTCCCCACCAAATAAAATACATGATGTTTGCATAGGTTTTATTTGATTATTAAGCTGTAATGTGGTTAGGTAATAGTACTACTTAGATGATAATAAATAGAGTATATATTTTGTTTGTAGCCACAGTCCTTTGCACTGAATATTGGATGTTGTACTGAAAAGTTCATTTATTTTCATTAATGTCCCTTTGGTGGGGAGCATGGGAAAGAAGTTACCATATGGAAAGACAGCCTAAAACATCCCAGTGAGTACTGTATATATGCAAGCAACCTGGAACTTATTTGGATATAATATATAAATAGTATCTGTAAGTTTTCTCCCCTGAGCGACATATCTCGGTTTAAGAACACTACGGTTAAAGAACGATTTGGTTTACAAACTCTGCAAAACTGGAAATAGTGTCTTGGTTTGAGAACATTACCTCGGTCTAAGAATGGAATCCAAATGGTGGAAGGGCACCAGCGGCGGGAGGCCTCATTAGGCAAAGCGTGCCTTAGTTTAAGAACGGTTTTGGTTTAAGAACGGACTTCTGGAATGGATTAAGTTCATAAACCGAGGTACCACCTTGCAGACAATGACATGGGTTTATGCACACCCTTCTGACTCCCAGGTACTTAGTCTGAATATCAACCACTATGACTGCTATTCAGGTTTTCTAACCATAGGATCTCCTGCTATCACGGGTAGATATCCCCTAATATATATTTGTGTTACTATTTTTATTACATCCTGCCCTTCTGAAGTAGCTCAGGGCAACAAGTATAATCACGTAGCCTGTAAAAATGTCCTATATTACCATATGGGGATTGGAGAAAATTGTTGACAGAAATTGACCCCATATCAATTCTCTAAAAGTGTATGTGTGGGCACATACAAATGTGCATGCTGAATGGCTTACTTTAGGAAGAGTTGTGTGTAGCTTGAAAGTCTGCATATTGCATTGGTAACTTGGGTTAACAAAATAATGATTTTACTGTCCTATATTTTGTTTTAAAGGTAATTGGTACCTGATATCATCACTGGCTATAGCTGATGAAATCATTCTTGAACTCTTCCTTCCTTCCTTCCTTCCTTCCTTCCTTCCTTCCTTCCTTTCTTTCTTTCTTTCTTTCTTTCTTTCTTTCTTTTGCCTTGGCATTAAAAGTGAACAGGGCCTTAAAGGTTCAGGGCCTTGACCAGTGCTCCTAAGGGTATAAAAGTTTGCATGCTTATCTGAAGCTTATCCAAACTGCTTAACCTCTCTGGCCTCAAAATCGGTCTGGAAATCCTAGGAGAGCAGACTGTCTCGCGAGATCTTAAATAGAACTTTCTGTGTGCCAGGTCAGAAATATATCAAGAGTGTTAAATAGGGTTTCAGTGATTTTTCCTTCTCTTCCCATCCTCACAGCTTTCTCCTTTTTTTTTTTTGCAAAACGTTTGAGTACACATTTTCTCCAAGTGCTGTTGTCAATTTAGGTCAGATCATTATCAATTTAGATAATTATTAATATAGACAAACCCTGTCAAATTCCTGTTTTATGCAATCCAAAATGGTTCTTTAAATCTGTAAGTTGCACAACCTTGCAATGTTTCTTACAAATTATAGCAAACACTTATTCTGCTGTTCTGACCAACTAGAATTAGTATTTATTTAGTGAGCAAAGAGCATGAGATAAGTTACTGTATCATAATTACGGGATAGTGACCAAACTTTAAAAACCTGCTATACAGAAAGTGTCGTTAATGACACAAGGTAACTCGTGTCTGCACTGACATAAGAATGGTGCACTTCAGAGGACAGAAAGTGTATAAACTCCTGGGGACTGGACAAATAGGTACCATTGGTGAAGTGTAGTAATGTGCAAGAAAGAAAAGTAGAAGGAAAACAAATAGAAAATTAGTTTGAATTTTCTGTCACCTGTGCACAAAAACATGCCCATATTGTTCATTTTTCCATTATATGAAGAAAATACTTTGTATGTACTGTATTGCTGAATCCATTGGTTCCAGTAATTTTAAGACTCCAAATTTGTACTGTAATAAGATTTCCATAGTATGTATCTCGAAGCTGGAAGTTAGGCTAAATTCAGTACACCTAAAACTGTCCTTGTCTTTAGTGGGGATTTAGGGGCTGCATGTAACAAGGAATATGGCTTCAGGCAGAAACTCAGAACAGTTCTTTAAGAAATCAGTTGACATCACCAAATGCATAATGGTTTGCGAATGGTAAAATGGAGTTGGAAACCACAATAGGAAGCAGCTTTGTTTGTGCATCGTATATTTCAGTAAATATTCATGCTCTGTTGTTGTTTAGTCGTTTAGTCGTGTCCGACTCTTCGTGACCCCATGGACCAGAGCACGCCAGGCACTCCTGTCTTCCACTGCCTCCCGCAGTTTGGTCAAACTCATGCTCGTGGCTTCAAGAACACTATCCAACCATCTCGTCCTCTGTTGTCCCCTTCTCCTTGTGCCCTCCATCTTTCCTAACATCAGGGTCTTTTCCAGGGAGTCTTCTCTTCTCAGGAGGTGGCCAAAGTATTGGAGCCTCAGCTTCAGGATCTGTCCATCTAGTGAGCACTCAGGGCTGATTTCCTTAAGAATGGATACGTTTGGTCTTCTTGCAGTCCATGGGACTCTCTCAAGAGTCTCCTCCAGCACCATAATTCAAAAGCATCAATTCTTCGGCGATCAGCCTTCTTTATGGTCTGGCTCTAACTTCCATATATCACTACTGAGAAAACCATGGCTTTAACTATACGGACCTTTGTTGGCAAGGTGGACAAAGACAACAGGCATTCGTGCTCTAGGAATGGCTTATTTATCACCTCCTATATCACACCTGTTTCTAAGCCATGTGCCAGTAAAAAAATAAATAATAGGGTGGACGAGGGCTTCTTTGAGAAGATCGATATATCCCATGATTATTATTATTATTTCTTAAAGAAACTGCATTTGGTTAGAAAATGCAAGTGAGCAGCTGGCTATTTATTTAACTCATTCCCATAGTTTTGTACATAGATTCTCTTCCTCCTCCCCTTCCCCCTTTCTTGCATAGCACTTTCTGCTACACTGATGATAATGTACCTGGAAGGAAAAAGCAGTGCAAGCCGAGGCAGCCAGCGTCAGACAGGGCGGTCTGCCATCTGTCCCACCTGCTGCATTCATGTGTCCATCTGGTTCCTGCAATTGCTCATTGCAAGCTTCAACAGAAGAATGTTCAGCCTGAAAAGGAGGCTGTGTGAATTATTTAGGTACCTCTAGTGTAAATAAAGAAAGGGAAATAGAAGGTGGGGAGTTGAGGGCTATGGATGGCTTAGGAGAGGCCGTGAGCCTCTCTCACTCCTGGGTGCTTTGGAATGCGTTAATGCATGAGAGCATTTGATTTGCATATAGATTTAGATGTATAGATGATTACAAAGCCAATGAGTTTTATCTAGATTTAGATAGCCTGGTTTGCCCATAAAATATAGCCTGTTTTCGGGAGGAGAACCTTTTGGGACTTTTAGCCTAAGTGGAGCTGATGAAATCTAATGCTTAGAAGCATTAATTTAGCAGAAATAAAATATTTCCCTTTTTAAGAGCTTTTGGTACCCTTTGTTAACCAAGAGTTTATAAGTGCTAGAACGTCTTGGGAGCTTTATACAACATGTGCTGTTTTCATACAACCATGACTACGTATATTGTAACATTCATTTCAAAAGGAGTATATTTCTTCTGCTTGTCCATGGTAGTTTAAAATGTTTTATTTCTGCCCTTCCCATTTTT
Source organism: Podarcis gaigeae (assembly GCF_964106915.1). NCBI lineage: Eukaryota > Metazoa > Chordata > Lepidosauria > Squamata > Lacertidae > Podarcis > Podarcis gaigeae. Next base: position 94,606,410 of record NC_139680.1, read on the forward strand.
AGACAGTTTTCTATTAATAGATTTACAAGTGCTTTACATTGAAACAAATAAATCCAGGTACAAAACTGACTTTAAATGGTAAAACATACCTTACATCTGAATATGGTTTGGATGTATGTACATATATGTAATAGAGACTACTTACGCAGACAAGGGAAAAGTGAAGCACACTATTTAGCAAAATAGGTAAAGTCAATATATTTTTGTCTGCTTTTAGAATTCAGAAAGAAATCTTGGATGACTTAAGGTCACCTTTATTACAAATGCTTTTTGCCCTCCCCCTTAAAAACACCCCTTATAAATATCAGTTGTGTATATTTGGCATGTTAGTTTTATCTGGAATGCTTTTTAAAACACAACTCTTCAATTTTTTAATACATACAAACTTTGATTTTACGTAATGCAATTTTTATGACACAGAAAATGAAGAGAGCCCAGGTGTCAAATTTCTGTGAGAGGGAAGTATTTTCAATTCCTCAGCAGTCTCCACCCTAGTCTGATTTTATTTTACTTTTAGCATGAAATCAGAACTTTCATAAGATGTATCTTTAAAAAGGTCTAGCGGTAGGTATCATTGTTTTGCCTAGTTTTAGATGTAGGAAAGAAAGGGACTCATCATCTTGCCATCTGAGGTGCCTAACTGCTTCTCTAATATTTGCATGAAATTCGGCTGCAGCCTTCAAGGGGATTTGAGTGGATTGGATTCTTTAAGGTTAGTCCTGTCAAACCTATTAAATTCAATTCTCATGCAAAACTATTTTAGTGTCTTTTAAAAGCCAATAACCACTATTAGGACAGCATCATATACTTGTCGTAGAATATTTATGGTACTAGATCGTTCTATTGGCATGTGAAACAAACCAATAATCCACTTGCATTATTCCAAATTAAGATTCTATATTGTTTAAATTCTGTGCTGGGCACCTTTTAAACCAGTTTTATCAATAAAACATTAATACCTGCCATTGGGTTTATATCACAAAAGCCATACGTGTTTTTTTTCCTACACTGCACTGAATTGATGTACAGTGACGGGGTGAGCTCCCGTTGCTCGGTCCCTGATCCTGCCCACGTAGCAGTTCGAAAGCATGTCAAAGTGCAACTAGATATATAGGTACCGCTCCGGCGGGAAGGTAAATGGCATTTCCGTGTGCTGTTCTGGTTCGCCAGAAATGGCTTAGTCATGCTGGCCACATGACCCGGAAGCTGTACGCCGGCTCCCTTGGCCATTAAAGCGAGATGAGCTCCGCAATCCCAGAGTCGGTCATGACTGGACCTAATGGTCAGGGGTCCCTTTACCTTTACCTTTAAAGCCTTTTAGCAATTTGTTAAATTTTGAGGCTTTTACTATTCTATATAATTATTTTGAGCTTCTTAAGGCTCAATTATGTGGCTCCTATGTGCTAACAAGTAGGAGGACACCTGTGTCTTGAGTGTCATCGCCAGGGATTGGCATTGGTGTCACTGTAGAGCTGCCTAGCAATACCGTTCAAATTCAGTATGTGGTGCAGAACTGTGCTTGACATGGTAAGGCAAACCTTTGCTTCATCCCAAAGGCGTCTGAAGTTTAGAGGTTAAATGCATTTCAAATGAAGGGGCCAAAAATGTAAATCAGTTTAACAATGCTGTCTTAGGCACTTTGCAACAGAGGTTCTGAGACTGCAAGACACTTAACAGGAAGCAAGCTCTTTGGAAATAAATTATATTTAACTAATTCTCACTATATAACTGCCTCACAGAGACTATTTGATACTGTTTCCATATGATAGCAGTTCAGCTCAGGGAGGTGTTTTCTATGAGCTAGCTCAGTCACCATTCATGTTTGTCCCCACTGTATAGTTTGCTTTCATGTCACTGCCAGACATTTCTGGAAGCCGCTTTAGGTGGCATGGAGACAAACCATGTGGCGGGGCCAATCTTCATGCTGTGCCAGTGCGCACACAAAGGCTTGCTGTGTAGAGGAGCAGTCATGTACAGGCAGTTTCAAGTACCCTCCATGTGTATGCCAAAATTATCCCTTATTCCCAGCTTGCATTATTTGTTTAGCACCATTAGCGCACCAGGTGCTTTATAGCACAAGAATTTTAAGAAAGGTCCCTGCCCCAAAGAACTTACAAACCCAAGCTTCTCAGTGTCCAGATGCCAGAGATGTGGATGGAAGAAGCAATGGGATGAAATCAAGTCAATTCACTCAAGCATACTTATTATTAAAAAGTTGTGAACTAAGCTGGAATTAAGGTATAAGGGCCTTCTGAAACAGGATTGTAATTTTTCCCTCAGAAATTAATCACTGTTCATTCTACACATTCTAACCAATAAGATTATTACCAGCTGTGTGTACGCTAGAACTGTGAATGACGTTTTTACTCAGGCTTCCATCTAGAAACAATTTATAAGCTAATGCAGCCAGTTGGACTTGTATTAAAAGCTAGCTTTTAATTTTGATGTCTGATCACATTAATGTGGCTATTTATGGCATTATTTATTAATTATATGGGTAAATAGCATCCATGTCACTACTTAATAACATTACGCCGAGTGCTCCATTATCTCCATTCCACAGCAGGTTACAAATGGCAAGGGTTTTCCCCACCCACCCCAATTTGTTAGTATTTGGAGAGAGAAAGGAGGATAAGTAAAGAAAGCTGTCCAGATGTCTGGTCTGGATTTCAATTTGGCAGATGCCTCAACATATTTTGGTAAGAAGATTGTTACGGTTGACTTTCTATAGCGTAGTATGTCCTAAGATGTGTGAGTTATATATATTGTTGTCAAATACTCCTTTTTGAAAGAAAGCTGTCTGCAATAGAGTTTCTTTAAAGCACAGTACTCTAGTTCAGATTTCAGTTCATTCAAGAGTATGGCAATTTCACCTAGAAACTAATTTATATGTGTGTCTACAATCAAAAACGAGGAGCCTGAAGTCCTACAGTTGTTGGACTACAGCTTCCCATCCTCTCTGACCATTAGTCATGCTGGCTGCCTGATGGGAGTCCAGCAACATATTGTGTTGCATATTATGGTGCCCCCGCCCTGGGTACCACAATATGCAAATAAACTAAAACTGGGAAAGGAAGGACAGGTTGGTTTAATAAAGATACCACTTGGCTTTCTGTTCTTGCATTTGCTGCTTAGTGTTAGCTATCTTTGAATGAAACTTCATGTGGAGAGAGTGGGCTATGGGGGAAGTTAATTTTTAAGGGAGACCCAATGATTGTATTACCTCAAATGACACACTTGTCCTGAGCTTCAGCAGGACAAATGAGTCATATTAAAAATTGGTTTGGGAAGCCTTGCATAGGACCTGCATTTTCCTTTTACATATTGCATCTCTATCGCTGCCAGTCTCTTACTTTTTGTAATTGCCTAATTCCCTTTTCAAAAATTAGTGAGCTGTATGAGGGAAATGTACATTATCCATATTTGAGTCCAGTTAAAATGTGCTATTACAAGGTGAATCCTGGGAACTTGAGAAAATACAGATACCCAAAAGCAATGACAATTTTATTTATGATTAGTCTCTTTATTTGGGTTTTAAAAACTACAAAGTTCAGATTGAGAAATTGAAACTTAAATTTCCTATTAGCATGTAGAGATGTTAGGGTCTCCATGAGGCATGATCCTCCAGTGGACTTTTCCAAACACACATACAGCCAGTGCAGTAACTAAAGTATTCCACATGCTTTGGGAATGCTTGAAAAATGGTATCTTCAGAAGAGCAGTGGAGAATGCAATGGTGACTCTTCAGAAAAATATCACTTTATCTGTTTCAAGCAAGTTTCCAGAAAAAAGGGTAGATCAACTGATTTTTCCACATGAGCTGATATTTTATTTATATGATCCGACATATTGGAAATGATTAATTCATCAGGGTTGCTACTGTAAATTTGCTGAACATATAATGAAATTGCAATAATACAAATTGGAGAACGGAATGTTTTGTTTCTTAAAGAGTCTGCCCACAATTCTTGCCAAGTTAATCTGAATTTTAGAGAGAAAATCATTTAAATGATAAGTCCATTACAGATGATCATATATTTGCTAAACTGGGGAAACATCAAACCATGATTTTGTACCCTAACCTATTCCAAAGCTGCTAACCATAGTTTCCTGGTTCAGGTGACATTGGAAACTGGTTAATTTGAGGTTTCTTGGTTTAACTGCAGCTCATGCAAAGGAAGGAGTGAAAGAACTGCAGGTGCAGGCAAATGAGCCATAGGTATCTCAACTTATTAAGCCTTTATCACCCCAAAGCAGCCAGGAAACTGTGGTGTGGACTTTAGCGTCAGTGGAGGGAAAGCAGATGAAAGAACCTGTATGAAATTACTCCTACCCCCCCATTGGATTTGAATGATACATTTATTTTATTTTTAGTGCAGACTGATTGAGTGAATTTGTTTAAATTAACTACAGGCCATTCTGGTATCATAGAAGTTAGAAATGGGAGCCTCAAAGGAGACCATCAAAGGCAAACATTCTTAGTAATACCTGAAGTACGGTACTTCCCCGCTTATATCTGTAGGCTGATTTTCACTTCAGTATTCAGATACTTTAAATGCATTTTGCTTAATAGTGTCTATTTGGGGGATTTTGTTTTAACAAAACAGGGATGCTCATTGCAAGGGATGCTATTCCTGTCATAGGGTTTGAGAGTGTAACGAGGGGAAACAGCATTAGCAGTGGCCCTGTGGTGCTCATTTTATAGTATTGCCTGTCCATCTGTCCACTGGAATGAGCCACTTATCATGCTTCTAGGTTTTTCTCTTTCAACTTTAAGAATTATGAAAGGAAAATTCCAATTTTTCCTGTCCCTTTGTGACAGGTAGACTGAAGATTGTGGCCATTTGGATTAAAAACATATCCATCACCACCAGGCGACAGGTTATTATTATGTCTCCTTTGAATATATGAATTTCATCCGCTATGTATTGGAAGTCTAAGAATGCCAACTTTTTATATAAATAATTATCTTGCCAGTGATGTACTGCATACTGTTGCCATATTTTTTTCACTTTTACAGCATTCTTGGCCTTATCACCTATAACATAAATCTTAAGCTTTCATATTTAATAAAAACCTTTAGACTAGCAGTCCCTCTGTAATGCAGAGTCAACCAATCACACACCATCATCTGACTATCATTTATTTGTTTTCCTGTGACAGATGCTTTAGAAGATATCTCATTTTAGGTTTGACGGCATGTTTGATACAGCCAGGCAGTGGAATAAGAGGGAAACCGTATTTATGGCCCATTTTTGACCTTGATGGTGTAGCCCTCAGTTAGGAAGTCTCCAAACTGGGGGGAGGGATGTTAGAAGAGTTACCTTCTATTATATGGATTTTTTGGGTATATGTGGGAAATAAAATGTAAACTGTTCATCTTCCATATGGAAACTAGGAAGTTCTCCTGAACAGGCAGTGTTGAAGTGCACTGGAACTCTCTAGAACACTACCAATTTATTTCAGTTGCTTTTTGTGGATAATTGTGTCCTTTTTTTTTTTAACAGAGTAGTCTGGAATGGTGGAAGATTTCATACACCTTGAGCTGCTTAGCCTCCTGAGCTTCTTAACCCCTCTGGGAAAAAATGAATGGTATTCAGAGTAGACCCACTAAAATTCATAAACATGGCTAAGTTAGCTCTATTAACTGCAAAAAGGTTAATTCTGAGTAACACTTAGTTCACTGTGGTTTCCCCCCTACTTCCCAAATATAATATAAAACTTTACTCTGGTCTCAATTTCTGACAGTTTAGGGACATTCTTTTTGTTTCCTCTTAAAAGTTCTAGAAAGATTCAGCTAGAGTATTTGATTCTTAAACTAAAATCAATGAGATTTACAGGCAATTAACTGGATTTGGCAACTGTATGCCAACCTAGTTAATGTCTCAGATGCACTATCTAATCCTGATTTTTGTTTTCTCTACACAAAAAAACCTCCTGATAGAATCCAGTTGGCTGGAGAGACTATTTTGGATATGCCAAGAAATAATGTAGTACAATCCCTCTAGCATTAAAATAGCCACATTAGATGTCAGCTGATTTTTGTGTACACATAGAATATAAATACATTTGCTGGCCTAACCTTGTACCCTTTTTGAAGCAAATACTCAGTGAACATAATGAAACACTGTGCCTGAGTGATGACTACTGCATATATTAAACATTTCATTGAAGTGGGTATGTTCGAAATTGTAAGCATTTAGCTGTAGTAACTATCATAGGTGGTAAAGAATCAGAGAAAATATAAACCATGTTATTCTATTTTTTTAAAAAGAAAAATATTTATTGGCTTGTTCATTTAGAAATAAACAGACATCTTGAGATTCTATGAAGATGCTTATCATGTGAATTCACTTGCTTTATTCATACAGACACAGAAGTGAAATCCATTTATGCCAATTCCTTCCTGACCTTTGCTCTGTGAATCCAAAGGCAAAGCTCTAGCACACAGGCCAATAGCATAAATAGCTTTGAATTACACATAGTAATATGTAACTGTGAAAAGCCAAAGGTTTTATGTTTTTCTCAGACTTTGTCAGCATGCTTGCTAAAATCCCAAAAAGATGAAACGGTTGTGTGTGTGTGTGTGTGTGTGTGTGTGTGATTCTTATGATAAAACATTAGTCTACACATAGAATAGTCTTAAGAACAAATATATCTATTTATTTAACTATCTAGGAATTTAAATAGTGAATATTTAGAAGGCTAGACAAATGGGAATCCTTTATATTTATTTTATCTGGGTTTTTTATTGACACTAGGAAGCAAGTATTGTTGACATATATTTGTGAATGCAAAGTTATAGTACACAAATTGTTTTGCTAAAACTGTACAGTAAGAGCATATGGATATAATGGAATTTATTTCTTTATCAGTGAATTGATTTACTAGTATAGTCATCGGTCCTCTGTCCTGAATTTACCACCATATATTTGTGTGCAATCATTCCTGTTTTCCTGTACTACTGTTTTATATGTTGTGATGTAGTGTTAGTGGGCAATGTAAGAATATCAGTATTTTAGAGCAGATCAAGATCCATACATCAAACTATAGATGAAAAACAAACTATGGTTTAACATGAACGAGCTGTGTGCAAAACAAAAAAAATTCCTTCCAGTAGCACCTTAAAGACCAACTAAGTCAGTTCTTGGTATGAGCTTTCGTGTGCATGCACACTTCTTCAGATACACTGAAACAGAAGTTTCCAGACCCTTCTATATAGTGAGAAGGTGGGGAGGGGTATTACTCAGAAGGGTGGTGGGAATGGGTGATTGGGAGATAGCTGTGATGAGCCTGTTGACGACTCTTAACGACTGCAATAGGTCTTACAGGAAGAAGCGAGGGGTGAAAAGGTGAAAAATGGCTTTGTCATGTATAATGAGATAAGAATCCAAGGTCTTTGTTCAGACCAGGTTTCTCAATGGTTTTAAGTTTGGTGATAAGTTGTAATTCAGCAGCTTCTCTTTCCAGCCTATTTCTGAAATTCCTTTGTAGTAAAACAGCTACTTTCTTCTGGTTGTAGTATTATTTTTATTCTTCTGGGAGGAAGACCTTTCATTGCCTACAGACAACCACCCAGTCTGTTGGGTGTTTTGACTATGGCAGACCAACACGGCTACCTATCTGGAGCTGTGTGCAAGTTCTTGCTCTGTTCCTGTCTTCCTCTTCCCGCAGCTGTGCTGCCAGGAAACAAGCCTGAGTCTGGCTTGTTGTGACATGCAAACCCAGGCTCCTGGTTTGCTTCTCTCTGAACAAGTCCCAAGTGATAACCAATATTTTCTCTGACTGCTACACAGTCACATTAAACGTGTATTTTTAACTATGGCTTAATGTGATGTGTGGACTGGGCCAATGTAAGGCAGCTTCATGTGGTTGACAAATTACCCTGTCCACAGCATCTGGTTCTGAGAAGGTTATTGGATGTTCCTCAGAGTTTTCTATTCCTTGAAAAAAGTTTTTTTTTAAACTTGGTTGTCCTAATTCCGTAAGGAAATTTCCCCCATTGTTTAAAGAAGTAGTTTGTCATCCGGAGATTAGTGCTGCCACTCCAAAGAGCTATTTGCTCGTTCCTTTAGTTGTAAGCTGTTATATTCAGGGTCTTGTGGAATGAAATGCATTGAGATTGGGCTATCTTATGGCTCGTGCAGATCCCTGGCAGATGGTATGAATGGTTTTCTATTTACCCTTAGGCCAGGGGTAGCCAATGTTTGTTTATTTAAAATTATTTAATTAATTAAATTTGTACACCACGCTTCATCTGAAGATCACAGAGTCAGTGGTTCACAACATAAGAATACAAAATGAAAACACAAAAGACATAATAAATGAAGAGCAAAAGCAAAACAAACCAATAACTCCCTCCCGCATACACATTTAAAAGGCCATATAATGTTAATCAGCCAAATGCTAGGTTGAAGAGAAACATTTTTGCCTGGCCCCTAAGGATATGTAATGATTGCAGCAGGGGAGCCACTGCAGAAAAGGCCTGTTCACTTGTTGCTGCCCCTCCAACCTCTCACAGGGGAGGCACATGAACGGGCTCAGATTATGATTGCAGAGTCTGGATAGATTCATATGGAGAGATGCAGCCCTTTAGGTATTGCAGTCCTGAGCCGTTTAAGGCTTTTTAGGTCAAAAATTGGACCTGGAAATGAATTGGCAGCCAGTGCATTCGGTTCAGGATCTGTGGAATATGCTCATACTGTCTTGTCCCGTGAGCAACCAGGCTTCCAAATTCTGCACCAGCTGGATTTTCTGAACTGTCTTCAGAGGCAGCCCTACTTATAACATATAATGTGGTCCCTTCAGATGTTACTGAACTACAACTTCTACAATCCTTGACTATTGGCCAGGTCATTGGGAGCAATAACTGGTGGGCTACCCCTTCTTCTATCTTTGCATTTCAGTAGGCATTCAAACTAACACTAGAAGTTAGTATAATGAATCTCTTTTCTTTGCTTCTCCTATTCTGGCACCAATTCAGAACAAATAGTGATGCCACTGTGTATTGATGTATTTCTTGAGAAAACAGAAAAGTTTTAGCTTGGTTCCAAAAATAAGTGCTGGGCCAGGTTCCCTAGGATACCAGGGAACAAGTCTTGGTGTTCCATGGTCAAAATATGGCATCTTCCCATTTGTCCATTTGCACAGGCATTGGGTCTCTGGGAACTAAAGCAAAACTGAACTAGAATAGCTGTCTTGAACTAGGTTATTGGATAAGTGGCTATTGGTTTATTTTAATTTATTCTGCTTTAAATAGGTGTTTTATGTGATGATTTACATTGCCTGTGAATGTAGCCTACCATTTGACTGAAAGATGAAGGGTGTGTTAGAAATGTGTATAATACACAAAATCTGCTCATGGAAGCAAGCCCTTTTTTCATTCTTTGCACTGAGCACTTTCAGTGAAAACCAGTTTAGAAATTTTGAAGTCTGGCAATAAGGGCAATGAAAGGAACATCCTTAAATGATGTTTAGTTGAGTTTTAATTGTTCATGTCCCTTAAACTTTTTGTGTCATGTTTAATATAGCTCCTTTTAGGCATTTGAATGTCATCCATCTCAATTTACAGTGTACATGTTGCTGATTGTTTTCCAAACTGCATTTTTCCTCCCTTGGTGTTTTATCTCACCCATATCTTGGTTGAAGATTTTTTAAAAATACATGAACCTTTGGGCAATTCACAGCTATACATTGTTCACACATTACTCTCTGTGTTGGCTAAATCTGTTTGTGCCACTGGCTGTTTTTGTTTTGTTTTCTCGTTTTAAGTTTTTGGGGGGACAAGAGGCAGACAAAGAAGACACATTACATTTATCAGCTTTGGAAGAAAATATAGAATAATCTTCAAGTTAAAACTAAAGCTGCCTTTAGATTCTTAGTAGAAAGACCTTGAACATAAAATTCTCTAGTTGGAAAAACAGTACTGAGATAATAAAAAAGTCTGTTCCCAAGGGTCTAAAGTATATGATTTGGATCCTGCTGCAGTCAATCAGGAAATTCCTATCAAAGTGATGCATGGTCAGACACCTTTAAGCATTTTAATTAATTGCCAATAGCTCAGATATTGAAGCTAAATAGCTGCAGAATAAAACAAGGGAGTACTTTGTATTATCTACTGGCACCTATCCTTTTATAAACTGGTCCACCAATGTGTGCATAGTTAGGATCCCTTAACAGTAAAGATGGATTCTTTCTTAAAAGCATAAAAGTGGCTTCGTGGTCAAGCCATTCCAGTATTCTTTGCAATACACTCAGCAACTGTTTGGGACATGTGCAATGGAAGGTTGAAATGGAGATCTGGGAGATCTCCTGGGAGTTGAAACCTGTTTCTTCTGAGCAACTGCATCTCTATGTAAAAGTCCTTCTGTGACTGTCCTGTCTCTTTCTCTGGATGTAGGAGCATGGGGACTACCTTACACTGAGTAAGCCTATTTGTCCATGTAGCCTCATATTGGCTTACTCTGGCAGGGAAGCAGTTCTCCAGAGTTTCATTGAGAGATCTTTCCCATCAACCACTCCCTGATCCTTTTCACCAGAAATTTCAGGATTAAATCAGGGATCTTCTACACACCCACGCACCCACACACACACACACACACACACACAGTGCAGTCCCTCGGCTATACAGTTTCCTGATGTGATTTATCACTGTCCCCACCCCAGCTCAGATTCTATAACTTGACAGAACCTTGCCTGATCTTGCTTTGTTCTTTATCATTGCAAGACTCCCCCTGGTCCCTCATACCTAATAATCCTGCCATTTTCTTGTCTTTTGGAAGATACTTGATTTACCTTTCTTGAATTTGCCTCAGCTTGCCTTCCCAAACTACGCTTTCACCAAATAACCCGTAAAGAAAGGGCTGGCTCTTTTCTATCTACAGTGGTACCTCAGGTTAAGTACTTAATTCATTCTGGAGGTCCGTTCTTAACCTGAAACTGTTCTTAACCTGAGGTACCACTTTAGCTAATGGGGCCTCCTGCTGCCACTGCGCCACCGGAGCATGATTTCTGTTCTAATCCTGAGGTACTACTTCTGGGTTAGCGGAGTCTGTAACCTGAAGCGTATGTAACCTGAGGTACCACTGTAGTTCCATTTCCTTCACCTCTCCCTCTAAACATCTTATCCTCCCTGAGATTGAATTATTATCCCCTAAACCAGTGAAAGAAAAGCAGATAAGAGGAAGAATCCTCAAATAAGTCCCACATGGTCAGCTTGTTATAGAAGGTTGGAGAGCTATTTCTATGGGGTTGGCTGTGGCTGTAGAGGTGATAAGGAAAACATCATGGATTCTAACTTGCTTCCTTGGCTTCTGAGCTAGCTCTTAATACATACCACTACTTCCACATACATGGGTAGGAAAGTGGATGCAATGTGCATTTTGTCTTGCTCTAGCAGCAGTTTTAACAAAAAAACAACCCCAAAACAAACCAGTTTCTCTCTTATTACACTACCTTGTGTGAATTTGCACTTTACACTTTTTGAAGGAAATATTTCCCCCCACCCTCATGTCGAATTATTATACCCTCAGCTCATTTTGGTTCCCGTAACAAAAATACAATTTCAAGCTTTCTGTATGAGACCATGACAAAGTGATTTTATAGCTAGTACTGAAAGTGACTAAACTTGACAACAATTGTATTTTATGACAACCTCTGCTTTCATGTCCCCATCCTACTTTCCTATCATCATTTTTATTCCCTTTTGGTTTTCTCTTCTCTCTCTCCTCCTCCCCTTTCCAAATGCGAGAAATTCCATATCTCTGCATTGGGTGGAAACAAATCCCTTTACCAGGAGTGCATTTTAATGGAGAGCATGCTTCACTTAAGTCGCCAGAACCTTAACTGTATAATATTCAATTTCTTACCAACCCAGAACCAAAGCTTTTCCTTGAGAGCCATGTTCATAAGGGTAGTGGAAGAATTAGTATTACAGAACTAAATCAGATTAAAGTGGGGGGAGAGAATATGAATTAGATTTGTTAACAGATGGTGTGCATTGGAAATTAAAGGTGCTTTGCAAATGGAAGCGACAGCAGCTTGCCTCTTTTTCTCTTGGTCTTTCTCTTTCATGCACTTGATAGACGGGTATAAATCACAACAATCCCGTCTTGACAGCCAATTTTGAGAATTTGATCTGGTTAAAGACATGGCTTTCCCGCTCCACTCACTGAAACCGACTTCTATTTTATTTTTATACAGCACCTTGTCATATTTAGGAAAGCAGGATCACCTGTCTCCCTTTAATGAAATTTTCTTTAATTACAGTTATAGCTCTTTAGTGTTAATTACTTTTCCATTCAGGCTGAATTCTTAGCCAGTCTCATAGGAGTTTGTTTTTCCCCCACACTGACGCATATGCTACCATTTTCCTAAAGATGCTTTTCATTGTTAGAAGTTGTTGTCAGATCCATTCTAATTAGTTCTTAATTATCTGAATCATTATTGTGTAAGGAGAAAGAATTGCAAATGACTGCTAAAGTTAGTGTCGTTTTTTTTTTTTTTTTTAGTTTTACAAAGAAGCCTTTAAAATTATTGCAGAGCTATTTGTAATGTCTTTGATCCCAGATTTTTTTTTTCTTCAGAGATCAGAATGTAATTCCAGACAATCTATTTGTTTATGTAAATGGATCTCTCCCATCACTCCCCTGGAAAGTAGATTTCAGATTCAGCCCTCTGGTGTGCTTAATAATATAATTCACTTATTGCATTTAATATGGCAAGTTTGCATTTGGCTGGAGTGGGCTGCATAATCTTGGTGAATGGCAGACTTCTCCGAAGCTAGGGGAACAAAAATGAAACAGAGAATTTGGGGAGGAGGGAGATAGAGAGAGAAATCCTCTTTCAAGAAGTGAAGACAAGATCCTTAGAGCTGGCAACTAACAGTTGGTGGAAATAAAGCTTCCTACTGGCAGTCAAATCAAATGTAGTAACAACTCACCGACTCCCTGCTGCTAGCTGACAGCATGGTGTAACACACTGGGACAAACATTCACTTAAACGTTGATTGCAGGAAAACTGTCATTTCACAACTTGCCAAGTGCTATTCTTCCTCCTTTTTCTCTTTTGAGAATGAGGACATGGGGCAAAGGGATTGGGGGAAGAAATTGGGATCAGCTGGAGGGAGACACTCATATTTTTTTCCTGCCTAAACTTTTTCTTCAATAGATAGCGCAGTTATTTGTTGTTGGTTTAAACTGCTTTTTATATTGAGATTAAAAAGTTAGTTTTCTGTGTCATCGGCAAAAAGGCTTTGTGAGATAAACACACCTGTTTGTGTGAAGACATTTATTCACACCCAGCTTATAGTTCTAAGAGAGACAGCAGAAATCATTAAGTCAGATCACTGATAAAATCAATTTAGTAGAATAATTTCAATGAATATATTGTAGCAATCATTTTTAAAAAGATGGACTCTTGAGTCTGTTTAGAGATTCTTGGCTATATTTTCTCCTTTCTTTTATTACTTCTTTCTTATTCCTTTTGAAAATGACAGACAAACAGTAGGCACTTATGATCCATAGCACCAGATTTGTGACTGGCACAAGTAACTGCTTTTGATGTTGTAATCACTTCAATATAATCCTTATTTGAAAAGCCTGTTACGTCCTGGAACAAATCTTCCGTTATTTTTGTAGTATCTTTATTTTGTTTTCTGGACTGCATGCAGTGCTGACTTTCTTTCTACTATTTCAGTCAGCTTTAAGAAGAACACATACCTCAGAATAGAGTTTTTGATTAGAATATTCCTTAAAAATTGTGCTTTCTCCAGGTGTGTGGGAGAGAGGGGCGGGATGGGGAGTTGCTAAGTGAAACAGTGTGCCTGGGGAGAGATGGGAGACAGACCAAGGTTGGTTGAAAACAGGCCAAAGCTTTCTTGCTTACAGCTTCCATGAATTTGCTGTGAAGCCGTTTGGCCCTGCAATGCTGCTGACAGCTGAGTGGCCCCGGGAAGAGACTAACCCCCTGCTGGACAAACAAGGGAGGAAAAGAGGCATAAGGCATTATATGCCATGACCTGCTCATGTTGGCCTGTGTCTGGCATCCATTGTAGACTGGCCGATGTGTCCAAATCTCAATATCCTGTAAGTGTTGATTTCTTTTGTTCCCCACTCACCCCCAGCAACAGTCTATGGTCCCAGCTAATGCACAGGTTGTGATGCCACAAACAGCCGGACCAGATATTGGAAGTAAAGATCAGGTAGCAAAACGATCTGCTGAACCTCTGCCGAGACCAGACCCCCTTTTTTAATGAAGCAGAATAGTACCCATTTCAATCTGCCCTGATAGTCCCACCCCACAGCTAAGCAACATGAAGCTTGTTGATGGGAAGGTGTCCTAAGGTGATATAGCCACCTGTCAAGTTTCATGGGAACTTGAGGCTTGCAGGGGAAGCTTAGCAGTGCCTGGTCAGAGTAGCTAGAAAAGGACCTTGGACAGCTCCAATGATCCATGCTGAAGCCAGTCCAAGAAGTGTTGTTTCTCTAGGAAGCTAGAGCTGACTGAGGATTTGTGTATGTGGGCCAGACCTAAAGTGAGTTAGGATCCACCTCTTTGGATGGTTGACTCGCTAAAGAACCCTTCCCTTATCTGTAGCCTTTTGACTGGCAATGCGGAGGCAATGCGGGGGACTCCTATGAATCCAAGGAAGATGGCAGGACTGTGTTCTGCTGCTGGGATGGATCTGAATAAAGTACTGTTGGTTTTCTCCCCCCCCCCCAAAAAAATCTTGTCCTTATCCAGGGTTTGTTGCCATTTGCTTCCAGAACCCCAGATCCTGACACTAGGATTGAGTCTCTTGCTGAGCAGTGTGGACCACACACCCCACTATTTTCTCCCCAACACTTTATCCAGAGGACTATTTTTATAATGCCGTTTGAAATGCCATTGAAATGTTATGGAAGGATTGGAACACTCTTTGATACCTGAATGCCTTTGAAAGTTGAACTGCTTTATTCAAAAAGCTGCAGGATTGACTCTTACAAATATGAAATCTTTTTCCTAGCTGTGAACTGGAATTTTCCTGTCATATTTTAGCATGTAATCGGATGTGAGTGACTCATGCCTTGACTAAAAAATTCAATGTGAAATATTGAAATGGAAATAGGAAAAAAAGAGAATTTCACAGCTATTATATTTCTAAGCTACAGTTTAACTATAATTTTAGGAACTATGATTCTACATGTCCACTATTTTTACTTTAGTTTCGCTTTATGGCATATTGTAATTGAGGCACGAATCTTAAACAGATTCTGGAGTGACTAGGTTTGCACCTCCCACCAATAACTCATAATATGTTGTGTTCTTTTGAGCATGGGCTAGTTTTATACTCATTTTTATGTCTCACTTTTATATAGATCCCCAGCCTGCTTCCTATGTATAAGCTGTATTGCAGAGTGTTTTTTTTTATTCAGGGCTGCTATGGAAATATTTAGCCTCCAATTTTTAAAAATGTAACTCCTCGTTCGGGGAAGCTGCAATTTTGCTTGATATTAAAAGCTTCTGTCCTGAATATGACAGGGTTTCTCAAAATCTAAAAGACCAAGAATAATGACTGAAAAGTAGAAGTCATGAAACCTACAAAAAATATTGAGGTTTTTTTTTAAAAAAAATGAGTGACATTGTTGGTGTCACAGCGTTGGGTTGGTTTTTTTTTAAGAGGACTGTAAAAACAAGAGCATGGGGAAAATTAAATTCCTTTCATGACAAGGGATGTGCATATGTTTTCATATATGTATGTGTGTGCGTGCAAAATATGCAAATACACTTACAAGTTATCACTCCTTAAAAAAAAATCATTTTGGACACTGGCAGGTTTTAAAGTTAACTGTCATCCACTTCTGGTCATCAATTGTCAACATTCATTTTGAGAGCCTGAACACCAAATTGTCTGAATACAAATGCACATCCCTGTGTTGAGCCATACTTCTTTTTGAAAGACTTGATACTTGTAGAAATTAGTTATTTGGGTCAAAGAGCTTAAGAGAAGGTTTCTTAGTAGTACATGAAATTGTTACAACTGAATTCTCTCTGTGTGTATGTATTAAAAAAAAAAAAACCACACACACACACACGTGAAAATTGATACTACTAATTTAGTCTTTTCAAATACTGTATATTTTCTTTACCTTTGATTTTTTTTAAAAAACAACAATAACACATGTCATATCTACATGTGTAGGACATACTGAAAAGTGACTTAATTTTAGTGTCTCTCACTCACATACCTGTCAAGGGCATAAGGCCATGTACCGTAATCTTGTTTTGTTTTGTTTTGTTTTGGGTGGTAGAAGAACATTTACCTTCCGCTGCCTGCCAGTGCTGCTAATGTTGACCCCACAAGCAAAAATCTAGCAGCATGTCATGGCCTTTAAAGATCCATCAGCTTTGTCTACTGCAGAAACAGTGCATGTCTAAAGACACATTTAATTAAAGCTGCATTAGTGCATATATACAGACTTGTTAAAACACTTAGTTTGTCTCAATAATATTGATTAAATAGCAGTAGTTTGTTTAATCCAAGTGTATTTTTTCAATTATTACATTACTTAAAAGTCATCAGGGTAATGGTGATTACTAGTGAAATATCATGTTAGTTATAGAGTAATGCCATAAGAATTGATTTGGACTTGGCAGGAAAGAAAGGCACATACATTCTCTCTGTCATATAATGCCAGAGCCCGATTTAGATGATTAGGACAAGAGGTTTCTGTGTAGCCTTAATTCATATAAAATGTGTGTGTTTTATAGACTTACAGGTTGCTCTCTACTACCTAAATAGTCATTATATCAATGAACACCTCAGCCAGTTAATTATGCAAAACATCCTGTATATAATTACATGGTATTATTATGCATTTAATAGTTTTATTGATTTGCCACTTGCCTACATATAGTATTTAGAACTATAAACAAGGGATGCTTACTTTGAATTGGAATAGACCCAAGGAAATTAACGCAAGATAAATTATGCTGGTTGCATTTACTGCTTCTGATTTAATCCTTGTGTGTTGTAATATAGCCACAATTCCTAGTTTGCAGAATCATGTGATGTCACCAGGACCATTTTATTTCTTTTCCCATTTTTGAGAGATTGATTCGTCAATGCTTTTTTAAGATGGTCCTTGTGTGCACACTATTACCTTGGGTTTTTTATTTATTTGGGGAGCAATTTGCTTGGAAGTGCTCCCACATTAAGTTAGTGCACTATATTTAATAGAAGAAGAGGAAGGAGAGAACAGGGTCAAGAGGATAGGTTTTCAAACATTTTCTTCACTGTGTGTCCTTTTTCTGTGACACATCCCCCCCCCTTGCCAGTTATCTGCAGCATGGCTATTATTGTGAAGGGATATCTCTTTCTTTACCACTTCTTCCTTCACCGTAGTTGGTGACAAGGGATGTTGTAGGCTCTCCCCCCAAGAACAAAAGCAACATAAATTTTCAAGACGATGGAAGTAAATTTTACAGACAAAATAAGAAAAAAAGCCTATTTTTAGTTGCAAATTGCTTCTTATTAATCTCTGTGCAGATGTTATTTAAAGTAATGAAATACGTTTTTGACTGTCATTTATATAGGCCAGAATTACTTCTGATTATTTTACTATTAATGGTCTCTTCCATTAGGTTAACCAGGCACACCTCAAGATATTTCTTATTAAAAGGGAAAAATATCCTTTTCTATTCCTTTTCCAACCAAGCCAGTGCACCTTAATGCAATGATGATATGTTAGACGCAGCAGTTGTCAAAGCATCGTATTACAGTGATGCCATAATGACACCCTGTCTCTGTAAAGTAGTCATGTTTTCTCAAATCACACGTTGCACCGTTGATTTCTGACATGACACTTCATTCAGTCGCTTTCCTTTTCTTCGGCGTTGCCATTCTCTGACAATAGCAGCTGGTGCCCATTTTCCTGCTAAGTGATTCACATTTTGCCACTTTGCTAGAGTGCAATTAGCTGAGGCAGAAAAAAGTGCTCATTGTAAAATAGCTCAGCTGAGATTGTAACTCAACTCAGTAACGAGAGCTTGTGCGAGAGAGTCTTGAGGTGACTTGGGTGTCGAAGAAGGGGGAGCAATGTGTTTGGGTTTCCTTCCACACAAATATTTATTCTCATTTATAGTCAGAAAAAGAATATACAAATGATTTCTGGTTTTTGCTGGTTTTGCTGAAGCACTGATTGTGCTTTTAGGGTCGTAAAATCATTTGAAATGGAGGGCACAGGTATATGTGAGGAAACTAATGGTTTTGTTATTAAAGGCCAGATTTCAAAAGAAAAGGAGCTGGATTTAAGTTCTGCCTTCCTTGTCAAAGTTTAAATTGGAAGCTCAATAGAAACAGATACCTTCTTTGAGGCGAAGAGGCTTCTTTGATTATGAAACATTATAAAACGCTGATATCCACATGCACACCATTCCAAACCTGCTTAGCTGATTTGCTGCTGCTTTGGGGCTGCAGGGGGCGGGAGGAGAGGAAGTCCTGTTGCATGAGTGGAAGTATGTTCTGCTCCTGAAAACACACAACTGAGTATCACCCACTATGTATATCAGGAGGGGGAAACCTATGGGCTTCCAGATGTTGTTGGACTACAACTCCATAATTCTTGACACTGGCAGTGCTGTCTGCGGCTGATGGGAGATGGAATTCAATATCTGGATGGCCACATCCCTAATATATATTGATCATGCTATAGAAATATAAATAATGGTATTGTTTTGTAATTTACGCCCCATCCTAAAAACACCAACCTAGAAGTTGGATTCATTTTAATTGAATATCGTTTCCATGTAAGATTCTAGAGAGAGTAGTCCTTTGAAAATGGAAACATTTTGTCCAGGATTATCGCAAAACTTTGACCCAAATAGCTATAGCACTATAGCTAAAACTATGGTCCATTTTCATTGTAATTTCCTGGAAATTGTGTTGTGTTGGTTTTTTTACTAGCCAAATCCTAAATATGTTTTATGGAATTAAGTGATTTCAGTGGAACTTACTGCCACATAATGAGGTCAGAATAAAGCTGTGAGCCAGCATGCTTAATATTCCTAGTATTCCATAAGAACCTGGCTGAAAAAAGGGATTATGCATCTGCTGAGCTCTGTCCTCTTGCATGCGTGTTTAATTAATTTCAAAATTGACTTGCTCAATGGGTTTCTTGGCCCTAGCCTTATAGTGACCAGTGGCCATTCATCATAGCTATCAAAGTGAAAAACTAAAATCTTTAGCAGCTTTTATTAAGAAAATTTAGAAATGTGCTGTGGCATGCAATATCAGTATTATGTTTGTTGTAGGCATTTAAGTAGGGGAGGTTGCTAACTGTCTTGGTATGCAGTTGGAGGCTGTGAACTCCAATTACACAGATAAAAGATCTACTTTACTTCAAATTAACCCTACCCCACATCCCAGTCTATGAGGCTGTGACCAGACACTTTTCTGTAACAAAAAGGGATAAGCATTTTTTTTTAAAAAAGAATCTCTAGTATAGAAAGGCATCCCTATATATTTACGTATATATGAAAATTGCTCACCTGTATTTCTTGACAGAGAAAAGAGGTGTAATCTCCAGTTTGTTTGCTTAACGTGCATATATGTAACACTTCACAAGCTGCTATTTCATGCATTTGCCCTACAAATGTCCACCATCCTTTCTACAAGATGGGCTCAGCCCTTAGGTACACCTGGAAGAACAATTGGAGTTACCAGCCAATTGAATAAAAACAATAATAAAGAGGAAAATAATCCTACCATGGCTTTAAAATAAATATTGTACACTTAAATATGACACATGTAATTTCTCATTGTAAACGTTAACTACATTTAGATTTTTATTAATCTGCTGTGACCTAAAAAAAAAAAATCTGTATTAACAGCACATTGTGGAATTGGACTTTGAATGCAGATAAAGCCATCATCTTGAGAATAGCTCTTTCTGACAAAAAGGTGTTCTTTTGAAATAAAGTCCTATTCACTACATTCCTCTTAGAGTTAATGTGAATTTTAGTGCCTCTAATTTAAGATTGAAGTGAGGTCTAGAATAAAAATCACCGGCTGACAATTGAATTATAGACAGTTGTGAATATTTCAGGCTTGCATAAAAGAGCTTCAGAAAATCATGCACACAGAGAAAGAGGGAATTAAGGTTGAACTAGTTTTTTGGAATATGGTAATTGTGGCACTAGTACGTCTTCAGTGTAATGAGCTAAGTAGTAATTAGGAAGCCACTGTTTTCCTTTAGAGGTCTTTAAAAAAAATTAACATCTGCCCAGCAATAGTGGACTCAAGTGATGAGTGCTAACACTATTGTAGCATAGTTAAAACCTAATTGGGCAACCCTTCTCAATATATGGCAAACGAGGACTGAGCTCACTCAGTGACCATAGCAGGTAGAAAGGAAAAATGGAAAACATCGGGTTGGGAGTGGATTGCCCTACATGGAAGTAGTATGGTGCCAAAATTTTCTCTTTAAAAATGAAAAAACTGCACCAATTGATAAAAATAAATTACATTTTTAAATTATCAAAAGGTAAAGAAAATTTGAGTGAAATTCTCACAGGTGAACTATATTGATTTGTTGCTGTACTTAATTTGTTTTTAAGATGGTCAAGGGATATTTGTGACCGAGTGCCTCATTCACAAATAATCTTTGGCACTCTGTGCCATGCAGCCTTCCCAGGTGCCCAATCTTCCTGAAAACCTCATCTTGTTCTTGACTTCCCTTTCCAGCAAGCATGGGAAGGTAGGGAGACTGCTTGCTATGTCTCTGAGAACTATTGCTCTCTGCTTTTAAAGAGTGAAGACTTTTAGGTTTTTAAAGAAATCAGTGTGGAAATATTTTTTAAAAGGTAAAAGAAAGGAGTTATCTTAAAAAAACAAAGTCAGCAAATGTATTCCTCTGAGGTTCTGAGTAGCCAGTCTCCCCGGCTTCCTATGACTCATTTGATGCCCAGGGGAAGACATCATGAGGTAACTCCTTCCATGGGCTTTTTCAGATCAGAAAGTGCAGGCAGCTGGGGAAGCTGCATGGAGAAATGTTTAATGGAAAGAAAAATACATACACCACAATTGGCCACCTCACAACAATAAGGTAAGCTCAACACTGCACTCACTGAAATATGTGTGTGTATGCATGTGTGCACGCCCTGCAAAAGAGGCAGAAAAATGGAAGCTTTATCTGCAGGGAAAGATAGCTTTCAGGAAATTGGAATACAGGCTTTGGCACAGTGCTAGCTGGAACCTTGAACAGAAGCACCCATGTTCAGCATTGCAACATTTTGTTCCACTTAGTTATTCCAGACATAGATTCTCCTTGCTCCCTGTGTTCTTCCTTATATTAATTAACAATGACAACAAAAAATATCCTTAGTTGCACCATCTACCTTGTTTTGAGTCATGTTTGGTCCTATTCTCCTGGGAACTAAGCCAAGTTTTCATACATTGACATAATTTGTGTTCCTTTTTCCTTTCTGTACAGTGGTGGTTGTTGATTTTGAACCTGCCTGCACCTGCAGCCATAGACATGGTCAGATAAAACTTAAGTTAGTACAGTGGTACCTCAGGTTACAAATGCTCCAGCTTACAAACTCCGCTAACCCGGAAATAGTACCTCAGGTTGAGAACTTTGCCCGAGGATGAGAACGGAAATAATGGGGGAGGCCCCGTTAGCAAAAGTGCACCTCAGGTTAAGAATAGTTTCAGGTTAAGAACAGACCTCCAGAACAAATTAAGTTTGTAATCCGAGGTACCACTGTATTAAGAAACCACAACTTCAAGGATACTGGGAGTCTGTAGTCTTAATAATTACCAGGTCCCATGTTGATGACATCTTGTTCTTTCTAAGATGATGGCTAATATTTTGGTTCTTACATCATGGGCATGGGAAAAGAGAACAGGTACCAGTATGTATTTGGGAAGTTAATCAGTGTGTAATTTACTGGAGTTGCAAAACCACAGTTGTAAATTAAAGGTAATTCTGCAAACTGTACTTCAATAACTTTTTGTGAAATCACAACAGAGAGGAGTTATAGTAAGAAGGGGGAAGCACCATCTGTGACATTGTATGGGTGGTGCCAGAATGAGCTGCAACTTGATCAGATATTTCATTGAAACGATAGGTAAAGAGAACAGCAACTTTCTGGCAAACTTTCACTGTGGCCTAATCACCAAGTACTGCATGGCTAAGAAATAACTACAGTCTGCAGCAGTTATAACCCTGATATCTTATTTCATTGGATCATCATCATCATATTGATATGCCACCCATCTGAGTGGGTTGCCCCAGCCTCTCTGTGCGGCTCCCAACAAAATATTAAAAACATAATAAAACATCAGCCATTAAAAACCTCCCTGTACAGGACTGCTTTCAGGTGTCTTCTAAAAGTCATATAGTTATTTACCTGTTTGTTGTTGGAAGATTATGATTAAATTTTAAAGCAATTCTCTCACAGTTAAATAAAATATATGTTGGGATATGGGGCTGGTGGCGTGGGGGGAAAGGCCATGTTTTACTGCCCGTATAACTTCTCATTTCAGTCACAGATCATAATGTATGTGAGAGCTGTCCAGTAATTATAAGTTGAACAGTGGTATAACTACTCTAAATTAAAAGGAATTCATAGAGTTGCCGTAAGAAAGCACTGATCCACTTTCTTTCAAATGTGGACTTGAGAAAAGTGCTTAGCCAGGAGTGGAAGGTGAGAGTCAAGAGAGCTATTTATTAATTATGACATCCATTAACAATTGAAAATACAAGGCAGCAGATTAAGAAGAAAAGACAGGGTTCCCTCCTACCTTTTCTGTCTAGTTCTAAGAAGCCACAGGTGGTGGTGGTGGTTGTTGTTGTTGTTGTTGTTTTTAAAAGCTTTCTGTCTTGTAGGCTACTATAATTATTTTACTTATCTTTATCATTGTAATAGTAATAGTCACTCAGATATTTGTCTAATGGCTTTTAGATCTTCAAGGCAAACGTTTCTTTTGACTAGTAACAGAATTCTCAATATATTTACATTGTCAGCTGTGATTTATTTTGTCCAAATTCTTTTAGTTGTCAATCCACTTGGGGGCAGAGGGTGGGAAGTCTGTCTACTATAAGTGCTCCAGTTTCAAACTACAAGGGCATGTAAAGAAATATTGTCTGTGGCTGCCACTCACCTCTGGAACTACCTTCTCCCAGAGAATCTCCATCAAAGTTTAAGCCTTTATGTGTTCTAGAGTTCTTGCTTCTGGTGGCAAAGGGTCAAACTGATGCTAAACTTGTAGTTCCATGAACCTTTTTTAAAAAATGCAAATAGCAGCTGCAGGTTTCTTTGGGCAAGAGTGGCACCACAACATATGGGTATTGGAAATTTGCCTCTTCACCCTTGCTGTGGTTCCAACAAGAATTACTCTACTCCCAAAAGCTTCTAATGGCAATGAGAGGAAAGCTCCCATTGGCACCAATGGATGCTTTCCAGTGCCAGTAGTAGCTTGGAGGGACAACTCAAAGCTGCTGCAGCAGGGCTTCCAGCTATTTTGGGACTACAACTCCCATCATCCCTAGCTAACAGGACCAGTGGTCAGGGATGATGGGAATTGTAGTCCCAAAACAGCTGGAGGGCCAAGTTTGGCCATCACTGACATATGTAGTTTGACTCTAAGAGTTGCATAAAAAGGTAAAGGTACCCCTGCCCGTACGGGCCAATTGTGTCCGACTCTAGGGTTGTGTGCCCATCTCACTTAAGAGGCTGGGGGCCAGCGCTGTCTGGAGACACTTCCGGGTCACGTGGCCAGCGTGACGAAGCTGCTCTGGCGAGCCAGCACCAGCGCAGCACACGGAAACGCTGTTTACCTTCCCACTAGAAAGCGGTGCCTATTTATCTATTTGCACTTAGGGGTTCTTTCGAACTGCTAGGTGGGCAGGAGCTGGGACCGAGAGACGGGAGCTCACCGCGCCGTGGGGATTCAAACCGCCGACCATGCGATCGGCAAGTCCTAGGCACTGAGGTTTTACCCACAGCGCCACCCGCGCTATAACATAGATAGAGATTTTTTTTTAAGTATTCTATAACTTGAAATGCATATATTTGTATTATGCTTATATTTTCTTAAAATAGCTAACTGTTCTAAGCATCAGAAAGAGTGAGACAGATATTACAATAAATAAACTTACTCCAAATCTCAGTGGGCTTATGTTGAATAAAGTCCTTTTGAGAATTGTGACTTCCCTCCCTTGCAAAGAGTAATTAGAGTTTTGATACTAACAGAAGTTATTTGCCTCCCAAAATTCCAGCTTTGGTCGCTGTCTACTCCAACCATCTATTTTGGTTGCATTGATTTCAGTTGTCCTGCTTGTTAAAAAATCAAATCAAATAGATAGACTCTAAGATTACCTATGCTTGTGTTTTATAAACAGGTTAAAAGTACATGTGCATCCAAAACCTATTCATGCTTGGGGATCAAATGCAGTATATATGTAATTTTAATATGATGATCTAGCTATGTAACATTTTACATTTTCTGTGGATTTAAGCTGCATTTTTATTTTATTTAAGCTGCATTTTTAAATTGATCTATGTGAATGTTCAGTTTCTAAATATGGGTTTGTCTTACTCGTCAGTCTCTGTTTATGCTTGCCCTGTCCCTGCCCTGAGTCCTCTGGCAGGTGGCATCTCTTTTCATTGAGTTTTAGGCTGAAGACATTAATAAACAGCATGGGACATTCCTGCTGTTTCTAACCTTCTCTAAACCACAAGAACAAGGGAGAACTGCTCAAGTGTGAGAGGGGATGTGAGCTTCTAATCCAACAACATGGATGAGCAAACTTGGTGCCTATGAGTAACCAATTGGAGCTTTTAAAAAAATAAAAATAAAATGCCAGTTTATTAGGAAAATCACAAGCAATATTTAACTTCTTACTTGTGTTTCGAAATGTTTGAGCAAAACAATGTGAGACTTGGGACAGAGCATACTCATCCACGCCTCAGCTGCGCCTTGGGAAAAGATTTCAGGGCTGCTTCCATGGAGGGCAAATTAAGCATAACCCTTGACTCTATTGAAACTAGCAAAAGTTTGTGATGAAAATAACAGTGGAAGACTGCTGGCTAAATGAGAGGACAGAACCAAAGCACTGCCAGCTAAAAACAGTCACAGTTCCGTTCCCTTCCCAAATTCAACTGAACACTCTTAAGTAGAAGAAAACTCTTCTGACCAAATCTCAGTATCTTCATTCATGATCATAAAAAGGCATCGCTGTGTTATCACAATATGTAAATGTGCATGAGTTAATTGATTAGCATTTAACATATTGAAATCAAAAAGTTAATCAGATCAAACCTTTTTAAGTTTGGTAACTACTCAAGAAATATTGTGAAGTCTGTTGTCCCTTGTTTCTAGGGACTCTTTCACACTTAATATCTCTTAGATTTGGGCATCAAATTGGTACACTAGTAAGGGAGCTATGACTATACTCAAGCTTCTTCTTAATGGGTGAAATGGCATTTAGTGAATTCCTGGAAGAATTTCAAAGAGTCTACTTAACATGCTAATTCTCATCGCATCTTTGTCTCTTCAATTGCAGACCACATAGTATTACATTGTAATTTTGCTGCATACCATACTTGCAAAAAGTGAGCGATTTTTACTCCTTTGACAGGGAGACAACCCACAAGTTCAAATGTCTGTTCACTTTTAGGTACAGTATCAAATATTTTAGCAAGTACAACTTCTCTCTATTTCCTCTATTAAAAACAAATACGATAATAATAATTTATTATTTATTCCCCACACATCTGGCTGGGTTTCCCCAGCCACTCTAGGCGACTTCCAACAAAAGATTAAAAATACAAATAAACCCCACAACCTACTTACCTCATATGAACTTGCAGGTGTATGGGGTGCTTACACAGTTATTATTGGCTAATCTTAAGATAATAGGTAAAATGTAATTGCAGCTATAGCTGATGAATCATCCCGCTTAGATTTTGTGAAACAGGAGTCAAACCTTAGCTATTTGTTGGAAAACTGAGATGACCCATTACTAAATAGCTGTATGTATAAAATCTTCCTAAAAATGATTTACTCTCTGATTCTTAAGGTTCAATCAATAGCAGATGCAGTTATGGTTTAACGAAACATGCTGACAAACAGTAATTACTGAGGAAAATATTTGGCTTATCAAATATATATATATATATATATATATATGCTTTCGTAGATTTTCACGGGTACAGGAATGCAGGTTTTGGTGTCCTCGGGTGTCTTCCCGTGTAAAAGTTGGGGTGTCTAGGCGACGTTTCGACGAGGTCTCACTCGTCATCTTCAGGCTGGTGCTTTCGGCTTCTTGTTACTGGAACAGAGCGGGATCTCAATGTTTGAGTTCCTATAAATACTGTAGAGGGGGTGTGGTGTCTAGCCTCCAATGTTCTGGGCAGAGAGGAAGTTCCCAGGCTAGTGTGCCTTTTCTTCTTTTGTTCCTTAATTACTTGAGAGATACCTTGAGTGATTTCTTGAGTGATATCCTGAGTACCACTTAGGTGGGTCATTAGGTGTGGATTAGTTGCTAAAGTCTTTGTGTCTTGACCTCTTGAACTTTGTGAAGAGTTTTCCTGAGAAGATGGCTGTATTGCACTTAGTTGTGCTTTGGCTTGGCTTCGTGTATAGGGGCGAGCTGTGGTTTTGTGGCTTGTGTCAGCCAGATCTGTGTAGGGATTGCAGGGGGGTGCAGCATCCGGAGGTGCCCCCATGGATTGGCTACACAGATCTGGCTGACACAAGCCACAAAACCACAGCTCGCCCCTATACACGAAGCCAAGCCAAAGCACAACTAAGTGCAATACAGCCATCTTCTCAGGAAAACTCTTCACAAAGTTCAAGAGGTCAAGACACAAAGACTTTAGCAACTAATCCACACCTAATGACCCACCTAAGTGGTACTCAGGATATCACTCAAGAAATCACTCAAGGTATCTCTCAAGTAATTAAGGAACAAAAGAAGAAAAGGCACACTAGCCTGGGAACTTCCTCTCTGCCCAGAACATTGGAGGCTAGACACCACACCCCCTCTACAGTATTTATAGGAACTCAAACATTGAGATCCCGCTCTGTTCCAGTAACAAGAAGCCGAAAGCACCAGCCTGAAGATGACGAGTGAGACCTCGTCGAAACGTCGCCTAGACACCCCAACTTTTACACGGGAAGACACCCGAGGACACCAAAACCTGCATATATATATATATATATATATATATATATATATATATATATATTTGCTTTCGTAGATTTTCACGGGTACAGGAATGCAGGTTTATATATATATATATATAGTTTTAGCTCCCTTTGTTAGTATGTTACTGCAAGTGATGTAAGTGAGTGGGTGGGTTGGGAGGTAAGCTCTAGGAATAACCTGGTGCTGAATTCATTGTCACCTTTGATGACAGTTTAGAATTTAGAGAGTTGATTTAAGGAAAATTGGCAAGGGGGAAGTAGAGAGCAAAAAATAAACTGGATCCAGTCTCTTTAAAGTTTTTGTTTACTGCCTGTCTAAGGCTTTGATAAAGCTCTGTCATGCCCTTATGCTGATTACCTTCATGTAGAACAAGAGGTATTGACTAATGAATGAATGATGTGCGGTCCTTAGCCCTTGCAGTGCTGCCTTTAAAGAGCATTGTCTTTAATGCACAGAAACTTCTCTCTCTCTCTCTTTACAATTCAGGCTTCTCTGCAGAATGTCAAGCAAGGATCGACACATTGATTCTAGCTGTTCGTCATATATCAAGACGGAACCATCGAGCCCCGCCTCCTTGACGGACAGCATCAATCACCACAGCCCTGGTGGCTCCTCTGACGCCAGTGGGAGCTACAGTTCAACCATGAATGGACATCAGAATGGGCTAGATTCGCCTCCACTCTATCCATCTGCCCCAGGTCTTGGGGGTAATGGTCCTGTCAGGAAACGATATGATGACTGCTCCAGTACCATTGCTGAAGATTCACAAACCAAGTGTGAATACATGCTGAACTCAATGCCCAAAAGACTGTGTTTGGTGTGTGGTGATATTGCATCAGGGTACCACTATGGAGTGGCTTCATGTGAGGCCTGCAAGGCTTTCTTCAAGAGGACAATTCAAGGTCAGTGCTTGACTACATTTTTCTGGTCCAAAGAAGCACAACTCCCCCTTCCTGCTCTTTTTTTATTCCTGAAGTTGTTTTGTTACATTTTATTGTGTTCACTCATCCTAATACCATGTTCCAGTGGAACGTGGAGGCAACTTTATAGGAGTGAGGACCGCCTGATTTAATTCTCTCTGCTTTTCTTTATTTTGATAGTGAAAGGGTAGGCAAAGATATATTGAAATTGCTTCTCCCACCCTCCTGTCCTACCCACCTCCGAAAGTCAAGAAGCTTTTCAGAGCAGGATTCCATGCATTATCTCAGGGATGGGGAACCTGCAGCCCTCGAGATGTTGGTGAAATACAATTCCCATCATCCCCAATCCTTGGCCATGTTGACTGGGATGGAAAGTGGGAGTCCAATAGTATCTGGAAGGTCACACTCAGATTCCCAGTCACTACCTTGTCTTTTGCATTAGAAACATGCCACATATTTTGAAGCACAAGGTGGTAAAGTTGGAGCTGATTTAAGGCACATTCTCCTTTATTGGCTTTGTTTCTATTTGTATTAAAAACTAAACCTAAACCAATATAGTGCTCCTTATCCCCAAAATGGGAGGTGTTGGTTTCCAGAGTTAGAAGCCTTACTGCCAGGGTAATAGCCTGAGTTTGGTCTGTCTGCGTCAGTTTTCACCTGTAACAACACCCCTCCCAACTCTATTATTTATAGTAGCTACAAGGAAAGATCCCACAGCAGGACTACCTGCAAATGCAGGCTTCAGTCCACCTGCACTATTGGCAACAATTAAACCAGTCTCCTCCTCCTGACAACTATTTGCATGGTTATAATTGAAGTGCTTTCCATGTTGCTAGATCAAAAGTTGCCTAGCAACTGGCCAGCCCTCAGCTTAGACAAAACTACTCAGCTGTGTTGGGGCATCTGGCCCAGCTGTCAGGAAACCACTATTCCCATGCCATTGACATTTGGAAGGGGATATAAAAAACAGCATCACAATGAATTGTAATAGTAACAAAACACGTTTAATCAATTTACTGAATGGCATGGGTGAAGGAAACGGGGAGCCAGGCATCTGTGTTTGGAGAGGCTGCAGACAAGGGATGAATATTACCTTGAATACCAGGCATGGAAAAGAATGTGGTCATGTGTAGCTGCAGGTTTTGTTTAGAGAAGCAACTGAGTGAATAAGGGAAGCAGGAACACTTTCTGCATAAGTTTGACATTCTCCACAAGTAAACTTAAACCCATGCCAAACTCTCATGAGAATGCAGGGACTTGCAATTCCCTAGGCCACACTTCCACATATATCCCCACCCTTTGATGTGCATCTTACTAATATTTGGGTAGGCAACCTTTTTGGCTTTGCAGGCCAGATCCCTACTGGATCCTAGCCTTGCCATCTAAATTTGACAGGTGGGTCAGGCTGCCCACCTATCATTCAGCTGACATCACAGTGACATCAAATGACTGGGCACTTTGAAGTCTTGACATTGGGACTTCAAAGCACCATTCAAGTGCTTTGTGCCCTGTGCAATACTTTAAAGCCTGCTTATCAGCTGGTGGGGTAGTAAAGCTGAAAGCTGCTTTTTGTAGGCATCAATTGCATGAATGAGTTCCCTGTGGGGCCAGAGGTCTCCAAGCCCTTCTCTAAAGTGCCACAGTAGGGGTTTTGTTGTCTTTCCCCTCCTTCTGTGAATTATAGTAACAGTTGACTGGACTGGCTAATTTGTGTTTATGTGAGAGAGGGTGAGGATGGGTGGAAGAGATATTATATAGGAAATGACAATATGAGCCTATGACCAATATCATAGATGTAGCCAGGGGAGATGGAGTTTATTTATCTCTGTTGTCTCAACTAGTGAAGGCATCTTTCAAGGGGAAGACAGTACAATGGCAGTGCTGTACCTAGAGATTGTATAGGTGCTAGATTCTGTCACTGCTGTTCTCATGCAAGGAAGGATTAAGCAGAGGTTAGTGGTTGTCCAGGGCTGACAATAGGTGGAATTTAAGAAGATGCCTTATAAGTCACATCAGTAGTCTATCAGCTCTGTTTTTTCTGCACTCCAGTTTCAAATAGAAGTCTTTCATAGCTCTATCTGGCAATATCAGGGGCTGTATTGAACCTGGTACCTTTTTGCATTCAAAGCGTAAGCTCTGTGGGAGCCCCTATTGTTATGATGTTTACATCCCGTAGGTATAAGTGATTTAGCTCCTTGCTGCATTCCTAAGTTTGTAAAAGGTTTCCTTAGCTGCCATAAAATTCTGTGGCATTATCTGGTATGCTCCTGCACAAAGAACATAGCAAAACTCCATACAGTCAATTCCCCATCTGCTCTGGTAACTATAGCACACAGTGACTTTCACCATCAAAACCTTAATCACAGTTCCTATCTTCTCTGAGCAAACCATCCAGTCAATTTCCGCACCCATAACTCAGTGCCTGCTTAGGGCAAAGCTCAGTTTGCCTTATATGCCCTCTGGGCACCTCTGTCAGGTGGGATCTCAGCCTAAGGGTGAGTAGCTGATCCATAAGCCAGTGGAGTCCTGCTTCTGGGCTAGGAGGGAGGGAGAGGTGGGCAGCAGTTTACCTGCCCAGCCAAAACCTTTACCATTCACTTCTGTTTGCATGCTGTTAACTCACATTTTCTCTTTTGCCTTCAAAAACTGTACCACACATACATACTTACTCCTTGAAGAAGAAGAATCAATGCTGGTGGTTGGAAAAACTTCACCTATCAACTCTTTTAATCTATTACCACTATTGCTGCTGTTGCTCCAAGATGGGAGATTTTTTCCCCCTTCAAACAACCCCAACATGCTCTTGTATACTGCATGTATGTACATGCAGTAGCATTAGACCAGGCATCCCCAAACTTGGCCCTCCAGCTGTTTTGGGACTACAACTCCTATCATCCCTAGCTAACAGGACCAGTGGTCAGGGAATCTGGAAAAACACATTTTGTGAAATTGGCAAGAATTTTATCCTAGGGCTCACATTATTAACTAGTGTGGGAAGTACCCCTAGAGAGTTTGACCCCTGTCAATCAAATGTTAAAGATGATAAGTCCGTGACTGATTCTTGTACAACTCCATTATAAAATATAGAATATTTTCCAAGGAATAGGGGAACTAGAGTTTCACTATTTGCTAACAAACCAAGCAACTTTATTTTGTTTTGTTACATCTTTAGATACAATAATGCTGTGTAGATGCCCCCTTGAATCTAAAGAACTTTATCCATGGACACCAGACTTATAAGTAATATGCCCTAACTCAGCAGCACCAAATTAGAAGTGAGTCTATTGTTATAAAACTTGGAAGGTTTTCAAGGTCCACTAGTGAATGCAGCAGTTTATTCCAGAGATAAACTGATAAGTGAACAAATAGTGTTGGCAAATTTCACAAAAATTAATGGACAGACTTAGACTCACTGTTCCTTTCAGTAATCAGGGGTGCGGTGGGGAGTATGTCTGGCCTGTGTTGAAACAGTTGTTACTGGTTGCTTTGTTCTCTCTGGAGTTGAATAGTTAGATCTTCTATGAATGGTGCCATTTTTATCTGTTGCAGAACCAACTTGATCTACAAACCTATGAACACTGTATGATAAATATGATATATCTTCAATTGGGAGGGTAGTAAACAAAGATAGGACTAGTTATGTAAATTCAGATAAGTGTTCCTTTGAAATAAAAACTGTAATGTTTACTTCCTGGCTCCACACAAATTCAGCACCTTCCAAAGTGTGTGTTTACCTAACTCAGAGCTAATGCCATCCTTAGCAAATCCAGACAATCTAAAAAATAACTAATTGAGTTGTTTGATCCTATAGGCATTTTTACGTAGCCCTACGTTTTAAAATAATAGAGGCCTTGGCTTACCAAATTACATGGACCTTGGCTTCAGTGCCAAGATGGCATACCTGCAGTGAACCTGACACAGTGTCACCTGAATCCATCATTACCTGATTAAATCATTCACCTTCCTTATATAAGTAAAGCCTTTGTATCAGCATTTCCTTCCAAGAATGTTTCAAGCAGGCAATGATGGATCTATTTCACCTGCCTCACGCTATTTCTTGAAATTGATTACCCAACTGAACACTGAAGTAGTTCTCTTCTACCCAAACTTTTAAGACTGCTATTGTGTGGGTGCACAAAACAACTATGGCTTCTGCCTTATTCCACTTATCTGGGAGTAAGCTTCATTGAAGTAAGTGGGATTTACTCTTGGGAAGTAAATGCATGGAGAGCATTGTACTGAAAGTCACTCATCTAACTAGATTCAAGGTGTTGCAGATGTGATATGGTTGTGCCTTAGGGCAAAATTACATCAGACCAACAGATAGAGGTAAAGGACCCCTGACAGTTAAGTCCAGTCACAAATGACTCTAGGGTTGCGGCACTCATCTCGCTTTACTGGCTGAGGGAGCCGACGTTTGTCTGCAGACAGTTTTTCTGGGTCATGTGGCCAGCATGACAAAGCCGCTTATGGCGAAACCAGAGCAGTGCACCGAAACGCCGTTTACCTTCCCGCCGGAGTGGTACCTATTTATCTACTTGAACTTTTTGGGGTGCTTTTGAACTCCTAAGTTGGCAGGAGCTGGGACCAACAAATACCTAAATGTATTTACCATTTCCTTAAGTTTTTTGGCAAATAGGAGCCATGGTGTGTGGAGGAGTTCCAAACTGGGAGGCCTTTTTAATCCCTTCTTCCTGCACAGTTTCCACAATTAAAATATCCCCTCTCCATGGCTGCTATTTACCAAAATGCTGTGAAACAGGAGATCTAGTATCTCATCTAATTTAGCCCTCATAGCCCTCCTTGATTTGGAGTCAAGGAGAGGGGAGGTGATCCTTCACTTAATTCTGATTGATGCCCAGGATATGGTATGAGATGTTAAGTGCTGTTGAATTAATCAGAAACCCGGAATGTCCAGCATGGCTGCATTTGATTTCAAAAGAAGAAACTTCTGACAAATGAAAGGAAAGGGGGGGAAAGAGTATTTTTTTCAGTGTGCTCCGAAGTTATTTAGAATATACTAAATAGATGATCAGATAAAATATATATGTACAAACAACTCCAAGGAGATGTCAGCTTAATAAATGAGCAGGGAAAGATATAAAAGGTAAGAAAGCTATGCTTTAAAAGCCTTGGTCAGATGGGTAAATAAAGGGGCCACAAACTCTGCCAAAAACGAACCTAAGAAAAAGCCAACCAAATATAAATAAATAAATAAATAAATAATAAAACAAATAAGTGTACTTACTTATGAAGTGTACTGTAAACACTTTTGATAGCCCCACAACAAAAAGGATATAATGGAGATAGAAATTATGCTGAAAAATGACAGCCAGAATGATTCAATATTAGGGGCACATTCCATATGGAAATGGGGGAAAGCATTTGAAGTGTTTAATTTAGATTACTGGTTTAGGGTTGGAGAGAGACAGCAGAGAACAGGTGTGAGAAGTCCTCCCTGCCCCTTGAAATCAGCATTTCCTGCGGAAAGTTATCAATGCCTGTATACCACTGATGGGCAGAGCTAAGGACTAAAGAGGAATGGCAGGGAAAGAATTCTTCAGCGGAACTCTGCAGCCAGACACCTAGAGATCTCCAAGTTCCAGATTCTGAAGACTTGTGTTCCATATTTGGACCATGATCTGGAGGTTCCCCATTCCTGCCATACAGCTTTGTTAGATTAGTAATGAAATGTTGTTTAGTCGTTTAGTCGTGTCCGACTCTTCGTGACCCCATGGACCAGAGCACGCCAGGCACTCCTGTCTTCCACTGCCTCCCGCAGTTTGGTCAGACTCATGTTTGTAGCTTCGAGAATACTGTCCAGCCAACTCGTCCTCTGTCGTCCCCTTCTCCTTGTGCCCTCCATCTTTCCCAACATCAGGGTATTTTCCAGGGAGTCTTCTCTTCTCAGGAGGTGGCCAAAGTATTGGAGCCTCAGCTTCAGGATCTGTCCTTCCAGTGAACACTCAGGGCTGATTTCCTTCAGAATGGATACGTTTGATCTTCTTGCAGTCCATGGGACTCTCAAGAGTCTCCTCCAGCACCATAATTCAAAAGCATCAATTCTTCGGCGATCAGCCTTCTGTAATGACATGGGGATATATATTGCCCTCTGTCTTCATAATGCTAGAATTTGAGGGTCACTGCTGAAATTGCTGGCAGTAGATTCAGGACAGACAAAAGAAAGTACTTTCACAATGTATAATTTAACTGATGGAATTACTGCCATAAGATGCCACAAAACTAAGCTTATCCTTAGGTAACATTAAACAGGCGTCAGAAAATTTATGGAAGATAGGTCTAATGCATAGATGTTGGCCAACAAGCTGGGACATCCATCTTTTATTTATTTGTTTAGTCAACTTACAGACGGCTTACTATATATAAATATATTGAGCTGGCTTACAGTGATGAGTCAAAGACTCGAAAAGACCAAAGAGCCAAGAGGTCTAAAAGAGCTCAATACATATATACAGATAATATAAATAACCAGCAAATAAAGTCATCATAACTAAAGGACAATACCTGGACTGTAAAATACTGAAAATAATAACCAGTACAAGACAGCAGTTGATAGTCAGGAAATTCTCAGACAAAAAGATACATTATTTTTTTAAAAGAAAGTAGCTGAGACCTGCTGTGGATGGAGCCTCCCGAACAGTAGGGGGTGACTACATTCTAGAGAACAAAGAAGGCCCACTTCTATATTGCCACTAGATGGCAATCTGTGAGTCACTGTTTATCCCCTGGAGTCTCTTCCAATTTCACTGACTGTACTTGCCTATATTGGGAAGGCAATCTGCTAATTACTTGGTCCCAAGCTTATTGATGCTTTTGAATTATAGTGCTGGAGGAGACTCTTGAGAGTCCCATGGACTGCAAGAAGATCAAACCTATCCATTCTTAAGGAAATCAGTCCTGAGTGCTCACTGGAAGGACAGATTCTGAAGCTGAGGCTCCAGTACTTTGGCCACCTCATGAGAAGAGAAGACTCCCTGGAAAACACCCTGATGTTGGGAAAGATGGAGGGCACAAGGAGAAGAGGATGAGATGGTTGGACAGTGTTCTCGAAGCTACCAGCATGAGTTTGACCAAACTGTGGGAGGTAGTGGAAGACAGGAGTGCCTGGCATGCTCTGGTCCATGGGGTCACGAAGAGTCGGACATGACTAAACAACAACAACAGCAACAGCAACAACAACAACAAGCTTAGGATGCCGTATTCTCCTGTATCCCAGTTGTGACTAAACAACAACAATGAGCTTAGGATGCAGTATTCTCCTGTATCCCAGTTGCTGAAGGCCGTAGAGCAGGAAAAGGCTGTTGCCATCGTGCCCTGCTTATGAGCTTTCTGGAGGGATCTGGCTAAGCCAGTGTTGGAGGCAGGCTGGTGGACTAGATTGGTCTGATCCTGAAGGAACCTTATGCGATATTTTGTACAAGCCACAAGGATAGTCTTCCTGTGTATACTGAACCTATTATTGCTGTTGTGATTGCACAGAGTAATCTGATTATGCAGGAGTCTATGTTATGCCCAAATTATTTCTCCAGCGGTTGCCTGCTACCTTGTTTATACAAAGGCAAATGGCTGCATTGCTTGTCCAGCACTATTTTTTTCTAGCGTTTGAGATCACCAAATCTGTCTCATAAGTTTAATTTTCTTTGGTATTTTTCTGCTGTCCTTCTCATGTCTATAGCACACATCTCTACACACTATACATAGAGAAGGAGTACCGTGCTATGAGTGCTGAATCAACTTGCATGGATATCGGCCAACAAATAAATTTGGCTGGAACATACTTTGTTTGGTCATGCAGAAAGGTCTCTCTGATTACTGGGCAATAGCACAAGAGTGTAGCTTGTGCCTGGCCCTTTAAAGCCAAGGAGAAACATTGGAAAGAAGAAGCATGGCTTATTAATAGCACAGAAGACAGTAGCCCTGGTCAGTGCCATTATTATTATTAGAGCTGTGACTGCTTTGAACTTTGATTTTGTTACATGCACAGCTGGCCTGCAGAACTCAAATCAAAAGCCATGCATCTGTAGTCTTAGTCAATAAATAAAATTAATAACCACCTCACCGACTCTTGGAAGTTTTTGTCATCGGTGAAAAGCTTAGAGCAGCCCCAGCAGTTGGTTATCCAGCCTTTGCATGACTACCTTAAGTGAGGGAAATCACACTACCCCACTAGGTATTTCCTTTCATTGTCTAATTACTCTTGCCATTCTGCTAATGTTTAACTAAAATCTACCCTCCTGTAACTTAAGCTGTAGCCCTGGCTTCTGGGGCATCAGAAAACAAGTCTTTAGCTTCCTCTGTGCGATGGCCCTTTAGATATTTGAAAAGTGTTATCACATTCCCCCCTTATTCTTCTCTAAACAGTGTTTCACACAGTTGTACCTTGGACCCCAAACGTCTTGGTACTTGTCTGTTTTGGCTTGGGAATGCCGCAAACCCTCACAAAAGTGAGTGTTCTGGTTTGCGAACGTTCTTTCAAACTCAAACATCCGATGGGGCTTCTGCAGCTTCCAACTGGCTGCACGAGCTTCCTGCAGCCAATTGGAATCCATTGGATTCTGTTCGATTTCCAAGGTACCATTGTACTTATATTTTGATACATTGCTCATAAACTCTTTCACCTTAGTCACTTTCTTTCAAGGCTGCTTTCTCCCTAACAACCTGGTTTAAGTTGAACTTGTACCCGGGTTCCATTCTTCATTGCAAAAGCCTTTAAAAAAAGCATGTCAGAAAACCAACATGGAATTTTTACATATACCGTAATTCATTCTCACCACCTCCACTGCTGGAGGCTTAACTTAAACTTTCAGTGGTCATGCCCTTGAACAGACCAAAAACTTTCTGTATTTAGGACTTCCACTATACAAAGTCTTGGAACACTCACTGGCTGTTTACTTCCCAAATAGTGGAGGTGAGCAAACTGGCAATGCTCCCTTTCTTTCATACACAGGGACGTTAGTATATTCCCTCAGTCTTAAAAGTATTAAATGCGAAATCTGCATCACTATTATATGCTTCCAACATTTGGTACAATGGCTGTTTTCCTAAGCTTGATACATTTCAATCAAAGTTTCTGAGGTCCTTACTTCAGGTACCAAATTGGGAACCAAATTCAAATTACATTTCAAAAGGTATACAGTGGTACCTCGTGTTATGTACTTAATCCGTTCCAGAGGTCCGTTCATAACCAGAAACTGCTCATAACATGAGGTGCGCTTTTGCTAATGGCGCCTCCCACTGCTGCCGTACCGCCGGAGCACGACTTCCGCTCGCATCCCAGAGCAAAGTTCACAACAAGGGGCATCTACTTCCAGGTTAGCAGAGTGCTTAACCTGCAGAATTCGGTACGTAACATGAGGTACCACTGTACCCATGCAGTACAAACATATTCCTAATCTCTTAGTTAACTTTGTTTAGCAGAAAAAATGTATCTGGGCAAACAGCGATGAGCCACTGGGGATGGGGAAAGAGCCATTCTGGAGCCTAGAAGAGTACCGTATATTGCTTCTTCCCGGAGCAATGTATTTCCTGTTCAAGTGCTAGTCTGACAATTGCACAGAGCACGGAGGAAACTGATTTTTCTTGCTTCCATACATTCATGTATGACATGCCATCTTGCAGTGAGCACTCTCAGACTATGCACCTGCTATTTAAGGAAGAGTACAATCCCATCCAGAACATGATTCCTAATTTCTAGACCCAGATGCCACCTACCCACAGTGTCAC
Organism: Podarcis gaigeae; assembly: GCF_964106915.1. Classification (NCBI taxonomy): domain Eukaryota; kingdom Metazoa; phylum Chordata; class Lepidosauria; order Squamata; family Lacertidae; genus Podarcis; species Podarcis gaigeae. The sequence goes on from NC_139680.1 coordinate 94,644,271, forward strand.
AACTGCCTCCCCTTCTTTGATTTTGTGTGAGTCCAGTTTTTAATAGGGACTAATTTCATTTGTAGAACCATATGTCATTTTCCTTTGTCCCTCTTAAGAAAATAAAACCATTGCTTGAAATTTCATAAAAACACTAAAAATAAACATTCCTGGGTATGTGGAGGAAGAACAGAAACTCTAATCTGACACAGATCTCATTGCATTTTCACAACACAGGGCTTTGTCCTAGTGAATATATTTTTATTGTAAGACGTAACACTACATTATTCACGTCTTAAGTGTCAAACAGTAAAAGTCCATCGTGCCACTGAAAGGAAGATACAAATTGTGCCCTGGCACTCTGTTATTCTCTCAGTCAGCTAGATGCAAGAGTATAAAATTGTCAGTGAAAAAATTATATCGCCTCCAAACTAATTGTACAAAAGACTTTTTAAAATAAGTAACCAGCGTGCAGGGCTCTCTGAAAGTCAGCCAGAAGAGATTATAAACTGCTCTATCATTCTTGTCAGCTCTAGTAAAAGCCTTAAGCTGCCCAGATGATTTTGTTCCTTGTGTAAAGTAGGTTCATTCAAGTTTGCACTATGTACAGGTTTGCCCTCATTTAGTGTGTCTAGTTACAGAAATATTTATTTTTATTTATGTCATAAAATTTATATAACGCCTGATTGCAAAAAACCCCACCTCAAAGTAGTTTACAAGAAGAATAAAACAATGAAATTATCAGTAAAAAACACACCACCCAGCTAGAAGCAGCTATTTAAAATGTTCAAAAATTGATTAAAATCAACAGTAAGCTAAAAACTAGATTAAAGCACATGCCAACATTCTACATATTTGGATAGATTTGTCCAGACAGAAACATTAGTAGGTGCCAAAAATAGTGTATTGTTCTTCTTGACAGCCTGTAACATTTGTATACATCTTAGTCTACATATCTATGGAGACTTATAGGCAGATTTTCTGGAAGTTCTTCAAAGACATTTTGATGTCTCTATAGAAGGGCTGATTAACTTGTGAGCCTCCAGATACTTGTCTGATTACCAGCTATCCTCAGCCACGGCCAGCATAACCAGTAGCTGGGGATGGTGGGTGCTACAGCTTAACAAAAATCCTGAGGACCACAGGTTAGCCATCACTGTTCTACAGTTTGTAATAAACTAAAGAAGAACAAGACAATAAAAGAAACCTTAGATATTCAGGGTACATGAAATTTGAACTCTTATTTAAATCTATGTAATAGTGTAATGGATGCATGGAACAGCACAATTTTAGTATAACATTCTTTTTCATTTTTAAGACAAGTACAAAAAAATGAAATAGGACTTTCAAGGGCATTTTATTTGTGCAAGCATGGACCTATGTTACCAGATAATCTACTCCAGCGTCTATGAAACAATGGGTCCTTGATCCATGCTTAAAGCTTTTAAAAACTGGTCATGTTTGGGAAATGTTGGAAAATTGGACTAGTGGTTCAGTATAGATCAACAGAACCACATATTTAAGAATGCATTCATCATGCTAGTTTTATTTTACCCCTGTTTGGAAGGATCAGTTTTCTATAGTGACATTGTGGTAGCAATTCATATTTATTAAATTCTAAATGTATATATTACTTACTTGAACAAAGGACCTCCAAGCTGTTTTCAACAGTCAGTCTAAAATATTCATTTAAAACACCAATTAGAAAAATAAAAACATTGACCCCCCCCCAGTTCCCTAGAAGTCCAGACTACAGGCTACTGTGGGTTAAGGAGACTTAATTTGTTGAGGTTTGTTTTTCTTGCATTGGCCTGTGAGATGCATCTTTGTAAAAAATCCACATGGGTTGACAAAACAGAAACGTAAGTGAGAATTGCACTATGTGAAATGGTTATATTATACCAGAAAATGGGGAATGGAGCCCAGCCCACCATGTGGCTTTTGGCCAAGCATCAGCACAAATAGAAATACCACTTACATCCTAGTCAAATATGAAGTTGGTTTCTTCTCCCTGATACCAATACATAGCCACCTCCATACATCTTCTGGCTTAGGGATGTTTAGGAAATGACTGGCACCTGATATTCAGCTGGAACTTCAGGCTTCATTTAATCTTTTATGCCGTGTTCATTGTTGCTACCACCTGTTGATATACATCAAAGCAGTTGAATTTCTAACTGGGCACTTCTTGATTTTCCTGTGCCTGTAATGTGAATGTAAAATATATGTTGCTTAGAACAGATGTTTAATTTAAAAATAGCTCTGTGGCACTATTTATTCTTCATTAGCAACAGTTGCACATGCACACAATAGAGAGAAGTTCAAAGGCGCATTTTGTTGTTGTGTGGAAATGTGCTGAGACAGTATCACATGCCAAAATAGGCAAAGCAGGATTGTTCCCTGACTTGAAAAGAAATGGCTACACTTACCCTATGTAAACACACTCTATTAACGACTGGTTTTTCATATAAATCTAGGGCCAAACTAGATATGACATCAAGCATACCTTTATCAACCATGCCAAGGTTTTTACAAGAATTAACATGAAGTGTTAACCTGATTTTGATCAGGATCATGGCAGGGTAGGAATGATTAAATCCTCCCTCTCTGCATGTTGTAGTTCCAATGAAAACCATATTTAGCTTGGTCCTTTCAATATATCCAGTTACAGATAGGTAGCCGTGTTGGTCTGCCATAGTCAAAACAAAAAAAATTCCTTCCAGTAGCACCTTAAAGACCAACTAAGTCAGTTCTTGGTATGAGCTTTCGTGTGCATGCACACTTCTTCTTCAGAAGAAGTGCTACTGGAAGGAATTTTTTTTGTTTTGACTATGGCAGACCAACACGGCTACCTATCTGTAACTGGAACTATGGAAGGCACCACATTGAGCCGCATGAAATGGAAGTCCATCAACCTCACCAAGAAACTTGCACAGGTACAGACTGATATCTTCTTTGGTATCTGAAGAAGTGTGCATGCACACGAAAGCTCATACCAAGAACTGACTTAGTTGGTCTTTAAGGTGCTACTGGAAGGAATTTTTTTTCTTTCAATATATGTTAGATTATATGCTCAGGACTTTGGGTGCTTGATTTCATCTTGAGTCAGGCATGCTATAAGCTGCACAGTAACCCAAATGTATGTGTAATGTTTCAAATGATGGAACTACGAAATCTACTGGAGGCAGACAAAACAGTGAAGTTCATATTTGGGGAATGGAAAGCTTTGTCCCACATGTTAGATTACTGAAAGGGCGGGGGAGTATATTCCGCATTGTATAGGATCCTTAACATGTTTTCTCTAAAGTATACCCTATTGATTTTGATGGATTTAATATTTAAGGAAGTAGATTAAGAATTACAGCCTTGCTTTTAACTTCCAGTGTACCATTCAGTTATAATTTGTATGTCAAAATGTGTTCTCCCGCCCTTCAAATAACCACAGGATCCAACAGTGTAGTGGTGGTGATGGGGCTACATGTATCAAGATGGGAGAAGCTTTTCATCCCTTCATCCTCTTCTGACACCAGCCATGCAAATTCATTGAATTTTTGTGCTCCTCCAGGTGGCTATGTATTCTATAGTGGATTTGGCTGACTTACACAGACCAGATAAGATAGTGCAAAAGATTTCAGTTCCCAGCCCCACCCCAATATGTGTTGAGTTAAAATACTAATTTAGTACGCTGTTTCTGCTGAGCATTTAAATTTTACGGCATTTGGGGCTCTCTTACCACAAATATATAACTATTTTGCAGCATCAGTGGCATGCATTCTTTGTTGAGTTAGCAGTTGCAAAGCATTTGAATCTTTGTACAATCCTGCAATCCGCTAATGTGATATTTAATGAGGAGACATCAGTCTGGAGAAAGGTAGTCAATATAAATCAGTGTTTACAAAGTGTGATTAACTCTGAAATATTTCATCACTGCTGTGGTCCCAGGCAGACTCTATGCTAATTACGAGAATCTGTGCATGTTTCAGGGGACTTCCGTGGACTCTGAGTGCAGCAAACATGGAGCAGCAAAATTGCAATTATGCCTGGACTGTCTCTGATGACAATTTATGCATTTGGTGTGATGACCTCCCACTTCCCAAGAGAGCAATAAACAGAATGCATTTTCATTAAGATACTAATGCACTTAATCACAGGGGGAAAGGGTTAGAAAGTAACAAAATACCTTTAAAGCGAGATGGGGCAGCACTGATGAGGAGAGACGTTTTTATTCTTCCCCTGAAGTACTAACATCACAAACAGCATCATTCTGAGTGTGACTGTGAATATCAGGTTATGTACAAATACCGCAAACAGCTGAGCTTATTCTACAAATATTACATTGGGCAAGTTAAGAAAAAGAATCCTGCTAGATCCATCAAGCCTAGTATCTGTTTCCTACACTGGCCTATGTGATGCCTCCAGGAAACAGAGCATTATTTTGCTTAACTCTGTTATTATTCATGTTGTTGTTGTTGTTGTTGTTGTGCCCCCCCATGGAACACTCTCCAGTGAGGTCTGCTTGGCACCAACTCTTATTATATCTTTGGTTGTAAGTTGTTTTGAGGGGAAAAAATTTTTTTTGGCTCCTAATTAAAACCATTCTCTTCTCATAAGCAACTGATGTAATATGCTGAACTGAATGCTATGGCTTATATGATGTGGTGGCTTCATTCAGAAGCTGCTAATATTAATGTTTTCCTTTTGGAGGTCAGTTTGGTTTTGGTTGTGTTAATTATTTATGTCTTTTTATATATTTATGTTTTAAATTTGCTGCATGTCATCTAGAGATTGGTGTTAGGGGAATAAAAAAACAAAGTACACCCTTAGCAATAAAGACACCTTTTTGGCTATATCTATGCTTCTATGACAAGAACTTGATCGCTAATAATCCTCAATGGTTTCCTCTCTTTTTTCTTTACCCTGAATGCCACAGGTAACATAGAATACAGCTGCCCAGCAACAAATGAATGTGAAATTACAAAACGCAGACGCAAGTCCTGCCAAGCCTGTCGTTTTATGAAGTGTCTAAAAGTTGGCATGCTGAAAGAAGGTAAAGTGGATTGTGTCTTAAGTACTTGTTTAAATAGTTGTGAGCTGACCTGAGTGTTGCTCGGATTTCAGAAGACCAGGAGATACATTTGCTTTTTGTAGAAATAACAAAAACAAAGCAAGGCAATTTATCTTCCCAAACAATGCTGAGAACTGCAGTCCAGTTCATGCACAACAGTCAGTTGGTGTGATCCTCACCAAGCATGGGACCTACTCCTGAAAATGCTCTGGGGTTTGTTGTAATGCTGCAGCAAAGTACAAATCCAGTATAAGAGAACCAGAAATTGGAAGCAGAACTAAATAGAGCCAGCACTACTTATTTCCCTCTAATACAAATACCTTCTTGAAACACTAATCGCCTAAAAGTCTGGAACGAACTGGCCAGATGGTATTCTTTAGAGGAGGAGTTCTAAAGGGCAGTGCCACTGCGGAAAAAGTCCTAGAAAAGCAATGTGCTGAATCTCCAGGAGTTGTCATGATTGTAAGGGGAAATATGTAGGAAAAGACATTCCTTTAAGCACCCAGGACGCAAACCATTTAGGCTTTTAGGATCAGAACTAGCTATTCGAATTAAAATTACAGGTGTGTCACAACAGAACAAAACTGTTTTCTTTTGTTTGTTGTTCTACTTTATTTTTGAGGTTTGTTTGTGCTCATCTTCTATCAGAGATGCATCCGGGTCTCAGTGTGTGCCATGAATTTCTGCTCTTATCCAGTGAAATCGATATCGAGCTGTCCCAATAAAGAATGCTGTGTGTTGAGCAGTTGTTTTAAGGTGCAGTTTGCAGTGAAAAATAATTTGATTTTCAGTTTAGAAAGTGAAACTCACACTTTTTGCTGCACATAATCAGTTTCCCCTCAACTGCTGTTCCAGAAAGAATATGGGCTGACAGAGACGGCAGAAAAAATTAGGCCTATCACACACCTACAGACATATTCTTATTGGATTATACTTACTAAGAATAAACCTCATACGGTGTGTGGTTGCTTTGGCAGACGCTAGGATCATGTAAGCCAAAGCCTGCTGCCTTTAGTCTTACTCCGGAAAAAATCCTGACTAATTCAGTGGATTTTGCTTCACTAAGAGATACAGGATTTGCCTTTTTTATTCAGAACTGGATAGGGCTTCATCTGTGTGGAACACCTAATTTGTTTCATACTACAAAATTGTATTACGAAAACCTTAATGGAAGTGTTAGATGAACATGAAAAAACATACTTATATTCAAGTTCATATTCAAGTTCTTTTCAAACAGACTGCACTGTTCAGCATACTTGGCCAGCTGGAATAGAAAACCATTGTTAGGGCTGACTCACAATACCATTTAGCGTGATGCTATTGTTTTTGCCACCATGTAGTGAAATGATTTTAAATTAACCAAAGTTCCCCATGACATCCAAACACAGGAACTGTTTAAACTATGGTTAGTGTGAACAAGCCATAATATGAAAGCACAGATTGATTATGGGGAACTGTGGTTAGTTTAAAATTAAAAGTGGAAGTCTTTATCTCCTTTTTCCAGTGTGAAAAAAGAGAAAAATGGAAAGTGGAGCAAGCATAGCCCAGCTCATTCTCATAGCAGGAAACCGTACTTTCCCATTCCATCTGAATTGAGACAAAGTCTTTCTGAAAGTAAATAAAAATGAAAGAATTAGTCATAATCTTTAGAAAAACCGAGTACTCGAGGGTAGTCTTCACACTTTCCATTTGCTACCAGTAGCATTAAAAATAAGAAAAATCAATTCTGAAGGCAAACTTTTCTGGATTTGCACATTATGAGATAATTGGCCTTTTTTCAAGCATGTATTTGATACATCAATGTTATGCTCATGAGAAATGCTAGAAGTTATGAATAGACTAGAGACCAGGGCTGTGTATCACATCAGGTTGAGAACATGCAGCGGTGTCCACCTTTGCTAACATGACCGTACTAGGATTCTTAGGGGCCAATTTCAGAGGCTAACAGGAGGTGTCAACCTTTTTCACTCCTTGGCTCAACTGTTCAGTCTGCTCAGGTTGTTGTGGTTCTTGTTTATATCTCAAGACACATCACACAGCTCAATGTGTTTTTGACACTATTCTTTTTCACTACTACTAGAATGCTGATGTGTGGATTTTTATTTAAGATCTGTGAAATAGAGCCAATCTCTATGGGGGGGTGTTAAGTGAAGTTTATCGTTTCTATAAAAATGTTGGTTACACGGGACTTACACAGGATTGACTCACTGTGTCTCCAATGTGTTTTTAATGTATAGACCAAATATTTAATCCCATGCAGCATGTCAGATATCATGCTGGATGAAATCTATTCAAAGGTAAACCCGCTCAATTCAATTACCAGTAAGTAATAAAATTTACTGTTACATCCGCCACATTGGCTGCATCAGTTGTTACAAGCTGATGGCACAGTGTGACTAAAAACTGGCAGCCTAAATCTATTTACTTCATTAAAAAAAAAAAATTCAACCACAATACCTGAAATAAAATCAAATTTCAGCAGCTGTGATGGAAACCTCTCGCTTCTTGAACTTTACTTGAGAACAACATTCACTGTGCTTCTTATGTAAACTTTTACACTAAAGCAATTGGGAATTAGTCATAACAGAAAAAGAGCCCTGGTGAATTGGACCAAAGCCAGCATACTGCTTTCCATGCCCAGCAAGATACTACTTTGAAATGCCATGTACTTGGGAAACACTTTTGACCTTTCCATTACAAAATTCCCACTGCAGAATGAAGTCATATGTGTGAGTGTACCTTTCTGACTATATATAATATAGTGTGGAATGTGACTACTGGGCTCCTCAAAGGATCATCCTACAATGCAGACCTCTTTTGTGGTTGCCAACATGCTACCTAATCCAGTTGAAGGTTTTACTTCAGGCTTTTAAGATTATTTTAAATAATGCCTTCTTTCATATGAACCTGCTCATTTATTAAGATCTTTGATGGTTCCATGGCTTGCTTTGGTCTATCTAGCAATAACCACATTCTTAAAATGGCACCTATAGTATGGAACAGTCTCCTCCCACCAGAGAGCCTGCAAGCATCTTCAGTGATGTATTTTTGCAGGGAATTAAAAACCTTTTTTGTTTTTGTTCTCCCAAGCCTTTACTGGACCTTAATTCTTCCATGCAGTGATTCCCTTTTTATTTATGTATTTAGTTTACTACTTTGTGGTATATAACATAATAATATAATTTATTATATATACCCCGCCCATCTGGCCGGGTTTCCCCAGCCACTCTGGGCGGCTCCCAATTGAATATTAAAAACACAATACAGCATTAAACATTAAAAAACTCCCTAAACAGGGCTGCCTTCAGATGTTTTTTAAAAGTAGGATACTTGCTTATTTCCTTGACATCTGATGGGAGGGCATTCCACAGGGCAGGCGCCACTACCGAAAAGGCCCTCTGCCTGGTTCCCTGTAATCTCACTTCTCACAGTGAGGGAACTTCCAGAAGGCCCTCAGCACTGGATCTCATTTATTAAATGTGTATTTTGGTATGGTTGATTGTATAGTTGTCCACTGCTTTGATACATAATGTGAAAAGTGAAAAGTGGTGTATAAATCTTTTAATAAATAAACTATAGAAATAGGCATTGCTTATAGATATAGTTTCAGGTGGAACCCACAACTAACTGTTGAAATGAGGAGTGTTCCTATTAAGGGTGCCAGCCAGCCATATCACCTTCCAGGATACTTCATTCTGTTCCATTTATCCACCACCACCTGTTATTTTCCTTGTAGCAGTCAGCTAGCATTCTGTGGCCACTGAGCATGCTCAGTTCTCATTTGACTGTTTGGGGGTTCTTCCCTTCCTTGGTTTGCTTTTCTAAAGGTTTTTTTTTGTTCTTCTGCAAACCTTGGGGTTTCCCTAGAATTACTGTGTTGGTGATGCTATTTTGGCTACGCAAGGATCAACATTTGGAGAATAAGTTTGATATTGGTAAGATATAAACCAATATACATGTCTAGGGCAAAATCATACTCTATTATCTCACACTTTCTCTAAGGCGTTTGGGGGGAGGAGAGCTATTTATTTATTTATTCAGTTATGTATTTTTCCAAACCAGTCCTGTGGGTTCTCTGGGTGGTAAACGATAAAGCAATAAAATACAGCAATAAAATGCAACCACTGAAATCTAAACACTGAGCACAGCAAGCAGACACCAGCCTATGCAGCTAAATAAAAGCATACAAATATTATTACCAACCCCAGACAGAAAGTGTCTTGTGGGCAAAAGAATCCTCACCAGCTACCTAAGATAGCCCAAAAAACTGGCTACTTGGAGCTCCTTAAGAAATTATGATGTTTGCCCCTCCAGGGTTTGACAGAGTGCTCAGCAGAAATGAGAGGCAAAAGGTGGAAGGGGAGGGGCAGAGGAACAAAAGAAGAGAAAAAACAATGACACAATATTTGTGTCAAGAGTCATCAACTTCAGTGTCCGTATACAAATGAGAGAGTAACCTGTAGTTATTGGGACATAACAGGTGTTTGTTTTGCATCTCAGAACACTTTTCCTTCTGGATGGAGTCAGTTTGTTTCATTATTTAATGAATGTGTGTGCTGCCCTTCAATCAATTGGTTCCCAGCATAATTAACAATAAAACATTAATATGCAAGCAGAAGAGTTTGGATTTGATATCCCGCCTTTCACTCCCTTTAAGGAGTCTCAAAGCGGCTAACATTCTCCTTTCCCTTCCTCCCCCACAACAAACACTCTGTGAGGTGAGTGGGGCTGAGAGACTTCAAGGAAGTGTGACTGGCCCAAGGTCACCCAGCAGCTGCATGTGGAGGAGCGGAGACGCGAACCCGGTTACCCAGGATTACGAGACTACCGCTCTTAACCACTACACCACACTGGCTCCTCAGGGAGGGGGGTCCACAAATGACACACCACATCTCAAAATATCCTCCCTCCAGATGCCACCACCTCATCTTGGAACCTCTTTGGCATACCTCAACACATGGGAACCATCTTGTACCACATAGTATAGTATTTAGAGAATCAGGCTGGGTATATTTGTCTAAAAAGGCTTTCTTAGCCTGCTGTTGCTATGGACTGCTCATTTACACATTATTATTTTTTTACTGGCAGTAATGACCAAGATATTTCCTGTGTATTAGTGCCTATGCATCTACAGTTGCTATCTTTAATTACTTATGCTCTGCTGTCATTTGAAAGTCTTGAGATCTCTCTTAGTGGCTGGCCAGACTCATTTGTTATCTGAGGAACTGATGCATGTTCACTAATTGGATGGTATACCATAAGTTCATTTGATAATCAATCAGCACTGAGACAGGAGAGAAATAGCTTTGTTTTTGTTTATTCCTCAGAGTTCCTTGTAAGTCAACATCAAGCACTCTGTAGCTGATTAAAACACACAGGGTAACAATATGCAGGCTTTGCCATTTAGTTCTAAATTGAACATGAGATTTTCAGGTGGTGTAAATATGGGCAACACTATCAATTCAAAAGCTAACACGTTTTAATTTTTTTTAGTAACACCAACAAAACTATAATATGATGTACAGTACTTGCCTTACCCCAGTAATAGACGTTAACTTGTAATAGATATTTCCCCAATGTGAGTATTGGGTGGGTGAGCACAGCTATGGGTGCAACAGCAGAGAATATTGCTATGTAACATGAGAGTTCCATGATTGGAATTCGTCACTTTTTTTATTACTTTGGCTACAAGTTTTTGAATGACTGGGATAAGGGTACAGAGGGTATCAGTGGTACAGAGCATGTTTTCATGCAGAAGTTCCTAGGTTCAGTCTCTGGCATCTCCTGACTGAAACCAGTCAGTGCAGACCAGGGATGGGAAACCTGTGGCCCTTGAGTTGTTGTTGGACTACATCTTCCATCACCCCTGGCCATTGACTATGCTGGTTTTGGCTGATGGGACTTGGAGTCGAACTATATTTGGAGTGCCACAGACTTCCTATCGTTGATGTAGACAATACTGAGCCTGATGAACTTGTGGTCTGGTATTGTATAGGACAGCATCCTATGCTCCTAGGTACAGTGGTACCTCGGGCTACATACACTTCAGGTTACATACGCTTAAGGTTACAGACTCTGCTAACCCAGAAATAGTGCTTCAGGTTAAGAACTTTGCTTCAGGATGAGAACAGAAATCATGCTCCGCCGGCACGGCAGCAGCAGGAGGCCCCATTAGCTAAAGTGGTGCTTCAGGTTAAGAACAGTTTCAGGTTAAGAACGGACTTCCAGAATGAATTAAGTACTTAACCCTGGTAGCACTGTATTCTGAACTGATATAAGGTCCATTTCACACACAAAAAGGGAGGGGGGCTAATTCTTTGCCCCTAATTTCTGTTCCCATGTAGTTGAGTTCAAGAAAACATGCAGGATTAACAGCTTAAACCCAGAAGGGTTCTCTACCATAACTATAATAGGAGCATTGTATTTGTGTGTTTCAGATTATTCAGTATGTGGGTAGTTGGTTAAGATTTCCCGTGTCATGGTCTCAACTCAAATTCTCACTTAAAAAATTATAATCTACATATGTATGTTCATATGTGGTTTATTTAAGCCCTGAGCTACTGGTGAAATACATAAATCTCCGTAAAAAGGTTCAGCACCATGTATTCAGTCAGCCATAAGCAAATGTATACATAGAATGTGTTACAAAAGAATGTAGGCAGTCATGCTCTCAAACACTATATGCATAAGCAACCTAAGACTTTGTAAATAAAAATGTGTTATCACCTTCTACATTTTGAAGTCATGCTGTGGGCAGGGTGTGTGTGTGGAGAAACTTATTTAATAGCATTCTTCATAGCAAGCTCTCCTTTGCAAAGAACCCGTGCATAATAGATTGCCAAGGTAAATTTCTTTCACAGTCTAATACTCTGCCAAGTTGAAAACAGAAGTGATTGTGTGAGAAAAGGTAACTATTGCCTTCAGAAACTGGAAAGAAGAAAAAGGAAATGCTTTTAAAGATATTCAAGCAAAAAATATTTCTAAATGGATAGGTAAAAGAAATGAATTTATCTCAGTGGTATTTCTTGCCTTCTCTCCTGTAATAAAATACTTAATTAGCACTTGAATGTAAAAAAATTAAGCAACAATACACTTTCTATTTGGGTATATTCTTAAGCAATTCTGACTTTCCAACTGCTCTTAAGGGATTTTATTTCAAGCACAGGTTACTGGATACATGAATACTGGATTTTAATTCACTCAGAATTTGATCTGAATTCCTTTGAAACAACTGAAACTACTCACTGAACTACAGTTGGCCATGTTGTCGCCTCTTAACAAGACTGTGAACTGGAAAAGACCGATAACAGATAAGAGAATCCATAAGCGGGTTGCTGGCAACCTTGCTGCACAATAGATGGTGCTAACATAACTGTTGTGTTGGATTTCTCTGTTGCACAACATTAAAACTCACCTGTCCGCTTATGCAAGAGCCCTTGCACTAGCAAACAGAATGTTGGATACAGCCCTGTGGCTCCAGAGCTTCTCCTGGAATGTCCCTAGAATGTCTCCTCTTCGTCCCTCTCAGCATCAGCGTTCTGATGTTGGAGAGGAACTGGCTATAGATCTTTCAGTACCACCACAGAGGAGTCATCTGACACTCTTATCTTTCTCTCCAAGGGTGGGTATCTGTCTCCACCTTTAGTGAGGGAGATCTAATGCATCCAGTGACTTCTGGGATGCTCCCTCATAATTAGGATTACAGCCTTAATAGCGCTCTCTCTATATATATATATATACACACACATACATATATATGTGTGTGTGTAATCATTTTTTTAAAAAGTAGTGATCCATCCAGAGATGCCAAGGACCGGGAACCCTCTGAATGGAAAGCTGAGGTTTTAGCACTGAGGTTTTAGCCCTTCCAACAATGATCAGTTTTCCTCCTGGAAATAGGAGTTGTAATTTCTGTGGGTTCAAAAGTCTTCCTGTGCTACATAACCGAAGTCCATCACTTCTTATCAACCACATTATGTCTTGTGAACATTGCCTTTTTCATATACCGTATGCATTTCCCAGGCTAAAATAAAAATTAGCATTTTTTTTACTTACAAGGAAAATATTGTTGCTCTATTTTAAAATATTCACTAGTTTTAACCCAAGGGAGAAAATGGGTGAACTTTTACTTATGTACCAGAAATAGTGACAGTCATGTAAGTGATAACTAAGGGGGGAGTCAGAGACATGCCCACAGGATGTAGGATTGGGTCTGATGTGACATCTTTCCCCATTAGCCCTGAGACAAATAGCTGCCTTTTGCCCTTTCTCCTCAGCACCAAAGCATGTTTGTTTCAAAATGCCTCAGTTTAACTTAATGCTCATCTGTGTTCTCATCTGGGAAAAGGCTACTTGTGTAAATAATTTCCCAGTTTTATTTTTGCCCCTTACTCTTTTCCGTTCATCTGCTGCACAAAGCAAATAGGACTGACACCCCATGTTCATAAGATATTGAATTAGCTTGGCACAAAAAGATGTAGTGTTCTAACACTTTTTAAAAAGCTACAAAGCAGGAGGTCAGGTTTGATTTTCTTTTCTTTCCCCCCCTTTTTTGAACTCTGGCATAGTTCTGCTCAACCATTCCCCAAGTTTAAAATGGAATGAAGGCAACAAAGTTTGGTACGGATTTTTCTCTTCTTTTTCTCTTCTCTGGATGGTCCTGCCAGAGTAATATTAAACCGCTGGCACCAAGCAGTATTCACATAATGCTTGAACAGGCAAACCTTTGTGGTCTTGGCACCAAACCTGCTGGAAGTTTAAGAACTCCGCATGACCCCCTCAATCAATCAAAGCAGACAGGGTATCAAGAAACACTAAAATTACAAGCTGTAAATATCACATGTGTGATCTCATGGAGCTGTCCCTCAGATATTCTCTGTGTATTAAGCTCTGCCTTGCTATAGAAACGGTTCCAAGCAACATTTCATTGGGCCAGTCAGAAACCAAGCCACACCTCTCCAGTTGAGCCAATGATATCCTTTCAGTCAGCTGCTTGGCGTTTCTGCCAGTCTGCAGCATCTGTCATTTTCCACCGTCTGGGACACTCTTTGTCTGAGCCAGATTATGATTTTATTTGCAGTCTGCAGCATGACTACCATGGTCAGGAACTCACCATCTTAAATACGAGATAAGTGAAGAACAATAAGTATCCCACTCAGTGCACTCACAGCAGTCTGTAATTAGTGCTGATAGTTTCTTTTTCGGGCAGATATACAAAACGGAGTGTGCCTAATAAGTGATGAAAAGTAAGAGCTGAGAAAATCCAATTTGAAATCTGATTGCCTTAGCTTAAAAAATGCTTTAATGCTCTTATTGGTCATTATAGAGGGCAGGCTGGCATGGTTTAAGCACAGAAAACATGCATCTCTGACTGTATATTTTATACCAAACTCTTATGCCTAAATGAAAATAAAAATTACTGGATTTATCAAGTACGTAGGACTAAATTTTGCAATCTTATATTTAATAATATGTCAATAACCATCTGTTGCCTGCACCTAGTCCTCCCTGATGTAATGCTATTGCATGTTTTGTGTACATCCTAACTGTTGGGTGTGGACTTATTTTCATTTTCAATCTGCCATGGATTTTTTTGCATTTGTACTTGTATGAAGTTTACATTTTATACAAGCAGAGCAGAACCCATTCATTACATACTCCTCAGATATCAGAGATTAAATATTCGCAAAGTCTGAGTTTCATACTAGTAATTTGAAAGATTGCTTATGGATATAGGGACAAAGTGTTTGAAAGATGGCCTAGTTTCTATGAAATTACAATCAGTGTGTGACTATTTAGATGTGATTTTTTTAAAAAACTATATTGTTTGTGACTCTTCCTAATCAGTTATGAAGATGTACAGTGGTACCTCGGGTTACATATGCTTCAGGTTACAGACTCCGCTAACCCAGAAATAGTACCTCAGGTTAAGAGCTTTGCTTCAGGATGAGAACAGAAATCGGGCAGCAGGAGGCCCCATTAGCTAAAGTGGTGCTTCAGCTTAAGAACAGTTTCAGGTTAAGAACGGACCTCCGGAACAAATTAAGTACTTAACCCGAGGTACCACTGTAATGAAATTTAAACAAACCAAAACCGTCATTTGTTATCAGTTTGACTTAGAGTAAAACCCCATACAGTGCCCAGGAACGGGAGGTGGTGGAGAGGTAGAGGCATGAGGATATGCGAATTGGAAAGGGCCTGGAGTGCTTAACTGAAAGCTGAATCAAGAAAGCAGCAGGAAGCTGAGGAACAAGCTATACAGGCCTGAAGAACAAGATGACTTGCTGTTGACAGAGACTAAAACTCATATACCAATACAAAATAACTAGCTAAATATTTGGCTGTAATCTATCTATTTGGTTGCACTTTTGTTTTTCTAGTCTGGCCCAGATTATCCTTATTCTTATATCTCTTGGGGTATGAGCTGAAGGCACATGAGGTTGCCATTTTGCTGAAGCTAAGCAGGACTAGTTTGGGTCAATGCCTGGATTGGTGCCCATATGGAAACCATAAACCATATGTGCACTACCCTGTGTAGAAGAAAGGGGGATATAAATGTAAAAAAGGAAGAAAAAAAAGAAATAGGTAAATGTCTCATAATTAAGGCCTCAGAAGTTGTCACAGTAACTTTCAGATGTTGTATTTGAGTTTTTGAATTAATGTGGAAGTGAAAGTGGTAGAGTCCGTAAAAGACAGAGTGTTCTCATTTTTTGAGATGAAACACCCCAATAGTCTGGAGCTGGTCTTTTTTTAAAAAAAAATCTATTTATTCATAAGAACTCTTTATATGGCTGTTCTATGGTAGAAGTTATTTGGGTGACTGAGGCCCCAATCTGTGCTATACTTTTAAAGCAGAATTGCAGAATTATACTATGGTACTTTAAACAGTCATGTCTCCCACATTGCCCAAATCCTGGGAACTATAGTTTAAGGGTGCTGAGTGTTGTTAGGTGATCCCTGTTCCCCTCAGAGAGCTACAGTTTGCAGAAAAGGGGATTGCTTATGTTAAACCACTCTTGGAATTGTAGCTCTAAGAATGTGTGGGCTGTGGAAGAGGAAGTTATGGCTGTGCTGCATGTTGTCTGAACCTGAATTTTTGGTGTAGCGCTCTCCAGACACCTCATGGCTCAGCACTGCAACAAAAACAAACAAGCAAACAAAAAAAACAGAGGAGAAGCAAAGCAGCTTCAATCTCCTTTCCAGAAGCCCACACATTTTCTCTTTCACACATTTTCAAGCCATGGTGTTGCATCTGACTAAGGGCATTTGAGACAAACAAACAAAAATGCAGCAAAACTGGTAACAAAGACGATGGAGTTTACAGGCATGCATTATGTAAAGCATTCAGTTAAAAAATTTTTGGGATGGTCATGCTCTCTTGGAATAACCCGTCAGAAACCGCTGACTGTTTAACCCAGCAGCTTCTCTTACTCTATTAATGTTTCCTTATCTTTTGTCGGTTCCATGAGTTGTTGACCATAGTGTTATTTTTCTACAAAGGTAAGAAGGATCTTACACTTTGATCTGAAAAGCGTCTCAGTATGATCTCCTTTATCAAGGAGTTCCTCTGCTAGTAATCCCCAGAATTCATCTGGAGGATTGCCACTAAGTTTGATAAATCTCTGGAAGGCCAGGTAATTTTCCTATCTCATATACTGTGTGCTACTTCTGGGTCTGATTCTGACCTTGCCAGAAAACCCAGATGGCCTATGAAATGGAGAAAATATCATAGTAGTAACTCTCTAATAGTTTCTGATTAAATCTGAAAGAGAAAGCATTTTTTAAAGTCAGAATCATTGAGGCCTTGAATGGGAATGAAAGAAATTATGTATTTTTAAAAAATAAAATTACTTGTATATCACAGCAATGTCAATTAAAATCAGTGGTAAACTAAAAACAGATTAAAACAGACAAGCATTGCACATATTGGAAGTTATCTCAAAGTTATATACCCTTCAACATTTCTCTTATGAAAATGGGGACGTCCCATTCCATAATGATAATTTTACTATTTATACCCCACACAACCTACTGGGTTGCCCCAGCCACCCTGGGCAGCTTCCAACACATATAAAAACTTAATAAAACATTAAACCTTAAAAAACTTCACTATACAGGATTGCCTTCAGACAGCTCCATACCCTCCAACATTGGATAACTCCATACCCTCCAACATTTCTCCAATGAAAATAGGGACATCCTAAGAAAAGTGGGACATTCTGGGATCAAATCAGAAACCAGGATGGCTTCTCTAAATCAGGGACATCCCTGGAAAATAGGGACACTTGGAGGGTCTGTAGTAATATTATCCCATATTATAGACACATTCTTTCAATTTACATCATTGGCACCCGAGAAAGTTCACTGAAGAGCTGTGAATATGATTATTTCGCTTCATCCAAGGAAGCTTTCTTTAGTTTTGTAACTCTTGAATTGCACCCTAAGTATTCCCCAGGTTTTTGGTTTTTTGAAGACTAATAAGCCATTTGGCTACAAACAGAAGCTGAAGTATCTTTAAGTCTAGCATAAGCAGGGATGGGATGCTTGTAGTCCAGGCCTTGCTGGACTACAACTTCCATAGCCCCTCCATTTTGCCACACTGGTTGGGGCGGATGTTGGAGCCCAACAACATCTGGCTGGGCACAGGTTTACCATCTCTTATGAGGTTGGTGTATGTTTAAGGAGGGAGGGGTGTTTAATATACATACACAAAGTGCTTGTTGTTGAGTGGGATTGAGTTGCATAGCTTTTTGGCCTTCGTGCTATAGAATGCTGATGAGCAATCATTTCATATAAGAATACTTTCTCTGGGCAATCTTTTATTCCTATTCCTGTTGGGGAAAGCTCCCCCCCCCCCCGCTTTCTATCCACTCACTCGGTGCAGTACGGCTCCCCACTCTTTGTAGCGTCATACTTTTTATTAGCTGGCCCTGTTTCCTCCAGAACATCACTTTGATGACGTCAGATCTTATCTGGATAGTTGAGATGTTTCAGCAACATCTCATCTCTAATTAAAATACTTGTTGTGAAGGGTTCTTAAGTACAGCTACTTAATGAAGTTAGAAAGTGCATTTGGATGCAGACTGTGAAACTTCTGCTGCTGGAGTTACTCTCAAGGGAGAATTGTGCAGTCAAAAGACATTCAGAATTGCTATCTATCTATCCTCTTTTGTTGCTTTTTATTTCTTTAATTTCCTGCCCCTTTTTTTAAAATGCTGGTCAGCTGGAATAAATGCTCCCCACCCTTGCCACCTTCTGTCGCCTCTACTTTCTTGCATAGCTCAGACTGACACGTGCCTGGCAAAGTGGCTTCTTGGGAATTTGAAAGTATTTGAATGTGTTATCTGATTAAAGGGATGTATATGTCTTTAATTCTCATCTGCAGTTCCACCTTTGACTCTACCAGTTAAAGTAGAGAGGAGCTGAGAGTCAGCAAAGTCCCAGATTCAACCCAGATAACCTGAAATGTTTAACTGTTTGTAGAGAGTAAAAGAACGGTTAAGCCATTGTTCTTTTTATTATTGATAAAAGTCCTCCTGTCCAGTTTGATAGTTAGTTTGGATATTACTTGTCCAGTTTCAGAGTATTTCAGAGTGCTTATTTACTTCATTCATTTATTTGTTTAGAAACTGTATATTCTGCTATACTGTATCAGTTTAGCTCTCAGGGTGGCTAAAAGTCTTTAAATCTTTAAAACAATTATAGAACAGTTTATGAGATAAAGATAGTAGCAGAAGCAGCAACCACCACCACCACATGGTTAAAACAAAAGTTCAACAACAGAAAAGTTAAGAAGCACATGCTATTCTGAAATCAACCATCTGATATTTTTAGAAGACTACACACACACACACACACACACACACACACACACATATATATATATATACACACACACACACACACACACACACACACACACACACACATACATTTGGTGGTAGGACAAAAGTATAGCTGCCTTATAGGTGTTCAGGTTAAAACATTTTGCAGATGAGGTGCCACCACCAAAAAGGCATTTCCCCTGCCTTCTAACCACCTAACCTTAGAAGGCAGGGGAACAGATCAGAACTCTCTTACTCCTTCTGACAAAATAGTTTTTCAAGCAGACTCTTTTTAAGACTGCAAAAAAAGCCTTGTACCCTATTTGACTAGAGAAATCATGTTGCAGATTTCCTGCAAGTGCTTGGCATATAGATACATTTATCAGAAATGCCAATAGAGACTCAGATCACTTTATAAAATAATGTTGGAAATGGAATTTCAGCTGTGGAGACCTGAGCATCATTTTGTTCTAAGTCTATTCTTTAAAACGGTTGACAAAATTTACTTGTGATCATTGTCTCAAAGCAGACATATTTTTTCATTCACCCACATTTTCATATATTTGTGTGTGCAAAATCTACCAGATTTAAAGTTACTTCATACATGCAGAGTTCATGCTCACAGCCATAAGTTGCAGAAGTGGTTATTTAGCAAGTTAGATATGCTAGAGAGCCAGTTCCCAAGCACATGTTTTTTAAACAACAACAACAACTTATTACTTATACCCCACCCATCTGGCTGGGTTCCCCCAGCCACTCTGGAAAGCTTCCAACAGAATATTAAAAACACAATAAAACATCAAACATTAAAAATTTCCCTAAACAGACTTTTGTACATTTGTGTTTAAAATTGTGGTTTGAGAAGAGTGCCTTATTTTATTTTTGGTGGATAAAAATAACATGAAGCTGACTTTCCCCTTTCCAAAACTGTATTCATTTTTTTGAAAAATAAGGTATACGTTTATTACAGATCAGTTGAACTAGAAGGGGCGGGGAGGAGGAGAGAAAATATTTGCCAGTGTAGCATATGGATAGCTCTGAAAGTATATCTAATGTACATAATAATCCAAATGGCCTCTTGCTGTGATAGAATCATAGCAATAAGAGTTCAGTACTAAAGCGTTTGGTTGTACCTGAGCTGGCTGGAGCCTGCCAGTCCCTGCCAGCCCACTGAGAGCATCTGTCTTGCCACCACCTTGCTCACACTGTGTCCTCCACAGGCTCTCAGATTCTTTCGACTGTGAGCATAAATCATCCACCTGTCAGGAGATCTTGCTGCTTGGATTATGCAATGCCTGCCTTCATTTGGAGATGGCGTGAGCAGAAGATTGCTGCAAATGGTTTGCATTCATTGTAATGCCATTCCAGCGTTTCCCTAGCTTTAATGAGGGATCAGGATGGTGATGACTTTCTGAGACAATAGAAGCCTCAGCCAGCCTTGCTTTGTGTATTTGTATAGCCTACTTTAGAAGTCTTTCTTTTCCATTTTTGCCCCCTCTTTCTTTTATGTGAAGACATGAATGGCTTCAAAATTCCGGCAAAGAATTAAGGATTGCACAAAGCCAGCTGCCCACATTGCTCGATGTTTGCTGGTTATGTTACTTCCCTCTAGATAATCAATGATTTATCCCCTTCCCCCTTTAAATCGGACAGTTTAATGTTGATTATCTATTCATGCTGCGCCTCTGGAACTGTGTAAATAGCAAGTTTGTTGCTTTCAGTTGTGCTTTGTTTAAAATTCCAGATTTGCAGTTTCTTTTGATGTGGACATACTGCTGGCAAATATGGAGAGTGACCCACATCTAAACCTCTGCAGGTGCTCTGATGTGCACATGGATCTTCCAGGAAGCAGGGGTTTCCCCAGTTGCTGCAGTGTTTAGAGACAGAGCTGTGTGCGGAGCGGATAGGCACCAGCAGAGCATTGTAGTAAATAGGGAAGCCCCTTTGTACATGAGAAAGATATATGCTCAGTTGTGCACTGTTGTATGCTTGGGGATCTCTGCTTTGAAGCTTCCAAAATTTTATTCTTAACTTACTTTTCATTTATGCCCCTCTGCGTTTCAAAAAAGCAAGTATGTTTTTAACTAAGCAACAGTTAACATTTAAAAGAGCAAACTAAGACAAATTTCACGTATATGCACTACCCACTTTCTGTAGAGAGAGCCAATAAAGTGGTTCAGAATTACACTGTTTTGTGACTCATGCAGTTTACAAAGAAGTGAAGTATTTGCTCGGGATAATGTATAGTTTATTGTGTTACAAATATCTTTAAAATGGATCATCTCAGCCAATGGGATGTAATCAGGTTTTTGAGATACGGGGAAAGTAGACTTTTCTTATTCTGAAATACCTTATTTTTTTGACTTTGATGGCAAATGGCTAACTTGTTTCCTATGATGTTTTGTGTTGCATCTCTTAATGAAAAGTAAGTAGTCTCTCTAAAATGGACTAGTATATATAATATTAGAACTGTAGAATCAAAGAGACCCTAAGGATCATCTAGCCCAACCCTCTGCAGTGCAGGAATAAGCAGCTGTCCCATATGGGGATTGAACCTGCAAGCTTGGCATTATCAGCACCATGCTGTAACCAATAGGACTCAGTGTCCACAGTGCCCTGTTCCTTGTCCCAACAACACAAGGATTCAACATTCGAGTTAGAAACACTACAGGCCATCACTGAGCAAATATAATACTATTAAAATACATATTCATATTTTTGGTCTTTTTTAAGAAGAAGAAATACATGCATGTTGACCTTATGACACAAAGAAGGGGATTCTTTTGTTGCTACCCTTAGGGATAACCAAACTGGAATTTGGAAACCATACAATTACAGTGAAGCTTTTTCTCTTTCCTTCATGCTGCTGGCAGGAGCGCCGACTTGCCCCTCACATTGAGGGGGGCATGACCATGTGATGTGTCATGTGACACCGCCCGGTGTGCACAGGACATGCGGAGGGAGATCTTTGCACTTACTGTATTTTTTGCTCTATAAGACGCACCAGACCATAAGACACACCTAGTTTTTGGAGGAGGAAAACAAGAAAAAATAATATTCTGAATCTCAGAAGCCAGAACAGCAAGAGGGATAGCTGCGCAGCCTGTATTCTCTCTGTAACACACACACACATTTCCCCTTACTTTTTGGGAAGGAAAAAGTGAGTCTTATAGAGCAAAAAATATGGTACTTGTCCCAGCCGCCACCCGGCTCCTGAGCTGCTGAGCAGATGCTGGGACGAGCAAAGATCTCACTCATCCCAGCCACCACCTGGCTCCTGGGTGGAGGCTGGGGTGCGCAAAGTGCACAGGGGGTGGCAGCCCCCTCAGTATTGGAGCCCTGCCCCCTACCCCAAAAGCCCCTTCTGCCCTCTATACAAGGTGGCTGCTGTCCACCTTGTAGAACAGAAGCAAGCAGTCGGGGGAGGGGAAGAAAAATAGAGAAATGGGTGGGGGTAGGCAATAGAAATGTAATCTGTAAAATGTTGAGGTTTTGAAGGGAACATAGCTCCAGCAGCTCTAAAATGCAGCACCTGCACCAACATCTGGATTGCTCAATCTAGATGGATTCAGAAGGGTGGGGTGGGGTGGGGTGGAATGATAATCTTTTTGAGTACAGAACAGGCCAAGGTTCACCTTTCCAAAGGTTTCTCTGGTTCCTGGATGGAAGAGGCAATTACTGGGACTCTGAAGAGCTGGACAGACTGCTGAATGTGACAAAGTTGATGGAGTAGTCTATTGAGGGGAAGAGGTTGTGTCTAAGCCCATGATTCAAGTGTGGAGTTGGTCTCCCTGAGGAAACAACAAGTATTCTCGGTATGTGGCATAACTGCTGTTTCCAACCCAGTTTTGTATTTGAGCCATGGATAACTCCTGTATTGTTTATGCTTTCCTTTCCATGTAGAAGGTGCTTGCTGTCTCCTGTTGGTCACTGCCTATTTCTGTGGGCAGCACTGGTCTTGATGGATCTTAGGTCTGACCAGGCATAAGGCAGCTAACCTAGAAATTAAACTGTTGGGATGGGCAGAGAAGAAAAGGAAAGGAAAAGGGAGTGCTTCAAAGGCTGATACAAAGGAGATGTATGGGATATTAAGAGGCTTGAGAAGTGACGGTAGTCAGTCTATGTTGGATAGGAGGAATGGAGGAACTGTGGTGGTCGGTGTGTAACACCATTGTTGGGAAGAAAGAAGTAAATTTAGAGGAGGGTTGGGGCTCATAGTCCCATGCACATTTTTTTCAGGCAGCCCACACCTTTGACCTCCTTATTATAGACTCTTCCTAGTAAGTGCAAACAAAATTCAGTAAATTTAAAACTTTAAAATCAGGAATATTATGAACATGGTTTTCCTAGCACCATGAAACTGTTCTACTTAAGAAATAATACACACAGTTTACTTTGTGGTAGTCAGTGATTTGCTTGATTAACATTGACACTTCTTGCTCAAAAATGTAATGTGACTATACAAAAACAAAAAATAATGCAGCTGAGTTTCATATTGTACATGTTGCCTCCCTGGTAAAACATACAACTCTTCGGAACAAAAATTATGTTTTTCTATTTTCCTCTTTATCACATTTTCTGGTTGATACATACATTCCTTTACATGTAAATCCTACGTGTTTGCTATGGAGTAGGTTGCACTGAAATAAATGGAACTTAATTCTTGGTATATGTGTATAGGACAGCAGCCTTTGATTACCTATTAATGGTGATGAGAGTGTTTTTGTTTATTATTTCCACAAGTCCAGCTGAAACCAACTATTGCTACAGCAAAGACAAACTCTTTCTATGCCCATACAAATATGTATTGGCATTAAATAAAAAGTTACACTGAGAACTAAGGAAATCCTGTAAATTGTCACCCTTGATTTATTTCCCCTTTGTAATGACAGTCCTGGCCAGTCCTGATCATTGCACCAATGCACCGAGTGTCCCAGAACGATCTAAAAACCTTTCACAGATGGTCAGTGATATTGGCAGCAGCTAGACTGTGGACTGTATTGTACCATGGTCTGTACACCAGACATGAATCTTGACTTTGCAGTGAAAAATGCTGCATATCTATAATCCCTATATTTCCTTCCTTCTCAAGGGGACGAAATCTGCGCAGCATTGTGTTACTTAAAAAGGACAACACCAAAGAAGGGAGAATTTTAATAGGAAAACAGTAAAGAATCTGACAAAAAAAATATGTAGACAGTGCTGTTTTTGCTTTGAGCTTTGTTTGCTTTTGATAACAAGCTAGCCTCCCATACCATTTTTATCCTTCTTCATTGCTGCATTATCCCAGTTTTAGATAAAGATTTTAGAGGATTACTCTTGAGACCCCCCCTTTTATTTTGATTTATCAGCACATTTTTTTGGGGGGGGGGGGACTATTTAAAAAATCAGGAGAATTTGACCATGCATAAAGGCAACACAACACTGGCATAATCAGATGGCAGGGAAATCTCAGTGTTCTATCTATGAAGAAATTAGATTTATCATCAGGAAAAAAAGCATTCTCCTTTCATTTTCTGAAAGGTGCTTTTTGACAGACCCTTTGCAGTGGACGTCATGCTCACAAAACATGCTGTCACAGGGCTATTTGAATATGGTGACAGGCTCATTATCATGTTGCAGACAAGTGACAACACCACAGACTAGAAACGGACAGGCTTGCCAATCAGCTGTTGAAAGGATTGCTGTTGAAATAGGGCTTTTTTGTTACAAGAACATTTGTACAAATTGACTACATTAATTCTTTTTTTATTATACATGCATACACTGTAGTTAGAGGGTCTGTCACTTTTTTGCGTTATAAATCGCTGTTTTTGAAGGGTTTTTAGTCAAACAAAAAATTGGACATATGATATGGGGAGGAGTAGTCTATGCAGGAATTACGTTGTGGAAATAATTTGTATATCTGGAAAAAGCACTGTTGGGATATACCTTAAGGGGAAAACAAGTTTACAGCACTGCAGTTTGTGTAATTTATAGAAAAATGTCAAGGAACTAATCTGCTGAAGCATCTTAAAAACTAGGAACAAAACGTTATAAAATGTGCAGTCTCATTTATATACTGTAATGATGTTGAAAGGATAAGGCTGCAATTTTATGCAGATTTTATTGCAAGTAATGCCTGTTGAATTCCATAGAACTTCCTTGTGAATAGACATAGTTAGGCTTGCATCTTTATTCATGGTAGCAGGCAGTTAAACAAGACTCGGGCTGCAATTCTCTGCAGCCTAAGGCTTGTCTAAGTACATCGTTGAATGCAGAAGTGCTTTTGAATAGTCATGCATCAGACTGAATTGCAGATGTTGCAAGTTCTAGCCTTTGCTAATTTAATGCAAGGTACCTGCACCACAACATACCCACTCCTCCCAAACAAACTAAAGAAAATTCCCACAACACTTAACAGGTACACACAGACCATGCTCAAAACATGGAAAACACAAATAGGCAAACTATCCCCAACCCCATCCCCACTAATCCCCCTGGCGTACCACCCATTATTCCACCATGCAGCACAAAACCTGGCGAACCAAAGGCTTATATCGCCTAATAGACTTTTATAAAAATAACAAACCCTTGTCAACACAAGAAATACAAGACAAACTAGAAGACACC
Source organism: Podarcis gaigeae (assembly GCF_964106915.1). Classification (NCBI taxonomy): domain Eukaryota; kingdom Metazoa; phylum Chordata; class Lepidosauria; order Squamata; family Lacertidae; genus Podarcis; species Podarcis gaigeae. Next base: position 94,669,750 of record NC_139680.1, read on the forward strand.
CAAATGCCCTGGTTAACACAACACCAACTACATGCCCTCTTAAACAACCCAACAGTAAAATCAGCAGCAACTAGGCCCCTGACAACCTTTGAAAACCTCCTCCTAACAACAAAGGGAAATGGCAAAGGGACGGTATCCGCAATATACAAAATACTACTCCAAAATCCCGCAAATCCCCTAGACGCAATAAAAAAACAATGGGAGAATGACATAGGCTATGAGATTAACCCCACTCAATGGACCAGAATGTGGTCTAAACCCCCCTTTAAATCCATATCAACGAAAAGAAAAGAACTCACACTGAAACTCACCTACAGGTGGTACCTAACACCAAGGAAACTAGCGCTAATACACCCAGGAACCTCACCAAAATGCTGGAGAGGGTGCACCTCCACAGGCACATACCTTCACATGTGGTGGGAGTGTCCCAAAATCCAACTATTCTGGACAACAGCCATACAAGAAATATGTAAAATAACAAAGCAAGTATTAGACTTCACCCCAGAATTGGCCCTACTAAACATCTTCCAAGACAACAATGCCCATTTACACCACAAAGAACTCATAACCCACCTACTTTCAGCAGCCAGAAACACCATAACCAGACACTGGAGAGACCTGTCAGGAGTAAGCATGGACCAATGGTACCAAATAGTATGGGAAACAGCCCTACTAGAAAAATTAACTAATAAACTGAAACTGACACGGGGACAAATAGAAGAAGACACCTTCACCCCGGTATGGCTCCCCTTTATCACATACATAGCCCAACAGGACAATGACAATAATCCACCAACAGCATACAAATCAATATGGCTAACTTGATCCAAAACACCCACCCACCTCACTCACACACGAAAACAAAGATCACCACAGCCAATCACAAACAAACAATCACATCCTAGGCCAACCCCAACCTCTCTCACCACCAAAGGAACACAAGTGAATAACACAAGCACACTGACACCAAACTACATACATTAAGCATAATAGAAACACCGCTACCCTACCCCCATCCATCTCCCCTCCCTCCACCCTCCTTTCTTTCTTTCTTTTTTCTTTTCTTTTTTCTTCTCCCCCTAATGCCTCAACAAATGAAATGGATTTGTAAAAATGTTACATGGGGAAAAAAAATACACGAGGCATTATACTTACACTGTAAAACAAGAAAACCCTTAATAAAATATTTTTTTTTAAAAAAAAGGTTGTTTTTCTTATTCCAAAATGTTCTAGGTTTAGTTGAATGAGCGTCTCCTAATTCACTGTGCTACCAGATTTGTAGTTTCTTCCATCTTTCTGCCAATAGGTTTTTATACTGGTGTGCTAATGATGGGATATATCTGAGTGGGGTGGGTATCAATGTATATGTGAAGATGGGGTTGATTGCTCTTGTGTGCATCTCTTTTCACTTACCTATATTCCCATTTTTGTAAGAATCTTGCTACCTTTTCATTTTTGTAAAGCAGAACCTTTTTTTAAAGAAGTCACAAAGTATTAAGGCTGCGTATTATGCATAGAATAAATGACTATCCTGTTTCTCAGAGATATCAGTCCAAATGATTGATAAGCAGCAGGATTTTCTGTCTTTGGAACCTTCTCTTGGTTCATTTATTGAGAACAAATGCACTGCAATGAAGCTGAACCTCCTAATGTACAATGGGAGTTTGCCCTGGCATCCCCTCCCCTCCTTTCTTTCTTTTTTTAAAAAAAAGGTTAGTCAGACTATGACAGGAAGGCGCTTGCAGGTACTTTTGAAGTTGTTCATAAGAGGACCTACTGAAATATAATGTCTTTTGTTTTGAAGCCACTCATTTAGTGGCTCTCGGTGTCTCATACGAAGCAGTGTAGCATTAGCTGTTATGTTCTGAAGTACTATGCTATAGAGCCCTGGCTAATCCCTGTGCTCTGTGCTAGAAGCTTGAGTGTTAGCATTCCTGCTACTAATTCAACATTTGGGCAGCATCATAGAATCAAAGAATCATATAATTGTAGAGTTGGAGTGGAGTCCCAAGGTCATCTAGTCCAATCCCCTGCAATGTAGGAATCCCAACTAGATCATACATGACAGATGGCAGTCCAACCTCTGCTTAAAAACCTCCCAGGAAGGAGAGTCCACCATCTCTCATGGGAGAGAGATGTTGAACACCTCTTACCATCAGAAAGTTCGTCCTGATGTTTAATTGGAATCTCCTTTCTTGTAACTTCAATTCATTGGTTCGGGTCCTATCATCTGGAGCAGGAGAAGGCAAGATTGCTCCATCCTCCAACTGACAGCCCTTTAGATATCTGAAGGTGGTTACTCACCATATTTCCTCTCTGTCTCCTCTTTACCAGGTTAAATATACTCAATTTCCTCAACCATTTCTCAAAAACCTTGGTTTCTAGACCCTTGATCATCTTGGGTGCCCTCCTCTGCACATGTTGCAATATGTCAATATCCTTATTATGGTCCCCAAAACTGGACATAGGACTTCACCAAAGCAAAATAGAGTGGTGATATTACTTCCCTTGATCAGGACACTATGCTTCTGTTGATGCAGCCTAAAATACCATTAGCTTTTCTTTTTTGCTGCTGTTGCTGCTGCATCAGACTGTTGACATATTAAGCTTGTGGTCTACTAAGGACCCTAGACTCTTTTCACATGTACTACTGGAAATTCAGGTGTCTCCCATCTTATATTTGTTCGGCTGGTTCTTCCTGCATAAGTGTAGAACCTTTCATTTGTCCCTATTGGAATTCATTCTCCAGTCAGTTAAGGTCATACTGAATTCCGATTCTGTCTTCAGTAACATTGGCTACTCCTCCCTGGCATTTGGCATTTGGCATTTGATGAGCACCCCCTCAATAACTTCTTCCAGTGCTGCCCTACTTGTCCAGGATGACGAGGAACCATTAGTAAGCACTCTTTAGGGGTCTACTACTTATTTGTTCTTCCTCTTGCTTTGAACATAGCCAAAGAAACATTTATTATTATTTTTAACCTCTCTTGCAAGCTTGAGTTCCTTCTGACCTTTGACCCACTGGACCTTCTCCATGCTACTCATGTATACTCTTTCTTCATGATTTCCCATTCCATTTCTTATACAGTCCCGTCTTACATCTCCTCATCTCATCTCATCTCATTTCATCTCATCTCATCTATCTCATCTCATCTCATCTCATCTCATCTCAAACTCCTTATGCAACCATACCAGTTTCTTTAGGGGGCTACCATTTTTCTTTCTTGTTGGAATTGTATGCCTTTGTGCCTTCAATATTTCACCTTAAAAAAACAACTCCCATCTTCTTAAATCCCAGAGTGCATGTCCAACTACACTCAGCTTTTCCTTGCCTGTGTATGATTTTGTTGAGATTCCTGCATTGCAAGGGTTGGACTAGATGACTCTCGAGGTTCCACAATTTTGTGGTTATAGGATTCTATAAGGGGTATGACTGCAGTCACATAACTTTTCTCGCGTTTTGCACATCCTACCATTAGTGTTAGAAAGGAAAACCCTGCACTCAACTATCTTAATATCAGTGTCATATGACCAAAGGTGCAGCCAGCCAGTTACAAATTCACTTTTTAAAACATTGCATCAAACAACAACTGTACCACTTTAAATGGCAAACCTGTAAAGGCCGTAAGAGACTGAAGTACAAATCAGAAAGTCCCTGGTTTGAATTCTGCCTCAGTCATGAACTGTGACCTCACTCCTTACAGTTTCCCCTTCTCTGTGCCCATGTGTGTATACAGTGGCCAACTTAGGATAACACTTTATGTGTCTCATGTGGTGGACTGTCACCTACAAAAGCTTATGCCACAATAAATGTGTTAGTCCTCTGTGATTTTTGTTGCCACAAGCTAAAAAGGTTACTCCTCTGGGAAGAAAATATTTTTCAAGCATTTTTCCTTCTGGTTCTGCTTACCTCAAAATGATACTAATAACAATCTTTAAGGGGGGGGGACCTGAACAGTGACAAAGGTTTATTTGAATTCAGATTATGCTCCATTTTAGCTTCACATTAAATGCAAGCTCAGTTTTACTATACAGCCCTTATTACAGTTTGGGTTAATAGCAGGAGCCACCACTGCTACAGTATGTCATAATTTTTATTTTATTTTTTAAAAAAAGATGATTACTGTCCCTTGACTTGCTGTCAAACTTTAATGGCTGTTGTATCTTGTACAAAATGTATGCATCAATTATTTTGCAGAACAGTATAAGCTGTACATTAATTTTCACATAAAGTTTCTAACAATGTTGATTTCAATATAAAAATCTTTCTGGTAAAATATTCATGTCATTAATCATCAGTATTGGAAATCCGTGGAAATTTAGACACTGGTTTAAAAGTCTAGGACATGTAACATCTGAGGGCACAATCCACCAGGAATAACTTCTGCAAAGCCACGTTGAAATGAACAAGACCTGTGCAAGAGCATATTTATGTATAAAATATATTGATAAGTAGAACATGCAATAAATTGTTGCAGAGCAGTGCTCCTGTTCAGTGTGCCAGACAAGCTTTCCAAGCCCTATTCCACATTAATCTGTTTCATTGCTCTCCCCATACATTCAACATTCTCCAGCAACTGAACATGATTTCTTTGGTGATTGCTTGTAACTGAATAAGATTATCTTCCATAAACACGGTTTTAACAATGAGTCCGTAAGTGACTGCGGAGGCCAATTCTGGACCCACACATCCTTCCACAGTGGAGACATTGGTTTCTGGGCAGGAGTTGATCATGGTGTGCATTTGCCAAGTGTGTCCTGAGTTTGAGTGTCTTCAAAGCCCATGACGCCTTTGGTAAAGGCAGCTCTCTAGTTGGAGTGCTCGCAGGCAAGTGTTTCCCAATTGTTGGTGTTCATACTACATTTTTTAAAAAAATTGCCTTGAGACAGTTTTTAATCCTCTTTTGTTGACCACCAGCATTACGCTTTCCATTTTTAAGTTCGGAATAGAATAGTTGCTTTGGAAGACAATAAGCAGGCATCTGCACAACATGACCCCTATTGAACTGGGGTTCCCCTACAAGGCTTCTTCTATGCAACTTGGTGTTTTTTCTGTTGTTTCTTTAGTGACACTGTTTTGTCTGAAGCCTTGTTGGCACTCTCTAGCTGAGTTTGCTATTAAGAGGGCATGGTTTATACAGAATATCACACAGGCTGCCCCATGAAAAATCACACTAAAAAATACATAAGCAATCTCAAAAGAATGTAAGTAATTTCCACTTCAAATATTTGCATATCACTACAAATTTAGCAGTAACTCATTTAACACTATTCTTAGTTGTTTAATTGTCTACCTTGTTGATCAGTTTCCCTCAAATAAATTTGCATTCTGCAATAATGTATTTGCTGGGTTTTGTTCTGTTTTGAGAAAGTGAAACAAGGGAGAGAATATATATAAAAAATAATTGCCACTCATATTTTAAAGGAAAAGCCAACTACCAATGCACACTAGAGGGTCTGAATAATTATGTGTGAGCTCTTCCTCCACTTTGCCTGAAAACTATTTGGACTTTTGTGGCATTCCTATCAAACACTCAAAAAAACCTTGAGGACTTTTCCAAGCCTTTAGTAGGGAGGCTTGAAAAGCCCAGTCAGTTGAAGTCCAGTCATCCATCCGCTTTCTGATCCCTGCAGAATGAAAAACAAAAAAAACAAAACACCCTTACCTTGGGGAAGGGGGAAGGAAAAATAGGAAATGGTGACATCTCACTTCCAAACATGAGAGGCTATGAAAGGCATTATCTAATCTGGAAATTATGCATGGAGCGTCATTTCCTGCCAGAGTCTTCAAACTTTTAGGTTCCTTACCCTTCAAGGTAAGTGATTGCTAGGGAGGGCTGTGTAGAAGTCAAACCAGAGTAGAAGCCCAGACGAAATGTGGCTAGTGGCGACTTGAACTGGTGCCAAACTTTTTAGGCAGAAGAAGTTCACATTTCAAGCTCTCCCCACCCTGAGTCTTGCAACATTTCTTCAGTGGAAGTAGGTAGGGAAGTCCTATTCCATTATTATTATTATTATTATTATTATTATTATTATTATTATTCTCCACCTATCTGACTGGGTTGCTGCAGCCGCTCTGGGCAGCTTCCAGCAGATATAAAAACATTTAAATTTTTTTATTTATTTTTTTTTTTTAAATCCCTATACAAGGCTGCCTTCAGATGTCTTCTAAAGGTTGCGTAGTTACTAATCTCCTTGGCTTGGGGGTTGCATAACTCCATACCCTCCAGCATTTCTCTGATGAAAATAGGGACAGCCTCAGGAAAAGCGGGACATTCCTGCATCAAATCAGAAACCAGTACAGCTTCTGTAAATCCGGGACTGTCCCTGGAAAATAGGGGCACTTGGAGGGTCTGGTCTTGCCTGATTCTGTGGCCCACTTTTCATAGTGCAGTCTTCACCCATTCCTCTGAAAATGCATTACCAAAAGACCGCTCTAGAATGGCATCTGGAATGGAAAAGGAGAAATTGAGCACACATGAATGTCCAAATAGTACCACTTCACAGTATCTCTAACATATTTGCTTTGGAACTTAGATCCTTCCATTTAACACTGTGATTTCTATTTTTCTGCCATTCCGTTGTACAACATTACGGCTCCACTTTTCCCAGGAGGAGTTATGATGCTGATGTTCTGTGCTCATACTTGAAACCTCCTTGCTATGGCATGGGTAAGGCTGCTCTCTGCTTGACAGAATTTCTTCCATAGTCTTCAGGCATTTTTCCTAGCACCACCCCTTTGCTGTGTATTAACCATTCATTTGGGGCACATGACTTGCACGAGCCAAGTGCTCTTAAAACTGTTGCTAAAAACAAGCCCTCTACTCCATGACCACCAAACACTATGTTCTAATTTTGTCCATATATGAAGGTTGCTTAAATCCGGCGGTAACATTAATAATCTTTCAGTAACAACAAGTGCTGGCTGTGGCTGAGTCCAGGAGCTTAGGATTTCTGTAATCAAAATGTTTTGCTGCTGGACATGAGTAATACAGTATGTGTTCACTCCTAAGCATTAATTCTAACCTGGATATGGTTCAGCTTTGCTATGTGATACAGTGTTACTTCATGCACACACCCACCCAACCCAAGGCACTTTCCTTCTTAAATATAGGCAAGAACAAATTAGCTGGCACTTGATATTAACTGGCTCAGGTCTGTATGATAGCAGCCAACTTGCCAATGATGTGAGCGTTGTTACTATTTCTGTAGACATTAGGCATTTTACACACACACACACACACACACACACACACACACACAGATATATAATTATATATGACAGCATGGGCTTGGAGTTACAAAAATGCATTTTATCCCTGCATTATAAATGGTGATGATATCTAGTTATAAACCAGACCTCACTGTATTCTTAGGTTCGATAAGCATTTACAAATGCAGTGCCATATTTTTTGCCTGGGAAAAAGATTAATGAAAGGACCATTTAAGTGTTAGAGGGTCACACTAATGATCTTGTAGGGCACCAGTTGAATATATTACATATGCCTATATCATGTATTTATTATACTCCGCCTCTCCAAAGCTGCAAGTGAAGTACATAAATAATTTAAAACCTGAAAATATGCAACAAAACGGATCTTCTGAAAATACAATAAACCACACAACAAACAAACAACATATGGAACACACAACCCGAATTTACAGTTAAAATATATTGTATTCTCATAATGAAAAGAGGAAACAAAATTGGCCAGATTTGTTTGGAGAAGAAACGTATTTATTTTTTTATTAGAGGGGGAAAAATGTAACAGCTTAATTTAAGCTGTATGGTTGATATCTTTTTCTCCCTTCCTTAAAATAATAATAAAAAACCACCCTTCCACTGATGTGCGAAAGGGTTCCTTAGGGGTAAAAACAGTTTATCTTTAGCCTGGCATGTCTTTGGGGAACTATTTATTCTCATCTTGGAGGAAGAGGGGAGATTTTTAAGTTAATAATATTTTTGCCACCTTGATCTCCCCTCCTATCATGCTCACAGCCAAAGGTGAAAGCCTGCTTCACGTCCCCTGTGACTAGTATAGAATGTACATCAGAAGGAGGGAGAGGAGGGGACAGATGAGAAAGCGAAGGAGTGAGATCAGCTCTGTGGTTTGCGGCATCCTATAAAACCAGAAAAGCCTTTACAAAAACAGGAGCCAGACAGAACTCATAAAAGCTAGTAATCTGTTCCCAACATGGGCCAGTTGGCAACCCTGAGCGATGGTTGTTTGTCATTACAATAGGATGTCCTGCTGCAAAACCAACAAAAGATTCCCAGTACATTTTTATAGGTAATCAGTTGCAGCAAAATACTACTATTAATATTTATCATTCTTTTAGTGCTCTCTGTGCTTTGCCTGCTGCCCAGCTATTCTGCCCTCCTGATCTTGCAGCTTAAAAGGAGTTGAAGAAGATAACTGGACAATGTTGCTGCTGTTTTGTTTTTGTTTTTATATAAAAAAAAATATGTGTGTATGTGCTTACTAGTTATGCTTAGTATTTATAGGTCCAGAACTCTATTAACATTTACAGCAGTCATTTGTGTCCACCAGGTTTACTGGTAAGAGCACATTCCCAATGCAGACACTTAGCAAAAAGTAATTATTAACATGAAAGAATGGGCAGGCTAATCCTCAAAGGGAATTGCTCCCCCACCCCCCAGCCAAAGACCTCATTGTTATATGAATGTCTTGTGGCTGTGATGGAGCTCTTTATTTCTGTTAAGGACTAGGCACTAGGCAGGGACTAAGATGGTAAATGGTAGCGTTGTTTCCTCACTATGTCTGTGCTGCAAATATCAAGCCAAGGTATATCGGTTGACGTAAGCTTTGGGATATGTTATCTTAGCAAAAAAAGGTCTAACTGTATAGCAGAATATAGCTATAGCCACCAGCAAGTGGCGATGCCTCTAAAGCGCTCCTGACATAACAGGCCCCATGACCCCAGGCTTGCAGTACTCTTGTTAGGGTGAAATGCCTTTTTGCTGCCTACATAAACTGTATACATGACCCCTGGTGACATGCCAGACAGCTGCAGAGACCCTGCCTTTATTAGGCAAGGTTAGAAGAGTGTGGGGTGGCTCCTGGGCTGAGCTTTCCATTTTTATAAATGGACAACAATAGGGTGTTGACAGGCCTTAAAGCCTAGAGAGACTGTAAGGTGCATCGTGGATAGGGTAGCATATGTAATTTGCAAAATATTGGGCACTTCCTTAGCTGATTCTTTCCTCCTCCTTACACTGTGTTCTCTCTCTGGAAATGGCCCAAAATGGAAAAGTGCCCTTTTGTCAACACATTTAAATGCTGGAGCAATTGGAGTTGTGGATAAATGTTTCAAAAAGAGAGCAGGGGGATGGCAGCATATCACAATAGAATGAATAGGAATCCACAGTAGCAATGAAAACAGAAACAGAAAACATTTTCCAGAGCAGTCCCTGTTTTGTTATAAATCTAAAACATCTTAACTGTGTATTTATTTTTGAAGTGTCTTCATAATAAATTATCCGCCACCCCTCCCCCAAAGATTTACACTTGAGAAATTTTATATGCTGCTTTATTTGCACAGAATAAAGATGTTTCCATTTTAATACCCTAGAGGGTATAGCTGTCCAACCTAAGATCAATGGTCACTGGAAAGTCTAAAGAGCTTTCTGGATGAGATCTTTGACTGCTTTGAGGTAGATACCTTAAAAGGTTAAGAGAATGCTATAAATTCTTGGAGGGCTTAAGGGAAAGGTTGTTAACCTTGGTGATCCTGTAGTTAGATATGTTCTGATATCTACTAATATTACATTGTTTTCTCATTGCAAGTATTACACATTTGACAGAAGCAGTAATCACATATGTACTAGAATATATGGAACTCTGGCAAATATTCATTTGTTGTTGTTCTTGTTGCTCTTGCCAGATTCAGAGTTTATATCTGCAGGTTCTTAGACTAGCACTAGCACTATTTATAGTACTTTACAGAAATTTTTGATTAGAACCCATGTGTTTCTTTTCTCCTTTGTGCTGTCCTTTTGTGAGTGTGAGCATGTCTTTGAACTAATACATTGCAGTCCCTTTATGGTTCACGCATGGTATGCTAGTAAGCTCACCCATTAAACCGAAAATAAAAGAGAGCCACATTAAGTAGGGTTTGCGAGGCATTTAAGCATGCCACGAAGACATTTTAATTGACTCGGTCAATTTTTAGAACCAACTCTTTCAAAGCACTTTTGCTCAATGCAGGAATGCTTTCCAGCACAGTTGTAACTGAAAGGACTATGCATTACATTATTTTGATACTGTCATTTAAGCAATAAAAATAAATCCATTTGATGCAACTAGTTTTGCTTTAAGTGTTCAAGCTGTCAAACTGTAAAACTTTGTGGATGGGGGTGGAATTAGAATTCATTGTTAATACTATTGCTCTTAACATGTAGGGTCGTGGAAGTGCTAACCAGATATATATTCAGTTACCATGTTGGAGCCAATGGACTGTATTCCTTTAGATGGAATTGACTATATCCACTTAAATGGACTTGACTCTAGCACAATCACTGTATTCAAATGTCAGGGTAAAAAAAGAGAAGGAGGATGTCACATAGGGTCACAAATTATGTTGGATTTTGACAGATTGTAGCCTTGCTTTACAAGAGCAGTAACATCTCATTTGTCACCGTTTGATCTGAAAGTGCGGGAATGAGAGCGGAAGGCCCTCCATCTCCACCGCAATTTAATCGCTCTGAGGCCGACGGTGGCGGCTAAAGCCACCTGCCCATGCACTGTACTGCTGATCTGTTTTAATTTAATCGTCCGTCAGCTGGGATGAAAGCATAAATCGTCTTCCTTTGATCTGCAAGCGGTGTGTTTTTTTGTAAAGCAGGGTGCAGAATCAGGGAGACGGTTTTCGCATTTAGTGCAACATAGACAACATGAGCTGAAAAGGGCTTGTAAGTGATATTTTAGTGTAGTAGTTAAACAGGAAGTTGCTCTTTGTGTAAACTGATATCGTGATGTAGGTTAGTTGGGGAGGGGGGAAGCAGGCCATAAGTAAAGGAACATATTGATTAATAACTTATCAATTATTCAAGTTTAAAGGGGGGGAAACAGAATATCTGAAACCTCTTAGCACTTTGTAAAACTTTTAACTGCTTTGCTTCCAGATAGAAATTTAAAATAAATGGTTAGAAAGGCAGCATTTAATCCAAGGTGTGTGGTATAAAATGGATCACATATGCAGCGGGAAGGTTCCATGGAAGTATTTCTGTAATAAAAAGCAAAAGAATTTTTATTGCAGAGGCTGAAGAATGAATGCTCAGCACCAGATTGTGGAAAGTATTATTGAAACATAAGGTAGCAAATGCTGTGTTAAGCTCTGAACCAAACTGAATCATAGAATTGTAGAGTTGGAAGGGACCCTGAGGGTCATCTAGTCCAACCTCCATAGGCACAAGCACTGAAAACTATATCCCTATATTTTATATATTTAGATTATGTATTTAGTTATTACTCTTAGAATGTGAGCCTTTACATATGCAATTTGGGCATGGTTGTTAGAAAATTAATATCTAGTTGAGTACATCTCTAATAAGAATTGCATTCTACACTTACAATGTTCTTCAAAGCATTTCACATTCATTATCCCGGCGGCTCTAAATAAGCGTACGGAGTCCAGTGCATTTAGGAAATATTTGTGGGTATTCTTATGCACAACCAATTTTTATTTTTGATCTCGAGTTCTGCTTTTTTAAAAAATGCAACGGCGTTGAAACTAAAGACACCATTAATTGCACCTCAGTTTTTCTTTTGTAATACAGCTGAAGGCTAATGCCACAAGGTGGTTGTGTGTCTGAAAGCAATGATTTCAAAACACATTGTGCTCTCCATAAACCTATAGCAGTGCACCTGAAGGCTTCTTTTCCTGCAGCCAGTTAAAATAAACCAGAGGTTGCCAATGTTATGCACTCCAGATGTTTTAGGCTACAACTCCCATCATCCTCAACCACCGGTCATGTTGGCTTGGGCTCATGGAAAATGTATTTTACAGCATTAGAAGATCCCCTAAAACGAATAGCACTTCTCTAGATAGACCAGTTCTCTGGCTCAAAAAAAGGCTGCCGTTCAGTTCTTCAACATTTCAGTGTTGTTGGTTCTAGCCTTAGCATACGAATTTTTAAAACATATTTGGTAACTCCACCTCAGTGGCCTCCTGCTGGTGCTGATATCTAAACACACCCACCCACCCCAGAAATATGAAATACAGTCATGCATTTCATGTATCATTTGGTTTGGCCCTTAAAGCACATTCTTATCTCTGCTACTGGATCATATTTGGTACAGCATTTCATTTAATAATAAGAGAAAATATTCTACTTAAGAATGAAAAAATGAACTACTTATTCATTTTTCTTCACGAAGAATCAGGACTGCTTCAAACATGATGAAAACCCTACAAAGGAAACACTTCTGTGTAAGAATTAGCATGCAGCAACCTGGATGTAATCATGTTTCACAGTCATACACATGTATATGCATTCTAGGAAACCGCAATCAGTTCCCAGAACACAGAATGTACACAGAGTGAAATTTTGTCGTGTTTGAAGCAGCCCTTAGTGTAACTTGAAAGGTTAAAAATTATCCAATAAAAGATATCACATTACCTATTTTGTATTGCTTAGAATTCCTTAATTAATCTTCTGAATTTGCTTTTCATTAGGCCAAGGATTTGCTGAGGGAAAGACTCAAGGAATGTATTTTTTCAAAGGCAAAAATGACACTTAGAATGACAATGGAAGCCGATATGCCCTTCACAGTTGGTAACAACTTCTACAGGTCAGGAGGTGTAGAGACAATTTGGGGCAGGATATAAGCTAATGAATTTATCATGTAATACCTCCTGTATAGACACATGCCTAGATGTATTATACATGGCATAAGTGATAGCTTTGGCCTTCTGTGACAGGTGACTTCACTTGTGTGGAGGATGACAACACACGGATGGTGATTAAACATCAGCGTAACCAGCCTTAGCTTGAACCATCCTGTAATAAATCATTATACATTGGAAATTTGGTAAAGTAGTAATACAAATCACCAAAAATGCATAGTCTGTCTGACTACCTATCTATCCATGTATCATCTCCAGATATAAAGATTTGTAGTTAACTTATGATCTGTTATCCTGTTGAATTCCCCTTAGCAGGTGTAGGTGCTGAGTTGAACACCTTTCCTTTTGTTTATAGAATAGTTGAAATAAGAGAATTAATATAATGCAATGCCTTTTTCTGGGTAAGCCACAGGGAAAATGTGCATTTTATTGATATAAAATGAAGCCGTTGTATTTCTCCATAGTGATACTACAACTATATCAGTTTAAAGTCAATATTATAATAGACGGGTGAAGGGGGAGTGATGGAAGAATATATACAACAATGTCATATTCTCTTCAGACTATGGGCAGAGCAGAATGTAACCCAAAACACAGGGCTGCCATTGAAAATGGTACATTTCTCCTCCATAAAAAACAGAGATAAGAACAAGTGACATTGCCACATAATGAGTTTCCCTACCCCTACTCCATATCATTGACTGCCCCTGGGGTGAGGGTGGAAGAAGCAGAAATTAACTAGGGTAGGTACAGCCTATGTGCTGCTGTCCAGTATTAGGACTATAGCAATGACAATATGGAGAGCATTATTTTGGCCAACCTTGGGCTAGGAGAAGTCTTTGCCAATCAAGATCCAAGGTTTTGCCCTGGCAATCTGCCACAGGCTGAAGTATGGAGGGAGAGTTCAGGAGGCATGGCTTTTTCAAGTATGGCTCAGTTACAGATACTGACTAAGGAAGCCCACCTAACCTCATATTTATAGTCTTGGCATCTTAACGGTGTGGGGTTTTTTAGAGAATCTGTTGGTGTTGACATTATTTTTATGTGACCTGAGTGGCGCGAAGTCCTCTTTACCACAGATTGTTTTACCATTGTTGTCTTATGTGTTTAAATCAGACTGCTGTTTGCTGGACGATTCTGTTTTTAGCATCATGTTACTGTTGCCTTTTTATTATTTCATTGTAAGTGACTTTGAGTTTACATAAAGAAAGCAGGGTAATTAAAAGGATAGACTAAAGTCACTTTTGCAGTTATTACAAAACAGGAGAGAGCAAATTAGGTAACAAGAGAGAGCAGATTCTTAATATGGAAAAGAAATACAATTATTTTTCTGAGTGATCTCAGATGTTTACAACTGTTACATGCTATTATTGCAAACCAGCTGCTGCATCAGAGTGCACATGAAATAGGGTTTGCATATACTTGCCCACCAACTTAATATTATTAAACTTAGATAATATACTTCAGTAAGGGTGCAATGACCATTAATTTGGACTGCTTGGTTTTCTTGCAGTATTTTACATGGATTCATCCAATTCAGAAACAATGCAAGATGTTGTGCTAACAAGTATTGTATGCAGACAATAGCCATGGTTGTTTCAGCAAACCTATGAGTACTGTATATACATTTCTCTCTATGAAATGGATTGGAATATGTATATCAGTATAATCATTTGCAGGACACTAAGGATTGTATTGTACACATCACACATGAGGCTCAACTTCTCTTCACATGCTGTGAACAGAACACCCAAATGTACATGGCACAGAGAACTGTGACTAGTTGGAATTCCTTGCTGGGTAGATCCATGCCAAATACATGCTGGTAGTAGACAACACAGTGTACAAAATAGCCATGGCTTGGGCTTGTGTTAGGTTTTGACATAGTGAGTTGGGTGATGCCTGCTCACAACTGCAACCATGTAGGCCCCAGTAGATATCCATCAACCAGGCCTTATAACCCATAGGTGACAAGTGTACACCATCTGGTCAATACAAGTCCGTTCTGTGGAAAGTAATGCCTGGGTGCCATTTAACCTGGCTATCCAACCCTGGGACCTCTTGGAGCCTTGTTCACCTTCCACTAGGCATGGTTAATATGTGCAAGCTCCATTGCACCTCTCCAGTGCTACCACTCCAGGTATTCAGACCAAAATATGGTTAAGCTCGGATCTCTCAAGGACCCAAGATCAGTGGCTGCTGCCAAAATGAGATCAATGCCCTTCGTGTCTACCAGATTGTTTCCCCAGAGTTGTATCACCAAGGCATCCAGCAGACCATGTGTAGCAAACCCTGCCGTAATCCATGGCATCAGTCCATCCCAGCACGTTCCCTACTAGCCTATCCAAATGATATGTGCTTGGTCTCTCAGACTGAGTTTGACATAACATGTGCCTGGCCCAAATGCACTATGCTACGGCTGCAGATCCACACTTGTCTTCTGCTGGAACCTGGGGGAAAAAAATCCTTTAAGGAGCTGTGACTAGTTGAGATTCCTTACTAGAAAGATCCATATCAAAGACATGTTGGGAGTAGACAACATAGTGTACAAAATAGCCATGACTTTGGTCTGTATTAGCTTTTGAAATGGTGAGTTGAGTGGCTCCATGAGATTTAGTTTGTATATCCAGCTCTGGACGAAAGTGGGAAGATCAACCATGCCACCTTAGGAAGCCTCCTTGTATCCACTGAAGCAGATGATATTGCCTGACCTTAGTGGGACATGCACTTGTGTCAATCAGCTACCCTGTGCTGAGCAATATCCCATATAGAATGTGAATCTTTAGATCTTCCATACAAAGTAGGATCCATATATACGAAGCCCCTTTTTTGACATGAAAGCATATTGCTATACCAGAGCAATGGTATGCTGCACATTACTTCCAGAGAAAGATTTTTGCGACCTGCAAATTAGTCTCAAATATGTACTTTATACTTGCACATATATCCCATAGCAACTATGAATTCATTAAGGATGTCCAAAAAGTGTGAATATTCTTCGTAGGGAAATGTTTCAGAATGTCTGCAGTTAAGACAAAAGCAATAAAGCAGGATATTATTTAAGTTGATGGAAGATGCAAACACAGCTTCATTGGGTTTCCAGATTCAAATTAAAAGAATAAATATTTCATCAGTGATACTAATTAAAGATTGGTCAAAGATTTGCCTGTGTCTCATACTGCAAATACCAATCAGACCTGATTAGGAGAAGTAACATTTATAGCACTGTCCACTGGTTGAAAAGAATTATTAATATGAAACATATCTTGTTAAGAAATGACTATATTATTATGGTCCAGCTTTATTATAATTCTACCTACTGATTTCCATTGGGGAAATTAATGGAATTGCAGTTAAGTAGGCTTTTTTTTTAAAGAAAAATCCTAAACATTTTATTTTTTTTATTAGTGATTTTCTAATGGTGCTATTGATTTTAAATTACTCTCCATCTGAAAATAATGCATATGCTAAAGGCATATGCTTTTGAGTGCTAGCATGATATCAGATATATTCCTTAGAATCAAAGAATTGCAGAGTTGGAAGGTGAGATTAAGGGTCATCTAGTCAAAATGCGGAAATCACAGCTAAAGAATCCCTGACAAATTGCCATCCCATCTCTGTGTAAAATCAACCAATGAAGGAGAGTCCACCGCCATCTGAGGGAGGCCGCTGCATTGTCAACCAGTTCTTATTGACAAAGTTCTTCCTAATGTTTGGTCAGAATCTCGTTCCTTGTAAGTGGTACCTCAGGTTAAGAACTTAATTTGTTCTGGAGGTCTGTTCTTAACCTGAGGTACCACTTTGGCTAATGGGCCTCCTGCTGCCGCCGCACGATTTTTGTTCTCATCCAGAAGCACAGTTCTTAAGCCAAGGTACTATTTCTGGGTTAGCTGAGTCTGTAACCTGAATCGTCTGTAACCTGAATCGTCTGTAACCCAAGGTACCACTGTAATTTGAAACCATTGGTTCGGGTCTTAGCCCCCAGGCCAACAGAAAACAAGCTTGCTGCATCTTCCATGTGATAGCCTCCTGAAGGCGCTTTGGCGCAACCCTTTTACAATCATCAAAGGGCCTCCCAGGAAGGTGCCTTCCAATCGTAAAAAGGTTGTGTCAGAACAGAGGGGCTCTGGTGCAACCCTTTCACAATTGCCAGAGTGCCTCTGGGAGGCTGTGCCTGCAGCTGTGGGAAGCAGCGGTGAAGTTACGGGGGGGGGGGGAGCAAGCAAGCAAGTGAGTGGGTGGGAAACGGCATTGGCAGCAGGATGGTGACGGGGGTGCAAGCAGGCAAACGGCAGTGGAATGGGGTGCATGGTGCGTACCAGCACCTTTTTTCATAGAAATCAAGCACTGTATATGCTCCCTTTAAATCTCACTTCATCTGTAAGCACCTTATGCACCACACTTCTTCCTTTAGATGCCTCCCATTTCTTTCTTGTTGGAATTGTTTGTGTGTCTAGCCTAGTGTGTGTGTCTGACTAGACTGAGCTTTTCCTGAAGACAGGGAAGTAATAGTCCAAAACCTAATGGCAGAACAAGGTCTGCAAATAGCGACAGAATGTCATCATGCATGTAGGAGATTAGGTAGATCTCCCAGAAACACAGTTCACATAGCTTAGGTAATAGTGAAGGCCTTTCATGTTTTCCTGACTGCACCATTTTCATCAATAAGGGGAGGCTGATTTATAGGGAATGTTTTCCTATGCATGTGAACAGAGATCAGATTCTTATACCCTAGAAATCTTAATAGCCTACTCTGTATATTGGAGATCCTTTTCCTTCAGAGATAGTTTATCAGCATCAGTAAGGAAGGTAGGTAAATACAAATGTTTAGAATCATAGAATCGTAGAGTTGGAAGGACTCTGCAATGGAGGAATCTCAACTAAAGCAAACATGACAGATGGCCACCCAGCCTCTACTTAAAAACCTCCAAGGAAGGAGAGTCCACAACTTCCTGAGGGAGACTGTTCCACTGTCAAACAGCTCTTAGTGTCAGAAAGTTTTTCCGTATGTTTAGTCGGAATCTCCTTTCTTGTAACTTGAAGCCATTGGTTTGAATCCTACCCTCTAGAGCAGGAGAAAACAAGCATGCTCCCTCTTCCATGTGACAGCCCTTAAGATATTTGAAGATGGCTATCATATCTCCTCTCGGCCTCATCTTTTCCAGGCTAAACATACCCAGCTCCTTCAAACACTCCTTATAAGACTTGGTTTCCAGGCCCTTTATCATCTTGGTTCCAGAATTTGACATGTGTTTTAATTGATTCCTTGTTTTATTTTCCTCAGTTCTGTATGCTTTTTATACTTTAAAAAAGCCTATTAAAAAACCTATTTACTTCTCTCCCAGGTGAGATGGATAAAAAAATATATACTTGCAGTTATACTTCAAGCTCAATGCATATTAGTAACAAGGCAAGCACTTCATATTTCTTGAGAACATTAAACACATTACCACTCCATTGTTATTATTATATTACTTTCAGTTTGAAAAACATCCTGACAACAGACCCCAATAGATCTACTGATCAATTCTTGAATGTATCAAACAGTAAATTATCCCCTTCTGTAGACCAGATGAAGGCTTGTAGCTGTGCTCATGTTCTGTGTCTGTTCTACTAAATAATAATGCTGTTATTCAATGTAACATATGCTTTCCTGAAAGCTATTTTCATTAGTGGAAATGCTAAAACAACTAACAGTTAAAATTGGCCTTGCAGTTTATCTTCTCATACTGTTCTGTATGTGTTTGTGCTACTCACCAGTTACATTAATATTCACATTTTAATTTCAAATGAGCTAAATATACCACTGCTTTCAAATATGTACTGATTTTTGTTCCACTCTTGCTATATTAATATTAATATTATGCTGTCTTCCATACCTTTTGCTTTACTTCTTGGCTATCTGATAATTGGGTTGGGAGAGTATATACCTAGGGTCATCTTGTTTAGCTTATCTGTGCAAGAAAAAGAGTGGCAAATAATAAGGGAATGCAGCAATAAAATAGTTTTGGGGGCAAATAGAAAGGAAGATTTAATCTTTGACCAATTTGAAACATATCCCAGTGAATCCATGGAGAAAAAGATAAAGTGTGACTATGAGTAAGTTAACTAAACACATTACAGTGTGAGAGAGCAAATGGAGTTAGTCCATTGTACATGTTTAATTTCCTATTAGTCTCTGGCGTTTACTACTATGGTCTGAGTTGGGGCATCTGTAAATTCAGTTAAACACAGTGCATTGTCTAAACATATCACAGCTCCAATCAGTCACCCTGACTGCTGATAAGAAGCCTCTTGTATTATTGAATCTACAATAGGGAGGCTCTGCAGGCACAAAGATAACAGCTAGGTATTTCACTTTAAGTATGAGGAAAAACAGTGACTCGTCTTTGCCGCTATAGCACTGACATTTATTACTACCCTCTGATTTGTTTTATACTACTGATGTGAATTTGTTTTCATGCGCTTTATATCTCTTCTCTCCCCCCCTCCCCTAACTTCGGACTACTATCTGGAAACAATGGAGGAAAAACAAATAAACTAAAATCAACTTTCATGTTATTACGCAGATAGCAGCAACTTCACTGCTCCCTGCCTGCCCTTTAAGGATTCTTGCCTGATTTATGCTGCTCACACATTCTGAACTTGTACAGATGAGAGACTGTCTTTTGTTTATTCTTTTACCCTTTGTCTATTACTTATTCATGTGGTTTTTCGTGAAGCTCCTTTATCAGATCCCTTTAAAATACACAATACGTAGACCACATTCAGTCGCTGTAATAGTCCCTGACTTGCATTTCACCTATATTTATAGTTAATATAATTACTGTATCAGTAGTTCACAAAAACATGGTTTGGATATACAGTAAAATTGTAATAAATTGTAGTTAACAACTACATACATGTAGGGAAAGAAGGGTTTATGAAAATATTAGATGGCATCTCCCGTATCTCTCTCTCTCTCTGGCGGCAGAGAGAGAATTTCTATATGTATACAGCAAATCTGCAGTTAGTAGAATGTATAATTGTAATTTTGATCTAAGTCCTATTATCACAATGCATGACAACTGGATTTTCTTTTTAAATCATAATTACAATATTAAATACCATAATGTGCTTACTGTTTTATAAAAATGTATTGGCCTTTCCAGTTTAGCAGTTGCAACATGATCCCGTGTGTGTTTACTGAAAAGTTTGTCTCACTGTATTCTAAAGGACATAGGTTGGAGGAAGTGTGCATAGGACTTCAGTCTTTGATTTTCTTTAATGGAAAATTCAGATTAGAAAAGCTGGATGATGCCCCAAAATAAATGTTCATAGCAACCATTGGGTGAAAACCATGGAATTACTTTAGGAATTACAAAGACATTATACCAGCACTGCAAAGAACAAGGTTCCAACAAATATTTGGCATTTTAAATAGCTTGTCAATGTGCAATGCTTTTCCACATTTATGATACAGCTCACTTCTTCCACAATTTTTCATCATGGTTTCTCCAGTGACTATTATTAGCAGAGTTCTTTTTTATCCAGATAGGGAATGCAGCCCAAATGAAGTCAATGCCTGATCCATAAACTGACATATATGTTATGCTTATTGCTATATCCATTCCATAAACCTGGAGCATCTAACTATTAGCATAAAGTTAATCCAGTGAAGGATGAGTAGAATTTTGTTTGTGTTGTGAGACTTTCCTGTCTTCCTCCGGCCTACTGGAGCCCTCTTTGTAATTGTCCCTCCTCCATCTTGAGGGTCAGAGACTGAAATGGTGTGGTTTAGGGATGTGACGTATTACAATGAGAAGGAGAAAATGGTGTAAACTGGGGCAATTTCCACTTTTGAATGTTTTCCATAATGGTGCAGTATCAGTATGGTACCATATGTTCAGCTGTTAATGTCCAATCTGAAACCTTCTGTTTATATATTAGTTGTTAAAATATTTATATCTCACATACACACAGACAGACAGACAGACACACACACATACATACATACATACGTGTGTGTGTGTGTGTGTGTGATGAATGTAGCTGGAGATGTTTATGGAATGGAGAGTTCTATGATGCTTTGATTCTACAGTTCCCTATTAGAAATTCCAAACTGGGAACGAAACCATCCACATAGAACGATACATTTATCCACTTAAACTTGACTTCTGGCATTGGCTTAGAAAGAGTTTTTATGAAATAGAATCACACTGTAGCAGAGCATTTGGATCCATGTGTTTGTGAAACAGCGACTGTCCCGTGGCTTTCTGAGGTCTTTGCCATTACGAGGGGATACAGAACAGGTTATGCTCGTGGAATGAAATTAACAGAGTTGGGAGGAACCAATAGATCCAGCTTTCACAGATTAGTTTGTATACTTTAGACCCTAGAATAGGCAGAAAGCAGATGCGCTGGAGAAATTGGGCTCAGAGAAAAATTAGCTTTAAATGCAAGCAAGACATATTCCGCAATGAAGGCTTAACTTGCGAAAAAGCAGGTGTTTCCAAACTGTGGTCAGAATCATTGTTCTGCAAGCTGCACTCAGGTGGTCCTTAGGCTATTTGTAAAAAATCATACATCATGTAGCATAGTACATTATAGTTGCTACCACAGGCAGAAAAAAAGTGGTCTGCTGTGATACCCAGCAATTTTCTAGTGTGCATGGAGCAAAAAAGTTTAGGAGCCACTGTAATAAAGGATCCTTCTGGAGGAGGCAGAGAAAAAACTAATCAGTTCAGAACATAAACCTCATTTAGACTGCAATCCCAAACTCATTTCCTGAACAGAATGGGACTTGTTTCTGTGTAAACATGAATAGGATCGCACATAGAATGCAATGGCATTTCATTGCCATGAATTAGATTTATTGCCAGTGCACTGTTTCAGTTTTAAGATTAGTATGGCAGGTATTATGAATACACTAAAAAGATTTAACTTCTTTTTCCTTCCCTAAATATTTCAACAAATCAGTAGTAGTTTTGATTGGTTAAATTGTTTCTCTAGGTTTTGTTAAGAGACACAATTACTTGTACTGTGTACTTTCCTAATCCTTCTTTAGCAGTAGTGCAACTCTCCAGCACTACCCGTTTAATTAAGTCTGAATTTCTTATATTATTTTGGTGTGCTGATTACAGGCAGAGACTTAGTGGAAGTCATTTTGGTATCCCAAGAGAATTCTGTGTTAACAATGCATACAGCTTCCCCCCACCCTTTTCTCCTCCTTCCTGAACCCTAGATAAGCAGCAGGCCTCAGCTAGATTTCATTACTATCACATACTCTTCATGGTCATCTTTTAATATTTGAAAGGATCATTTGTTAACTGGAAATGGTCAATTTTTTTCCC
This sequence comes from Podarcis gaigeae, assembly GCF_964106915.1. Taxonomy (NCBI): domain Eukaryota; kingdom Metazoa; phylum Chordata; class Lepidosauria; order Squamata; family Lacertidae; genus Podarcis; species Podarcis gaigeae. The sequence continues at coordinate 94,691,952 of NC_139680.1, forward strand.
TTTGGCTTTTGAAATATAATTTTCAATTTTTAATTTGATTCATTTAGATGAAATCATTAATCAGGGTTGAAACTGAGTTAATTTTCTGGAAAATAAATGAGGTTGTTAGAGTGAACATTATTAAGTGGGTTCCTTGCAAAGAAAGGGATAATAGCTGAAAATATGGAAGACGTTTGAGAATTGTAGCAGTTGAGGGATAAAAACAGAGGAAGGGTTCCCCCCTCCTGCTTTTAAATGTAATCTATTTTGTAAAGTTAGGAGTTGGAGACGAATGTTTCACAATTAAAAACATTAAAGGAGCAGGGCTTAGGAAAGTCTTTATGAAAAAATCCAGCAGTTTAAAAATTAGATCAAATAAGGTGCATTCTGATGGCACTGTAATACATATTGGCTGATTTAGAATCCTACTTGATCATCTTCCCTGTGCATGAAGTTTGTAGTGACTGGACACACAGTGAAGTCAGATGTATTGTTTCCACATGAATTCAGATATGCTGTGAGGTTCTAGACAGCTATCACAAAGCATAATGTCAGGTAAGGAGGCCCTACCATTAGTTAGCTTGAAGCAACTGCCTCAGGCAACAGGTGCAAAGAGCAACACCACAGGAACAGAAGAAACTGCTTTATGCTGAGTATTCTAGAGCCTAGAATACCCTCGGCAGAAAGCAGGTGCACTGGAGAAATTGATCCAGTATCAGTATCAGCTTCAATGACTGACAGAAATTGAACCTGGAACCTTCTGCATGCAGATTAGATACCCCACCGTCAAACTTCCCCAGTGTTAAGGTTATGTCTAATAGGTGTCGTGGGCTGGCTGAATGCAGTGGTGGGAGAAACCAGTTGGAGAACCCCTAAGAGAACCAACCCCCGAAGGAAGAAACCTCAGAGCCATGGAATTGGTAGTGGGACGATGATGTGTGGTCAGAGGGAGAAGAAAGAGCAGACTGGGAAGAGGGGGTGTTGGAAGCTGAAGAGGTAACGGGTTTTAGTGAGCAGGAAGAGGCGCTGGCAGAGGGCAGTCCAGAATTGGAGGTAGAAGTGCAGGCTGGAGAGGAGGCAGGCTGCTGAAGAATGCAGGGGGTCTCCCCCTCCTGCTGTGACCAGCTGCCCTCTCCCCTAGTCTCCCAGAACACAGAGAGGAATGAAGAGGGTGGAGCAAAGAGAGACAAGACAAAGAAGCCTCAGCTTGCTGGGGAGGAGTCTTAGAGAGAGGTAGGAATGTGGGAACCTTCAGTCCTCACTACTGCCTCCTTGGGGCAGGTTCTTCTGGAAAGAGTTGCTGTGATCACTAGGCCTGAGCTGTTTTGGTTTCTTTGAATCAAGAGCTAGCTTCTCTGACACCGAGTGTTTTATTGCTGACCTGCTTCTGACTCCAGCTACACACAAACACACCAGGTTTCAAAGGTGAATGAAAACTACACAACAAAGGTGCCAGATGCACCTCTGTGGGGAGGAAATTCCAGAACTTCAAGAACTGCCAGAGAATATAGTATATTGGGCTGCCCCCATGACTGTGTAAGGAGAACTACCAAAGGGGCTCCCTATGCTGATCCTGAGAAGCTCTATAGGGAAGGAGGCACTTTTTCAGATACTTGGGGCCTAAGTCATTTTCAGCAACCACTCCTTCTCTGTAGAGCAGTAATAGAAAGAGGCAAGATGGTTTGAGCATATTACACTGATCCTGGCCCAACTGCACTGACTGCCAGTTACCTTCTGGGCCCACTTCAAAGTGCTGGTTTTGACATATAAAGCCTTAAATACCTTAATACCTCAAGGACCACCTCTCCCCATATGAACCTTTCCAGGCCCTCTGATCATCATTCCTCATGTGCCTCCTTCAGGAGAGGCTCCTCCCAGAGAAACATTTCTCTTCAACAAGGCCTTGGGCTGATTAAACATATGCATTTTGTATTCTCTCTCTCTCTCTCCTCTTAGCCCAAGTTTCAGACCCATGTAGCTGTGGCCATTAAAAATATTAGAACAGGTGGAGCCAAATGGTACCCTCCATCAGTTGGACATCAGTTTTCATCAATGGTCATGGATGATAGGAGGTTTACTTCAGCAACATCTGATAAGCGCCATGTTGGCTGCCTCTGTATTAAAAAAGACACATGCTATCTGATCCTTCCTTTTGATTAAGACACCTTTGGATGTGTGAAGTGATATATAAATATAATAAACTGCACCAAACCAGTAGTGTACCTGTAGCTATATGGATGATGAAATGTATGAATCCTAATTCACCAGCCTAATCCACTAGGCAGTGCTCTGTGAACTTAGTCTCTCTTGGTACTAAGTACAATGGAACCTCGGGTTGTGAATGTGATCCATGCGGGAGGCACATTCGCAACCCGCAGTGTTTGTAACCCACAGCGTCTGTGCACGCGTGGGTTGCGATTCGGCGCTTCTGCGCATGCGCAAATCACTGAAACCCGGAAGTAACCCGTTCCGGTACTTCCAGGTTCGGCTCTGTGCGCAACTCGTAAACACGTAACCTGAAGCATCTGTAACCCAAGGTACCACTGTACTCTTGGCAGTGTACTTTCCAGACCATGAATGGGATTCATATCTGAGGGTGGCAAATTAAGTCAGGTACCTGGAAGGAAAGCAAAATGCAGAACCAAATAGTGGGAGGATAGTTAAACAAGTCACCTTTTTAAACCAGCCATTCTTATCTTCAGTAGATTTTCTCATACAAATGTATCTGACTGCAACCTGCCAGCTCAAATTTGGCCAAAGTCATATTGTAAACAGATGCAAGCATATGCCTCTGCTTGCAAGAAAATTAAATTCTGTTACTGTTTGGATGGAGAAGATGTCGCAGCAATTCACTTATTTTCAAATTGACTGTATTGTAATGGGATAGCCATCTGTCCTGCCTGCAAACTGCTCAGTTTAAATGTGTTTGCCCGTGTGAATGTTGGCTCACTGTCTTGATTGAGATGAAAAAGTTTGAGAGTAGAAGAAACTGATTTCAACTGGAAGAAAGAGAGCAAGCAAGCAGAGGCAGTGAGTGTGATGGCTCTGCTTCTTTTTCTGCGCTAAACTTCCTGGTTTAGTTTTAATCCATTTCAAATGCTTTGCTCTAGCTTTGAAGACAGAACACTACCCCCTCAAGCTCCGACACTGAGTGGTGGCCGGTTTGTTTTCACAAGCTGAAAATTAAGTGTTCGCATGAGCTCATTTACAGAGAGTGGAGTTGGCAGCATTATCAGGAGAGGAGAAAGGAGCCCTGAAGATGAAAAGCTATCGCAGTGACAGAAGTCTTTATTAGGTTGGGCAGTAATGGAATGTGGTGTACGCAGGATAAAGTGACGGCTACCTAGAGCATTTAGGGAAAACCAGAAGAGTAATCATGTTTTGTGTTGTTCCCAGTCTGGCTTCCTCAGTGATCCTGTTGACCCTGGGGGTATATGGGATAAAAGGGGTGGGCTGCATATAAACGCATGCTAAGAAAAAGTAAAGTTGGCATTAAATAACCAGCTCGTTACTTGCTGTTTGAAGCACAGCACAGCACTGAAGCGACTGAGTTTCAAACAGAGAGGGGGAAACTAGGGCCACAGGCTTTAATCAGTTTAATCAGCAGATTTATCAATTAAGGGCACAATTTATTGGGATTTTTTCCTGCTTAGTTCTGCACCCTAAATGAGTATTATTATTATTTTTAAAAACAATACAGCAATGCAAACATCCTTAGTTCCAAGTAACACAACCATATATGGAAAACATTTGTCTCACATCGAGTTCCAGCTCTGGTTGCACAGGCAGGGGATGGGAGTAGTGGATGTCTATTCTGCACAGGTTGGTTTCCAGCATGCCACCAAAACCAGATAAAATTGTTTATTTGTGGTGACATGCTAAAAAACCAATGCATGCAGCACTTATCCCCCCCTTCTCTATAGAAGTACACAAAGCTGAAGCACATCATAGACAGAGTGTTTTATCAGCAGAAGCTCTATGCTGTTGAGGGTCATATACCTTACCCTTGCTCAAATATATGCGGCTCTTCACAGCTTTGGGATTGTGACCTGTGGTTGTAAACTCATGTCACTAAGTCTATATAACACATAGAGATTCATGTGCATTTTAAACACTTTTGCATGAGTAAATGCCAGCCATCTTGGGATCTTCAAAGAAAAGGCATGATAGAAATTTAAATGATGTTAGTAATGCTCAGAATAGACCCATTTAAATTAATGAATATAACAATCTTGGGTCCAGATTTCTGTGGGACAACATCAGGTAGAACATAGTTTGATAGATATTTAATTTTTTTATCAAATAAAAGGAACCTAGATTATATTACTTAGTAGTAGTAGTCATCAAAACTGCAGTAATCAGCAGAAAATGTATTTCTAGCCAATTCTTAATGGCCCTTTTCAGATATAATATCATACTATTGTTTCTTGCTACATCAATGAGCTGTGATGAGCATCAGACTCACATGCCTCTCTGTCACAACTACAAGGAGAAGTTTGGAAGCTTCTGCTTCTGTTAAACAAACCACAGCTTCCAGTTATGCCTAGATCAGGGAACTATGATTTGTTTTAACTCTAGCCAGGGAGCAAGATGATAAGCGTTGCTCAAACTGCAGCTTCAGATTGCAGCTTGTTCAGTAATTAGATGCAGAACAAATCACAATTCTCTAAGTTAAGATGTGCTGGGGAATTGTGGTTTGCTTAAAAGGGGATGTTTGTTTTTGAGAAGGGAGATCAGTCAATCTCATCAGAATCAGAGCAAATGGAAGGCTAACTATCACCATTACAATATCTGAAGAGCCATAACGGTAAAGCACATGGTTTGCATGCAACATGTTCCAAGTTCAGTGCTTGGCATCTCAGGGAGGGCAGAGAAAAGACACTTGCCTGAAACTCTGGAGAGCCGTTGCCTTCAGTGTATGCAGAAATGAGGTATGTGGACCAATAGCCTGAGTTTGCATAAGGTAGCTTTCTGTGTTTCCAAGCCACATCTTAAACAGAACACCTGAGCCTTGTGCAGATGACCATAGCAAATAGGCTGATTTGTACAGATCAGAGCAAAATCATGCCTTTCCCTGCCCTGATCTTCCTGGAGTGGCCTTGGCAGGTTTCCCCAGCAGCCTGGAAAGTTGGCCTATGTGAATAAAATGAGACTAAGCCAAGTAGATTCGGCCTTGGCTTGCCTTCGCCCCGCCCCCAACCCAGCTGGCTAATCAGCTGCAGGCAGGGGGCAGGGCCTAGGCAAGGCAAGGCCTAATCTACTCGGCTTAGTCTCATTTTATTCACATAGGCCGAATTTCCAGGACCTGGGAAGCCCAGCGTAGGGTAGGGCAGTTCCTAAAAAACTGTGGGGTTTTTTTGTTTTTTTTAAATGCCCGCTCCAAAGTCTTATCTTACTACACTAGGGATTATATAGCTATATATGAAATTTCACGCATATCAGTTAATATCCTGACCCTCCTCCACGAAAATAGCTGTTTACTTGGCCGTTTTCCTATGTCATGAAGGCTGAAATTTCAATTCAGTGGAGCAGGGTCAAGATATTAACTGATATGCATGAAATTTCAGATATAGCTACAGTATATAATCCCTAGTGTAGTGAGATAAGACCTTTGAAGCAGGCATTTTTTAAAAAAACAAAAAACAGTTTTTTATGAACCACCCTACTGCCGTACCCTACGCTGGGCTTCCCGGGTCCTGGAAATTCGTCCTATGTGAATAAAATGAGACGAGGCCGAGTAGATTAGGCCTTGCCTTGCCTTGGCCCCGCCCCCTGCCTGCAGCTGATTGGGTAGTAGGGCAGTAATTGTTCATCGATAATTTGTCACCCCCTCCATGATGGCACCTGGTGTGACCCGCCCCCCCCCTCCTTTCTTACGCCCCTGGAATTATGTCTTTCTAAATGTTCTATTGCAGTAGACTATAACAAACTTTCACTGAATGCATTTTTAAATCTGTGTATATTCCATGTATTCTAACAGTCCCAGAATATAAATATACTGTTTTAAAGCCATTACCTAGCATTTGTGTTCTAAAAGGAATGGTGACAGGAGAAAAATCAAATGGTATTGTATTTGTTATCATTGGGTATAGTGGATTATATTTTGTTTTGGGGGCTATTTTTTTCCATTCATTTTACTACATTTTAGTCTTCATTAAGGTTTATCTTTCCTCTCCAAGCCAATATAAAATCCAAAAACACTTTTGTGTAGAGAAGAGTGTATTCACAAAGCAAAACCTTTTGAATTATTAGTAGGGGAAAAAATAAAGAGCTAATTGTCACTCTGGCACTTATAAATTTCAAAGCTGCTATGACATTCAAATTGAGACCTGAAATGCTTTTATAGTCCATCTCTGGCCTACCAATAAACAGCAACCAGGCTTCATTTCAAGTTTCAAATTGCCTGCTTTTAAAAAAATAAAAATATTTAAGAGACACATTCTAGCTTAATTAAAACACCATAAGTTTCATTTCCACTAGACTGATTTGCTTGGAAATGTGATTTATTTATTTATTTATGAAATTCCAGTTAACAAAAAGACCTACATGCCGTTCTAGTCACAGAGACAAAGAGACAAACACTGAATCAAGAAGGAAAGAGAAATGGCACAAATATTGCTTGCATTAATTAAGGTGGCTTGCATTTCTTGAATATTATTTAAATTGGAAATAACAGGCAATCAAAATCCCATCACCATGTTTTTGTGGAAGATCCTGTCCATTCCTTTCCCACCATCCCCGATTAAGAATTGCAGGATTTGGTCTGCTGAGCATAGGACACAAAATCAGCGTGTATCAATTGCAGGCCTTTTGTTTTTAAAGTAGAAGGAATAACAGTATTGCCAACTGCTGTGTTTTTCTCTCTGAATAGTCTTGTTTTGTTTTGTTTTTAAGCTTAGCTCTATTTTTGTGTGGAAATATCTGAAGCTCAATGAATGTGTCAGAATTATAATCCCCGCTGCCAGTCCTTAAAGAGGCTGGAGAAAAGTTTCTAAGTCTGGAACCTGCCTGATCTTATAAACCATCTTTATAGCTGTTGGTTGACACAGAAATCTATGCTTATAGACTTCTAATTGCTCCATACCAGTGCAGAGTCTTCTATGTGTGCGTGCCATACTTTAAAATGTTGAGGAATCCTCCAAAACAGGAGGAATCTGTTGGATTTTGGTAAGTTCTATACCTAGTATATAAGACTGATTCTGGCTCACATTCTGGAAGTTCAATGATACTTTTGCTCCTATATTATGTTTCTGACCATTTCTGTAATGGAACTCAGACTTTGGGACTCTGCACAGTGAGACAGAGGCCACTGGGGGAGGGGGGCAGGTTGTGTGGAAGCAGAAAAATGTCATGACACCGGGTTGGGATCAAAATTGCCACAATGTTATCGATTACACATGTAAGGAGGCTTTGGCATAAGCATTGGACATGTATCCTGAAGCAGCCAACTTGGTTGCTGGCTGATAACTCCATCAGGGTCGACTATGGGTTAAGGATTTCCCCATAACACAAATCAATTAGGGCAACAAGGTTGTCATTTGGATGTTCTATAGCACATTGGCCCCCATCTGGGCTTTTGGACAGAACCCTACCCCTGGACCTCTTTACCAATGTACTCTGAATTTGATCCTGGATCGGGGGTGGGGTACCCACCCGTCCCCTAATTTAGACTAAGGATCCAATCCAATGCCCTTTTAAGCCAAAAGTTGTGACAGTTGCTACGAGGAAGGCAAAACCCTCAGACAGGCCCAATTCATCTGCAGGCAAATTCATCGCTGGCAACTGATAAATTCCATAGCAAGGCCATACACATGCACTGTCCACTTACCTCCAGACAGAACCAACAGCATAGGGGCAGGGGGGAAGTAGGACGTCCAATTCTGATCACGCTGCCTGCTCTCAGTGCAGCCAACTTTTATGCCGCAGTGACGGACTTGACAGAAGATTGGCTCCAACAGGTCCATTGCCAAAGCACTGCCCACCCCAAGGGCTGTGACTGGCCCATTTGAATTTCAGTTTTTGCAGACCAACCCAGCACCCCCATGGCCAATTAAAGCTCACAGTGATGGCAGCCAGCCGTGCAGGCAGAACCCTACCTGCAGGCCACAGTTGCCCCTGAGGCCAGAGTACAATTAGCAGTCTTTGTAAGTGCATCTTATTTTCTGTACCACTCTTCTCGAAATTAATATTCCACCCCAACCTTAGCTTCCCTACCTCTCTGGTCCTAAGGCTAGTTTAGGGGATATTACAATGATTCTGTGTAGCCTTCATACTGTAGAAAAAGTAGTGAAATATTTCCAGCAATAGCCTTACACACATACCTATCTATATATATTGGGGCAGCCATCATGATTCCCTTCAAATGTTGTTGAATTCCAACACCTATCATTCCTGACCACTTGCTATAGTAGTGAGGTTGAACATCTGGAGGGTGCCACATTGGCTACCCCTGATAGATATTACTATCCCATCACAATCAATCTTCAGTATAGTCAGAAGATTTGCTTTACTGGAAATTAAGACGGACCATTAAACCAACGCCCGTTAGTCACAACTATATAAAGCTAAAGGTCTGCAAACGTATTTTAAAGCAAAAATAGACAATGTGGTGTTCTTCAGATTCTGTTAGACTACATCATTCCTGGCCACTGGCTGTGCTTGCTGGGACCGAGGAGAGTTGTAGTTCCATCCAACAACAGATAAATAACACTACACTGGATACCCCATGCTAGAGTTTGGTTATTCCCCTGCAAATATCTGCCTTTGGGATAAGTGACATACTCAAGTCCTATGCTGCAACAATTTCCTATTTTCCTTCACAACTAAGTTAAAGACAAGGGGAGGAAGAAAGAAAAAGAACGATCATCAACTCCCCTGTCAGGGAAACAATACGCTGTTGCCATAGATTAAAACTTTAAACCAAAACAGCGGAGTCACAGGTCATTATTCAACTAAGCACTGTATTACTGAGAGTAGACCCATTGAATAACTTCATTATTCTCATTAATTTCAGTAGCTCTACTCTGGGTAAAACTTAGCTGAATGCCACCCATATAATTCTTGGCTTCCAGTTTTATGATATACTAATGTTTCCTGGAAGCATTAAGGGCATGCCATAGGAGCACAGGAAACCCCTCATACCTAGTCTGACCATTGGTCCATTTACCTCAACATGGACTACACAGACTGGCTGTGGCTGTACAGGATTTCAGACAGCAGTCTATTCCAGTACTCCCTGGAGAGGCTAGTGATTGAAATGTAGACTTTCTGCATGCAAAGCATTTGCTTTTCTACTACACTATGAACTCTTCCTCACACTGTATCCTCTTCAGCAATGTGAGAAGCAATTTGTAAGAGGGAGCATTCCATGCATTTCAAGCACATGTAAGTATGGCATTAGCTAAACCTTTCTTAGTTTAGCTAACTGGCAACCAAAGGAACCCTTTCACACATTGCTAGTAGGCTTTTTAAATTTGGTCATTCAGCAGCAACAGTGCTGCCAGTGTAACAAAAAAATGGGAGATGTAAGAAATGAAGTATCTTGTAAAAGCAGTTTACAAAGATGTTATACAATTTGTGTGCTGGAGTGGGGTTAGGTTGCAAAAAGAAGAAGCTAAAATTTCTAGTACTTGCTTCCTGTTAAGAAACAAGTGTGCCTAAACAGCGGTCAGATATGGACTGTATCTTAAACCTCTCATATTCAGAATGTGAGAAAGATGTAAAACAATGAGACACTGTATCAGAAAATACTGAAATGTTAAGATGCCTGAGATCATAGATTAATAAAGAGCCAACGTTCAGACCCCTGGGCTTTCCTCACCAGATCTATCCTTATTGCCGTCTGCTTTGATTTTCCCCAATAAACATGTGCCTGACTGTTTCCCCCAGAAAACATACTGATGTTGCTTGTAAGTGACACATAATTTTGCTAGATGCAAGATGGTTTCAGGCTTGTTCTGCAGCTGCTAACTCCTTCCTCCCCTTCTCTGCTATGGGGACTATGTACTCCCCCTCTTTTTCTGTCTGTTACTGTCAGGATCCCTATCATGGTCACATACCTCCTGTAACATCACAGGGGGAAATACCATTCCGTATGTACTTCAAAGCCTATTTAAAAAGGTTGGTATCCTGTAGTCTTTTTCTGCTTGTATTCTACATCCATACAGAGCAACACAGAGTGAGCATTCTAATGAACACAAATAGGTCCAAATTTCCCCTTTGGGATCAAGCAGTTTTCTGACACAGGTAAAGCTTAAGGTTGTAGGAGAAACTTTTATATGTGGGGCCAATTTATAGCACGGGAACACACTTAAAATGAAAACCATGTGTGCCCTAGTGAAGCCTCATCAACAAATTAGTCCTTTTCAAGTGATGACTACTTACTGTAATAAGACATAGAGATGTCTGAGGTGTGGCACCCAAGCTTCCTGAGGGCGGGACAAACTTGTAATATGACCCTTTCTTATCTCTCATGTATGGCCTTGTCTGTTTTGAAAAATGAGATGGTTATTTAAGTTCCTTAAAGCTGTTTCCAAACAGTTGCTACTTTTGCGTGGGATTCAAACACATGCTGGCAAGTTCAGGTTACGCAATTAAAGTTGATTTGGTGGTCTTGTGAAACAAACCAGCTCTCTCTCTCACACCCCCACCTGACTTTTTGTGATAAGATAAGTAATGGGAAGATGCACTGGAAAGTATAGGATAACAATTGCTTGATACAATGTCATATAATCTCCCTGCAAGCAAATCAATAAATAGCTCAATAAATAGCCAGCATTGTCTAACTTCCCTGCAACTTTGTGCAAACAAATCAGGATGTCAGGTTGTCTAGAAGAGGCTTGGGTGGTGGTTTTTTTGGTATTTCTAGGTGCCCGGATTGCATTAACAGTCAGACATGACAAATGAAAGGTTCTAGCCATGGAATAACGCAGAACGATATTGGACCCAGGGGAATTAAGTGGTACAGAATACAATCAACAAACGGGTCAGGGGAAAGTGTGGATGAACCCCATGTTTCTCAATGAAACAACCCAGCTTCAAACGTTGGTTTCCGGAGCTACATAACATTTACATAGTTCTAGCATAATTTATGTTAAAATAAATAGTTCAAATAGCTTGCAGCTCTGCTTTGAGGTCTTCCTCTCTGCTGCCATGAAACAGTGATTCAGAATTGACCTTAGAAAGTTAACTATGGCAATAAATGTTCATTTCATTCACTTAGTATACTTAATATTTCATTCATTTAGTGTGCTTAATAAAGTTGGCCTCAGACTCAGATGAAAGCCACGTCAACAGATTAGGAAGCAAATATAAAGTTATATGTGGCATATCAGATTTTTCTTTTACAATGAAATATATTTAACTGTACATGCAGAACACTTAGAAGCATACCTGAAAATCTAAACATGCACTGAACAGTCCTTGGAAAAAATACTCTAACTTGCCATTTTCCTTTGTCTATATCACTGTACCTCAGCTGTTGAGTTACAGAAATAATGGCAGCATTCAGATGTAACAATAATCTGTTGTAGCGATAAACTATGGGAGCGGGTCTGGGCCAGTAAATACATTTATTGTTATATAAAATCATTAATAGCAATAATAACATGTAAATAACGCACACCCAATTGAATTGTTAGATCTAAGTGGATGTGTGTACTGGATTGTGTAGATTTGTGCATCAAAGTAGTAGACATGTGGGTCCTGCCTTTTTATTTTAGAGAGATGCAAGAATAAAACATGCAGGAAGGATTCTTCTGAATTGCTTCACTAAGAAAACCTGCTCCCGCCTTTCAGTGTTCTGGCCAATGAGCTGAAAGGAACTGGGGTGACTGGCATGCAAAGGAAGCAGTGATGTCCTGCCTCATTTCCCTCCTTTGCGTGCACTGATCAATGAAGAATTTTTTGCTCCAGTTGGCCATGGCTGCATTATTTTCCTGGCTGCATTTATGTTCCTGGCTAGTGGAGTGGTATTGATTTTCTGGCTCAAAAACAAATTGGCGGATACATGATATTTATTTTTCTGGCTTGAGAGCAAATTGGTAGGCGGCATGTGGTATTTTTTTATTTAATTAAAATTAAGTTGTATATTATTAAGATTATATAATCATAGCTATTTGTTTATTTATTTGCAAGATTTCTTTTGCACTGTTCATCAGAGCTGCCAAGAGCAGTTTGCAAGAACAGGATAAAAAATACAAATAAAACAGAAACACCACGTTTAAAAAGTTCATTAATACATGCCAACTGTATTAAGCATTTTGCTGTTGGTCACACAAGGTCTAAAGCAAAATGTATTGATACACACTACCAGATTTATATACAAAAGTCCTGGTGGGGCAATGATACTATTTGATGTTTTCATTCTTTTATTATGGTGTCTTTATCTCTCAACAAAAATAACCCCTTTCCATGTATCCCAAAAAATTAATACACAGATATACAGATTTTAATATATAGATATTTTGGTGAATCAAACATTGGCCCTGATCCAGTAAGGCATAATCTACATATAAAAATAAGCTTTTGCACTGTGCCTCTGACCACTAGAGTAAAACCTTCCACATCTGGCCTCCTGCGTGATCTCTTATGTTTAATCCAGGGATCTATAGGAGCAAAGCAGCCAGCTGTTGCACTTGAGGACCCTCCCCCACCCCTTGTAGAGGAACTAACTCTGTTGGTGCAGCCTTTCTCATTACAATGATGTTTCCCAAGCAATTTCACAAGGATAATATTTTTTATGGATATACACACCTGCCAGCTGTCATTTAATGGGGTGGATTCATGAGAAATATTTTCAACAGGACATTGAGAAGATAGAATCAACTGACAATGACTTTATTATGGCAAAAGTGGGAGTAGGCCTTGGGCCTTTATTGGTTGGAGTACAGCTTTTGTATTTAAAGCAAGCTTGCACAAGTCTGAGCCAAACCAGTCATATGTTGTGGCCTGCCAGTTGCTTGACAGAAGAAGAAGAAACAAAAAATTTCCGTGGTGGTGGGCCAGCACACAGTCCCCTTGGAACGGAACGCCACACACCATATAGAAGACCTGGTGTAAGGACCAGGCTTGTTCGAAACTAGCAATATATCACCTTAATTTGGTACCCTGTAGTACCAATGGGGATTGTCTCGTCCACTATTGACTATTCTGACTGGCTGTGTCCATTGCCAAAAATTTGGCTCCGTAGATTCAGAATTACTATGTTAATGGAAAGCTGCTAATATGGCAGGGTCTGACAAACAAATTCAGTAGGTTCTTTCCCAAGAAGGCTTCCAGGATGAGACAATGATAATGTTCTAAGCAGAATATAAAGTGTCAGATCAGTTTCAAAATTCCACGTGAAAGTATATAGATTCGGTTTTATTCATGCATTTACATACTTCCTGGATGAATAATGGTTCACAACAACAAAATGAAACCATTTATGACAGAGACAGACTGAGGCTAGGTAAGGTGAGGTGATATCATACAGAGCAACGGTGCTTCCCCCCCCCCCAGGGGTTACTCAGTACAGTGGTACCTCGGGTTAAGTACGTAATTCGTTCCAGAGGTCCGTTCTTAACCTGAAACTGTTCTTAACCTGAAGCACCACTTTAGCTAATGGGGCCATCTGCTGCTGCTGCGTCGCCGGAGCACGATTTCTGTTCTCATCCTGAAGCAAAGTTCTTAACCCGAGGTACTATTTCTGGGTTAGCGGAGTCTGTAACCTGAAGCGTATGTAACCTGAAGCATATGTAACCTGAAGTGTATGTAGCCCGAGGTACCACTGTACAGGCAACTATTTTTGTTGTTGTTAAGAAGTGTGGCACTTCATGATGAGTACCGGCACCTATTTTTCTAGAAAAAAGCACTGCAGGGTAATTAATGTTTGCTAAATAAATTTGTACTGGGTGTGTTCTTTCTTCCCTCATCATCTGTTATCGGATATAGTTGCTTCATTTTGCTTAATGGTTGGGGTGGTTCACTTTCCCACATGTCTGAGGGGCTACAAACAATACAGTCTCCATGTAGTAAGTACATAGTGGTTTTACATCCTGACTATATATTGTCAGGGATAGAACATTGTGACTTTATCTTAGCATCTGTCAGAGAACACATCTTGTTCTAGATGTGTCAAATGTCTGGATGCTACACTCAGTGCTTTATTCTATTTTTAAAAAAATGTTTAGGGGTACTCACATTTTGACTCAAGAAAATCACAATTTTATACTTCAAATCCTCGAAGCTACTAACATGAGTTTGACCAAACTGCGGGAGGCAGTGGAAGACAGGAGTGCCTGGCGTGCTCTGGTCCATGGGGTCACGAAGAGTTGGATATGACTAAACGACTAAACAACAACAACAACAAATAGTTCAAATCAGAAAAAATAAATACAGTAAATAGACAAAAGTACAAAGATTCACAAAATGTTTAGGGGTATGCGTACCTCTATGTTTTTCCCCCAAAAAAGCACTGGCTACACTGACACACTGTCTGACATCATACCTTGAGATGTGTAGACCGTGCTGTCAGCTCTGGCTCACAGAAGATACTCCAGTTCCTGTCTGTACATTCCACCCTCCCGGCAAAGCTGCACTCAGGCACATGTGACTTATGGCTAACAGTCAGGTGAACTTAATTTAGCACTACTGTTCCCTGGTGAAATAAATTATTATGTACTGCAGGTAGATATAAAAAAAAGTACTACTACTATTTGGGTGGTGTTGTGTATATATTGTTTGATTAAAGCAAATGTAAACATGGGCATCTTAAGGAAGCACTTCTCACCTATTGCTGCACCAAATGCTATTGCCCATTGGGAGATTAAACCTAAATGGGAGCAGGTATTTGGCTCTTCTGCTCGCATTAATCACTTGGATCTTTGCTTTGACTTCTGGATCCCCAAATAAATCCTGAAACCTTCCAGGTTCTAAATGAAATAGTGCTTAGCTGCTTATTATTTCTGAAACTGATATTGAGATCCTGATTTCATGCTATCAGTACTTCACAGTCGGATTACTGTAATGAATTTTATTTCGATCACACCATATCTCTTGTGAGTTGCTAGTAAATGGTCCAGAACTTAACAGTTAGACTTCTTTCTTTTGAGGTGTCACTATCTTATCACTTGAATTCTTTTCACTGGAAAGCTTTACCAATGTAACTTAGAATCTAGACCTACTGTTGACCTTCAAAAGGCATCAGTTCATTTTTAGGCTTCTCTCTCCCCCCCCCTCCTCAAACTCATAGCTCAGATTGCTTAATTAAAACTTTGTACCAGCAAGTTTCAGAATCTCTCTCTCAGTGGCCACCAATGAATCGCTTTCTCATGGAGGTCAAACTAGGCTTCTTTTAGTTGGCTTTAAAGTTGCAGCAGTCACCTGTCCATCATTGCACCGGCAAGACACAGGAAAACAAAAGCTTTTATGCTGAAGAAAGTAGGTGTGGTTCTCAAACTTGATTACGCATTTGACATAAATTCATAGGCACCTGATAGACCCATAGTGTAAGTGCAGGATATGCTACTGAGCTGGCCCTTAGTAAAGGCCCATTGAGCCAAGCTACTACTCCTTCATGGGATATGATAACATATAAGCTATGCATTTGGAAATATCTGCTATAGAAGTACGGCTTTAGAATACATGTGGGTGATTGCATGTCTTCATATCCTCTCAAATTTAATACTCCATGTATGTAAAAACATACCATTTTAGCCTTCCTTCACATCATCTTTCCTAGTGCACTAATTTTCCACGGACAGGGAATTCTTTATATGGTAAAAGGTAAAGGTACCCCTGGCCGTTAGGTCCAGTCGTGGACGACTCTGGGGTTGCGGCGCTCATCTTGCTCTGTAGGCCGAGGGAACTGGCATTTGTCGGCAGACAGCTTCCGGCTCATGTGGCCAGCATGACTAAGCCGCTTCTGGTGAACCAGAGCAGCACACGGAAACTCTGTTTACCTTCCCGCTGGAGTAGTGCCTATTTATCGACGGGAGCTCACCCTGACGCAGGGATTCATAGAATCATAGAGTTGGAAGAGACCACAAGGGCCATCGAGTCCAACCCCCTGCCAAGCAGGAAACACCATCAGAGCACTCCTGACATATGGTTGTCAAGCCTCTGCTTAAAGACCTCCAAAGAAGGAGACTCCACCACACTCCTTGGCAGCAAATTCCACTGTCAAACAGCTCTTACTGTCAGGAAGTTCTTCCTAATGTTTAGGTGGAATCTTATTTCTTGTAGTTTCGAATCGCCAACCTTCTGATCGGCAAGCCCTAGGCTCTGTGGTTTAGACCACAGCACCACCCGTGTCCCTTCTTTATATGGAAGCACATTCTAACATATGATTGTCCTGCAAGCTGAAGCAGTACCACATGATTGTTCTGAATGTGTAGTTTAATTGGGATGGAATCCCTGACCAATAGAGGAAGTAGATTGGGGACTTCATGTAGGTGAGTCTGTGCTGACAGTAGGGCTCTGATTGAAGGCCCAAGTGCACTCTTTCAGTGCATACAGTTTGCTTTTGATACTCCATGTATGTGCTGTTCTCTCACCAAATTGCACTACACACAGGGATTAGCATAAGGGCCTTGCATGGCTGACTTGTGCTGTGGAGAAAGTAGCTACCTTGTTGTTGTTCCTCCATCTACTTGACATAGGAATAGCCTGGTGGATCAGGCCAATGGACTATCTAGTCCAGAATCCTGTTCTCATAGTGGCCAACCAGATGCCTGTGAAAAACCAGGGAACTACTTATTTATGTACTCTGCTGCACCTGATTGAACTTATAGTTTATAGATCTGAATATTACTGGACTAGAACTGAGAAACATTACATCTCAGTGACCCAGGTCTTGGATTTTTATTTTTATTCAGTTTTTGCAGATGATATGTCAAGCATCCCATATACATTCCTCCAAGTCAAAACTGATTTTTGTGTCTTTTATTCACTGATGATATTTGAAAGGCTTGACCCTAAATCATTACTCCTCTTTTACTGTTAAAAGTGCTGCTTTGAAATGTGTTTTCCATTATGTATTGAATTACTTGAAGCTGAGAATTGGCTAGGAGAAGACAAATTCCTTTTGTACAGTAGTCCCACAAGGCTAATTTTGCTATTCCTGCATAATGAAAAAAGTCATGTTTCAGTGCTAGAATTTAGGATTCTCTGCACCTATGCAATGTTGTATGCAAGACTTCGGGAAAGAAGGCTCCACAGGGTTTGATAAATGGTCAGCCGTGTACTGCATGCCCCTTGAACTGGAGTATGGTCCTGAAGCGTGGTCATGCTAAACCATTAGGATTGGCTTATTTACTGTTACCTGCAATGCATTTGCAACAAATAAACTGCTCTGAATTGCAGTCTCCTTTCTGCTTTTTCATACAGGATTAATTAAGATTGCTTAAAGGTAAAGGTAAAGGTACCCCTGCCCGTACGGGCCAGTCTTGACAGACTCTGGGGTTGTGCGCCCATCTCACTTAAGAGGCCAGGGGCCACGCTGTCCGGAGACACTTCCGGGTCACGTGGCCAGCGTGACATCGCTGCTCTGGCGAGCCAGAGCCGCACACGGAAACGCCGTTTACCTTCCCGCTAGAAAGCGGTCCCTATTTATCTACTTGCACCCGGAGGTGCTTTCGAACTGCTAGGTTGGCAGGCGCTGGGACCGAGCAGTGGGAGCGCACCCCGCCGCAGGGATTCGAACCGCCGACCTTTCAATCGGCAAGTCCTAGGCGCTGAGGCTTTAACCCACAGCGCCACCTGCGTCCCTAATTAAGATTGCTTACTTGGTGGCAAAGATCTGCTATAATTTTGGAGTCAAAGATATAATCTTGGAGTCAGTGATATTTTAAACAAGCCAATCAGAAATGGTTTTGAACTTGGGAGACAGTCTTAACCAGAAATGTGACCTGTTTTAATCAGAGGTTGGGGCTAAACTATAAACTTAAAATCATATTCATGCTTACTTTGTTAGATTCAGTTAGATGCAAATTTTGGTCCTTGGTACACTCTGAATCAGCTGTTTTAAAGGCCATGAATAGTGGGTTTACTTTGATTACACTGAAGAGGTGATAATGGCACTGTCCCATGTTTAATGCAACATTGTTAGATGTCCTTTCTCTTTTGTATTAAAACATTCACCTAGTCTTGAGCAGAAATAAAAGGTTCAGAGCTTGTCAGCATCAGTTTTATAGATAGCCATTGAAAAAAATAATAATGAGATATTGGGTATTGTAAGGCTCAAGGGCTGCCTTGCCAGACTCATTTATTTCCATTCACCTTTTGTCTGAATTGCAGACAGAAGACATTCAATTAAAATGTGTCACCTGTTATGTGTGATCTAATTTGTATTTGTAAATGGTACAGATTAGAGCACCAAGCTTCACATACTCCCAACTTTTTGAAACATGTGCAGAACAGCAATCTCTTTGGACTGGAAAGGTTGGGTGTGTTTGCCTGCAAGAAAATTTATTGTTTGCTTATGGTTCGTGGTACTGTATTTGTATCTGGTATTAATATTTTAATTCAAATCACTTGTACACCACCCTGGAATCTGTTGAGATAAAGTGCAGTTTTACATAAAGCAAAGAAGTAAATAATCTATGATAAGCTGGTCCAAGTGTGCTTATTAGATGCATTTCAAATCAAATCTATCCTTAACTAATTAGTATATGGAGTATGTGTAGACCCTGATGTACAAACGTTAGTTACATTTTCTCCAGCCATCAGTAGCCATAACCTTTTGATGCAGATGTTCTCTTTCCCCCCACTATATTTCAGACACCTTGGCCTGGATCCAGAGAGCTGCTTAAACTTACTCAAGGCTCTTGTGCTGGCTTTTATCTTACTTTTCATTGAACAGCTGATCCCCATGCTGTATCACAAACTACTTTAGAAACTCCTCTCACTTTCAATAGTAATTTGCCATGGGTGTGAGGTGGGTGGGGAAGAACTTGATGCTAGTTCTAAAGTTCTTTGGATCCTGGCCATTATTATTTTCCTGTTATAAATATATTAGGCATCTGGTTGGCCACTGGGAGAACAGGATGCTGGACTAATTGGGTCATTGGCCTGATCCAGCAGGCTTTTTTGTGTTCTTACGTTCTTTCTTCTCTGAACTATCAATTGCATTCCTTATATACAAGTGTAAGCTGAAGACAAGAGAGTTGGTGCCTTTTAAGGTTTCCTATGCTATACTCAGTAATATGCTTCAGATTGCAGATAGCTATCAGGAGACAAAAACTGACTTCCCTTGCTAATTGTTAATTCAGCAGTAGAGCAGGAAAGCTTTAATGTGAGCCATAGCTTTTATCTTTTTTGATGACTTAGGATTCTGTTTTTTTTAAAAAAAAGCTTGGCTAATGGACTTGCATTTTGCATCTCTAGATTACTTTTTTTCTGTATTGTGACTACCAATGTACAACTGAATAATTTCAGACCTATTTAGCATGGCCAACAGGCTCCTGTAAATATAAAAGTCCATGTTTTTGTTTTTCTTCACACAGTTTTTTTCTAGTGTGAATTGCAGTGTTGTAAGTACGGTAGGTAATAAAACCACAGTGTAACATGATTTTTATATAAGCAACTGTTTTTCCTTCTGTGGAATTAAGATCTAATTTGTGTGGACCCAATACCATAATCCACCTGAGCCATGCAGATTACGAAATAATGCTGCATAGTTTGTTATCCAAATAAGATTGAAAAAAGTTGCCTCATTTAGATAAATGAATGTTTATTCAACCTGCTTGGCATTCTTGTAAGTATATACAACATGTGGGTCTTAGTGTGTTTACATTACCCATTTAGAGTACTGTACAATGACGTTGCGTGTCCTCTGATACATTTCACAGCTTTACACACACACACACACACACACACACACACCGCAGTTCACATCAGCACAGCTTCGTTAGTACAGTGGTACCTCGGGTTAAGTACTTAATTCGTTCCAGAGATCCTTACTTAACCTGAAACTGTTCTTAACCTGAAGCACCACTTTAGCTAATGGGGCCTCCTGCTGCCACTGCGCCGCCGGAGCACGATTTCTGTTCTCATCCTGAAGCAAAGTTCTTAACCTGAAGCACTATTTCTGGGTTAGCGGAGTCTGTAACCTGAAGCGTGTGTAACCTGAAGCGTATGTAACCCGAGGTACCACTGTATCAAGTTCGTCACTATTGAGCAACATTGACACACCCTTTTGGATATGCTTCTGGTGTTACCTAGAGAGGAAGAATATTTATGTTTGAAACGCCTTGGGAAATATGCAAACTGCCTTATCAATAAAACTGTCTTGTACCCATTTCTTTGAGTAATGGATCAGGTTTACAGTCTAGTTTGCATCTTTGTCACTGGAGGCCCAAGTGGCCTCTGTGGGATGGAATGTCTTTCATCAGCTAAAGCTGGTGCACCAGCTGTGCCTTCTGTGAACAGTGAGGCAATTCATGCTCCCTTTACATCAAGGATTGACTAATTTAATACATCATCTGTGGGGCTACTTTGGAAGAGGGCTCCAGAAACTGAAGTTAGTTCAGAATAGAACCACTAGGCTACTGTTTGGGACTGGACACTGCAACAGTACTTAATAGAGCTGCATTGGTCTGCAGCCCATTTTCGAGTCCAATCCAAAGAGCTGGTGCTTATGTATAAAGCCCTACATTATTTTATATTCAAGCCATACACTGCTTGATGCCTAGGTTTTGTTGTTGGCATCCATCTGTCTCAGGAGAGTATGCCTTCAGGGATAAAGTCAAACTGTTGGAGAGCTACAGTGCTTGCTGTGGCTGTAGAGACCAATACAGGAGAGACATGCTTTATTGCAGGTGGGATAGATAAAGGCGTCCAGTATTGCTGCTACAGGTGCACCATGGAGTTTCTTCCCTCTGTGTTCCTTTCAGCAGACATTCTTCCTCTGGTCACTGCTGTGGATACACAACCTGTCTGTCTCCAGGCACTGCAATCTTCTGAAAAGGATTTCCATATGGTGGGGTTAATGTTGCAAGCCTTCATGTCATGTTTGTAGATGCAGAGTTAGTCTGCCAACAGGCCTAGTGCCTGCAGCCAGCTTCCATAGAGCACATCCTTGGGGATCCTGCCATCTTCCAATCTGTGGACATGATGAAGCCAGAGTAGACATCACTGAGACAGAAGTGACAACATGCTGGGAATGTGAGTTTGGGTGAGCACATCTTGATTTGAAATGCTGTCCAGCCATGTGACGTCAAAAATCTTTCTGACACAGCGCATATGGAAGGCATTGAGGCATCACTTTTGGTGGGTGTAAGTTGCCCATGACTCACTTCCATAAAGCAGTGTGCTCAGCACACAAGTCTGGTAGACCCTCATATTGGTATTGGGCGTTATCATCACATTCTACCCTACCCTTTTGGAAAGGTGAGACAAGCTATTGCCACAGCGGCCTTGTCAATATGATTCTCTCTCTCAGTGTCAATGGAAAATTTGCTAGTTATGATAGAGCCTGGATAGACAAAATTGTCTACCACCTCAAGTGAGTGGTCATCAGTGCTGATGCATGGAATGCTATTGACATCCTGACCCAAGATATTGGCATAGCTGTCAACTTTTCCCTTTTCTTGCGAGGGATCCTATTCGGAATAAGGGAATTTCCCTTAAAAAACGGGAAACGTTGACAGCTATGGATATTGGTCTTCATCAGGCTGATGGTGAGGCCGAACTCCATGGAGGATTGGGCAAAACATTTGATGAGTCTCTGTAGAGCTTCCTCAGAGTGTGCTGTCAAGGCTGTGTTATCTGCAAACAACATCTCATGGATAAGAACCCACCACACTTTTGTATTGGCATGGAGACATGCCAGGGTGAACAGACCCCCATCACTCCTTGCATGGATGTACATACCGTCTTCAGTTGAACTGAAGGCATGGGAGAGCAACAGGGATTAAAATAGGCCAACGAGAGTTTGAGCAAGAACACATTGCTGCTTCACGCTGCTTTTTGTATGGAAGGCATCTGAGGAGACCCATCTTCCTGGGCAGTGGTGTGCATGTCCTCATGGGAGGACATGATCATGTTGTGATGGGCATTCCATCTTGTGGAACAGTGTGAAGAGTCCTTTTCGGCTGATGAGGTCAAAGGCCTTCACCAGGTCTATGAAGGAAATCTACAAGGAGTGTCTCTGCTCTTGGCATTTCTCCTGCAGTTGGCGTAGTGAGAAAATCATGTCGACTGTTGACCTCTGAGCTCTAACACCACATTGCGACCCAGGATAGACCCTGTCAGCAAGTGACTGCAGTCTGTTGAGAACAACAAGGTGCGGTACTAAGCATGGTGATCCCATGGTAGTTGTTAGAATAATCACAGTCACCTATGTCCTTATAGAGGCTCCAAATGCTGAGGTTGTGCATATCTTGTGGCATGGATCCCTTTCCCCAACACTGCAAGAGAAGGCCGTAGACGTGTGTCATGAGGGAGGAATTGAGGCAAGCTTTCAGTACTGTTGGGATTCTGTCCTGTCCTGGGGCTTAACCACATGAAAGATGATGGCATTTTTCAGCTCATCAAGGGAGGGAGGAATACCCAGTTCTTCCAAGACAGGCAGAGTCTGGATGTTGTCAATTGCTGTGTTGGAGACCATGTTTTCCAGGGAGTACAGCTCTTGCTAGTGTTCTGCCCATTGCTTCATCTGCTTGCTGCAGTCTGTAAAGCTCTCTCAAGACAAGGTTTTCAGCAGTGCAGTTTTCCTGACTGTTGGTCCTTTTTCAGAAATGAGTATAGCCACAAGGCAGAAAAGGTTTAAGTTCAGACTTTTCTTTCTCCTTAATAAGCACCATCTGCCCCTCATTTCCTCAATAGCACCTGCAGAAAAAAGCCTTGCTGGCCATTGGACTCACTATTAGTCTCATCTGCTCAATCTGCTGAAGCCTGTCTTTTCATGCAGGGGATAGGCAAGTCCCTAATTCACCAAGGGTTTAAGAGCCATTGGGTACTCTCACCTTGTTTAGTTGGCCAGTCAAATCTGTTTCCTGGGATGTGGCCACTGTCATATGCTGATAGCTTCTAGGTGCCACAGGTGAGGGCTGAGTGCATTGTGGGGACCATTGTGGGTGAATGAACTACCCAGATCGTCTCCTTTCAGCCGTCACGCTGTGAAGATCCCTCGACCTCTGGTGCAACATAAATCAGTGACCCAAGTCTGCTGACATGGGCACACTTTACTTAGCAGAGTAAACTGCGCAATGAAAGAGGCTTGAGGCTTGTGGAGACATACTAACAAACTACGGATTTATTAAACATAAATCAGGACAAAGAAACATGCCTCTCTTTTCCATCTCTTCTGAGAGAGAGAAAAGCAAAAGCAAAAGAACACTGTGGAAGTTCTGGAATGTAAACAGACATGTGACATGTAACACTTCCATGTCTGTAACTAAAGGCGGAATGGAAAATTCCCCAAAGGGAGCACAACATATCTTCCAAAAGAGGTACTGCTCCTCCCTTAATACTCCATACACCAAGATATCCCCTCCCCCCAGCCCATGTGCTGAGATCATTGGTGAAGGCTGTCCTTTAGGTGTCCAACATCTGAACTGAAGAGAGGAAGAGAACATTTTCAGTGATGGCACCCTGGTTATTGGGCTTCCTAACTAGGGAGGCTTGCCTGGCACCCACTCTGTTATCTTCTTGGTGTCGGATAAATATTTTTAAAAATGCTTACAGGCTTTAAAGTTCTGCCTGATAATTTTAACTGCTGCTTCATTGCTGGTTTTATTGTGATTGTTTTGTTTTGCTGTATTGCACTGATTTTGTTGCTGATTTCATGGTAAGAATGGTCCTATGAATATAAGTGGGGCTTGCAACAAAATGTTGCAGTGTGAAGTGTTTGTTGCTTAGTGTTCTAAAAAATTAGCCATGCACTCCTGCGGGACACATTGTTCCATTCCTGCTTCCACCTGGATTTCTGTGACACACCATTCTAGCCAGCATTTTATGATCACTGAGTGCACACATTCTGCATTGAGTCCTCTCTTTCTTAGCACCCCATTTCCAGATTTTTGTACTTCTAGAAATACCGGGGCTTCCCCAGCATACTGATTTGATATGGGTAGTGCTGTTTTACCTGTATAACTGTAAGCACTTATGCCTCAATACCAGAAATAGCAGGAATATTTCCTAATACTTTTGAATTTGTGTAAAGCTGAAGTTGTTGAATTTTATGCTGTGCCCATTTCTTTCACTTCTTTCAATTTCAAACAATCTTGAACTTTTACTGTTTTATTGGAAAGTTTCATCATTCCATAAGATACGGTATTTTCTTCCAAATGTTTTAAATACACCTTTCTTTTTTTGTCTCACCTTCAGGAGTGCGCCTAGACAGAGTACGTGGAGGTCGTCAGAAGTACAAGCGCAGAATAGATGCAGAAAACAGCCCATACCTGAATCCTCAGCTAGTTCAGCCAGCCAAAAAGCCATGTAAGTAAATCAGTTGGTGGTTTTTTCCTTGGTACGTATACATGAGGTTGCATCCCAGTAAAGCAAGAAGCATCCAAAACGAATCATATGCATTATGTTCCTTATCAATGATGATTTTGTAAACTATTCATATCATCCGTATCCTTTCTCTGAAGAGTCAAGAAAAGACTCTTTTAAGGGTGAGAGCTTGCTAATGCACAATTTATGCAGTGCAAATTTTACATTTACAGGTGATCTTTATTTTCAGTGGTACATAAAACAGCTCATGCTGTGATCATTAGTTCATTGAAGCTTCTAGTCTCAGATTTTACAAGAAAGTGATTTTTGCAGTTTTCACTAACTAAATGAGTTTGACTGCTCAACCTCCCAATGAAAATACATTAGGAGCCTCATTAATTTATAGCAATAGAAGGCTGACACACTACTAGTATTAGATTAAAGCAGGAAAGTGCTACACCTACAACATGCATAGGAAGGGTGTTAATGTTCTCATATGCAGCTGATATTAAAAGAAAGAACAAGATACAGTTTGATAAGCTAAAGGCTTATAAAGCCATTTGTACAAATCATGCAGAAGCTGTTAATTCTCGAAGAAACAAGTTGGGTAGTCTACAAAAACAAGAATTAGCAGCTAACAGCGCTTGTGAATTCTTTTGTATGTCACTTTCAAAATAGCTGTTTTGGTGTCTAAGCAGTGGCAGAAGCCTCCAGGCTACAAGAGCCTTCACTTTGGACAAGAGTAATAAAAGGCTCCAAGGATTAC
Organism: Podarcis gaigeae; assembly: GCF_964106915.1. Classification (NCBI taxonomy): domain Eukaryota; kingdom Metazoa; phylum Chordata; class Lepidosauria; order Squamata; family Lacertidae; genus Podarcis; species Podarcis gaigeae. The sequence goes on from NC_139680.1 coordinate 94,717,114, forward strand.
CCTGATGGCACTTACCTGCTTGTGTATATTAAAAAAAAGCAGTATGTTGTTTTTCACCTCCCATTCCCCAGTAGGGGACACTACTGTGTGCATTACGCATGAGCATATGGAGACCTGGAAAGCAAATAAACAGAGTTTGAACTGTAAGCAAAAGGGCATTTTAGCTATGTCAAAGGGAAAAGAAACCAGTTTTACATAAAATTAAAGCTTAAGTGAACATATGGCATCGTTTCCTTTTGCCTTTCCAAAAAACATTATGCTGATTATACCTTCAATTGTCCAATCTGGCATCTTCCACACAGTCTGGATAAGCTGTTCCACCACTCTGTAAATACAATCTAGGGTTGCATTAAGCAGATTTTGCGCATTATAATAAAAACTTTCTGATAATACAATAAAATTCAATAAACTCTAATGCTTAATTTCATTAGAGGTTTAGATTTTCTGGATGCACAGATTGCCAGCTTTTCATTTGTTTTATATTGTGCCATTGAGTTGAATTGCTGTCAGCTCGGCACATGCACTCACAATTAAGCCTTTTTATCACAGACATAGGTTAATGTGTCCCGGCTGAAAATGTGAGAAATTGGAAGGGTGCAATCCACCAGTAAGTTGTCTTGGGAATGCCCCATTAAAATGAACAATTCTCTGTACAAGAATACTACTCTGCTCTTTCACAGCTCCCATTCATTTCAAAGGGAACTGTGTAGTATAACTTTTCTGTGAATTTTCTTCCCTGTGCCTAGCCAAAATCATTGAGATATTACACAACATGCAAGAATTTAATGAAACACATTTTAGAGGATTCTATTGCTTAAGATAAACTAGCTTCTGGTCCTCACATGCAATCCTTTATTTAGATATTTATTTAATGGCTCCCTGATCATTTTTCTTAGTTCATCCTGTAAGAAACATGTATAGCATAACTTCTTGTCGGTTCTTTTGCATCCGTCCCAGCAAGTGTCAAGAGTGAAACAGTGAAATCACTTTGACTAAAGAAGTAGCCAGGGAGATTTTCTGGGTTCTGACAGATAGTCTGAGCACAACAAAGGCAGTGGAATGAAAATTGGGTTTTATTGATTCTAATTAGGGAAACGTTAAATAAGATTTACCTAGGAACCGTGCTTGTGGCTATTCTAACTGATGCGGCTTCCTGAGCACATTCAGAATGCCCCTGGATTTGTACTTTCAATACTGACAATGCTTTCCCCCCATAGCGAAATAATAGAGATTAGGAAATGTTCACAACACACACTTTTTTATTATTATTTCCTTTCTTTTCACCACAACCCAGTGGTCTGCCTACAGGTCTTGTCATGTTGTCAGAACAATGGGTATGAAAACTCTGTGAACCTTAAATTAAACTGTACAGCATCCTGAATCACTGCACAAAGGGAAATGTTTAAGGGAAAAATAGAAAATATTTCATTTTCTACCACCCCATCCCTAAATATGCTGCTCTCATCCATGCTTTTTTAAAATAATTAACTTGGTGTGTCTTTGGCACTTCAACAAATTTGTTAAAATAGTTACTAGATTTCAAAACCCAAGCAACTCACATCTCCTCTGTCTGCATATATTTTATTACTAATACTAGACAAACCTTGGACTTTAAGAAAAGAAATATTTAAGAAAAGTTGTGAAAATATTTACTTGTTTGTTTTGGTAATTTTGTTATAGGAAGCAACCATGGGTAATAAAACAGTGAATTAATGGAGGAGTGTGTATGTGGGTGCGCGGGTGCGCACTGCAGCCAACAGTTTAACATCATCATTGAAAGCTGTTTATCAAGAAATACTAAAACTGCTATCTGTCACCTTTAGATGAGATAAATAATACCCATTAATTAGTTTGATAATAGTAGAATGTTGGAGGGATTTTGTTTGTTGGTTGGTGTAGTTCTTATGAAACAATGAGCATACAACTCCAGGCCTGTTGCTAAGTACTGTAATACCAGATCAGCTTTTGAATTTCCCTCCTCTGTGATTTGAATACATAATCTACATTAACTAGAATGGTCAAACAGTTTAAACAATCTCTGTTCCACCCTCTGTCCCACATCAACTTTCAGTCTAAGAGTTCCTCCATTCACTTGTGAACAGGATGTTTTTACGTTGTAATAATAATAAACAAACATACTTGAAGTGGTGTCTTGTGTTTGGTTTATGAGGAACTGACAATTTTTTAATTTGTAACATACCTGTTTGTAAAATACTAGAGACAGAAATAGATAAGAACTCCCGGATAAATTATACAATAGAACATTTAAAGAAAAATCTTAGAATGAATTTCCTCAGGTTTTATAGCCATTGAATGCAGTTTCTGAAAACACTTGAACTCCACTAGGTGACAATTTGAACCTTGGTTTCTCCCATCCTATGCTTCACAACCTCACACTGGGTCTCATGAGTGGTATATATAGATTTATATGTTCATACCTGATCCCATTGAAGTAAATAACATTCCCACCAATTCTAGTAGATAGGGGCTATATCCCCAAACTAGCAGTGACATAGCAAATGTTATACAGGCCAAAACTTAATATTTGTGGATAGCTCAGTTGGTAGAGCATGAGACTCATAATCTCAGGGTTGTGGGTTCGAGCTCCATGTTGGGTGAAACATTCCTATGTTGCAGGGAGTTCCTATGTTGCAGGGATTCTTAAGTGGAGTCATGGAAAATACAGAGATTAGTATTAACATATGTTCTGATCTATATTCACAGATAACAAGATTGTCTCTCATTTGCTGGTGGCTGAACCAGAGAAGATCTATGCCATGCCCGACCCCACTGTGCCAGACAGTGACATCAAGGCCCTCACCACTCTTTGTGACCTGGCAGACAGAGAGCTGGTGGTCATCATTGGATGGGCTAAACATATTCCAGGTACAGAATCTATAAACAAGTATATCTTATGAGATTTCTGTCTGTTAAAAACCATTACATAAAAGATGAAATAAGAAAATAATACATGTAGGGCATTAAATGTGGAGACCACAAGGTAATAATGACTAGTTATGCTGCCTCTCCGTTAAACTAGATTATATGCTGGGCCCACCTTGGTCCCTGTGAATTGCACCCCTGCAGGCAGGGTTTTATTTCTTCTGGTTCTACCTTAGCAAAGCATGTAGGTTAAAGTCCTTTGTGACATGCACATCCAAAGGAGTCTTAATGGTCATAAAGCACTTGTGTGAAAACTGTGTTGGTTTAATATTTCCACATGCTGCCCACATTCCACAGAAAATAAACATGAGAATTTTGTCTTTTGCTTATACGTCTTGCCTCAGGCAACAGTAACTGGAAATAACATTTTGGAAGGAGTCTGTACATATCAAACAACTTAAGCTTTCTTTGGGTTCAGTGAAATTGTTCCTTCCGCCACACACACACCTTCCCACACCTACCCCATTTCACTTGGTTTGAATTTGTGTTGGCACACCTGTGTCCTAAAGCAGCTGGCACTGTAGGCAGCCATGAACCATGAGTACAGGTGTACTTTAATGTCTGCAGACAACATAACAGTTCTAGATTACATGACCAGTATGATCTGCAACCAGTGCTTTGATTTTTTCAAATAAATATTTAGCACTTCCTCCTTTAACAACCTTCCTTGTCTTCAGGGTTGGCCCAATACATCTTGCTACCAGGAGTGAAGCAGCAATTTATTTATTTATTGTGTTCATATCCCACCTTTTTGGCCAAGGAGCTCAAGGTGGCACACATGGTCCTCCTCCTCCTCCTGTAATCTCTGTAGCAACCTAGGAGATGATTTGTGACACCATGATCAGCTCCTTGGTTTGAGGAACTGAAGGCTATTCTCCACAGGCTGTTGGATTGGGCATTCAGACGAGAAATACGCACAATGCCTGCTTATTTGGCATTGTTACTCACTTTGCTAAGAATATGTGCACAGATGCTTCCCTCCACCCCCTCCAATGTGTGGATAGGCCTAACTGTTTCAGAGTAGCCACATGAGTTGTGAAGATTTCAAGAGGATTTGACAAAGAACATAAAATAGCTTCTGAGACTTTTTTTTTTTACTGCTCTCCTTAATGCTAGCTTAACACTTTGGATCAGGCACTGTCTCTTCCAGTGAATTTGAACAATGCAAGGCACAATCCTGAATGATTCTAATTACTTCGCAAAACCAAATAATAAACAACTATCAATACACATCTAAATCATAATTTGCTTAGAAAGGAGGACAGTAACACACGTTCTGAAGCACTCCGCATTTTCTTCAGAGAAGAAATTTAGTTGTTCAGAGTTTGCATCACAAATGGCTTATAAACGAGCTTTTGAATCATGAGCAATGTTTTTCTGGTACAGTTAACTTATTTCTGTCTCCTTAAACTAGTTTGTCTTTATGCTTTGAATGCTACAGTAATTTCTTTAATCAAATTGATGGAAGTCCCTTTCCCAGCCCACACTGAAACCAATTTATTGGTCATGATACGCCAGCTATGTTACTAACAGTCGTAACGAACTGTCAGGCAATATCGCAGTGAAGCTAATTTGAAGTCATTAGGTGTGCAGCGTTCAGGCAACAATTTGTTACAGTGGTTAGGAACACAGCTGACATTTCTGAATGGCTTTGTTCAGAGCAGGTCTAGATGAGCCCAAGCAAATTGTAAACTAATTTAAACATCACTCTGTATTATACTAGCTACTTTGTCTTACACTGGTTGCTAATAAAGCACCCCAGATTAAGTCAAAGCTAGTTAAATAGGTGAGTTTGAGTTTCATCTCTGGACAATGCCTACATCAGTCTTACCAATATGGGGGCATTTGCCCTAGAAGTCGGTCAATAACGCATCATGGTGATTGCCAAATATATTTTATCAGTTTGATTTGTGTTGTGAATACATGACATAGGTTTGCTTGTGGGTATGGAAGAAACCAGGCAATCTAGAGGGAGAGAAAACAATGGTTCAGTGCCTGCAGTTAGCAGCGAAAGCTGTTGGATGCTTAAAGACTGGCATTTTAAATTACAGACCAGGAATCTGAACCAATTGTGAGCTATTGAGGAATACTTCAACAGCAGGCCCATGGTCAGAGGCAAATTCAAAACCCGGCTTATGGTGGTATATTAAACCTATTAGCTAAATATACATACTGGTGTTCACTTGGCTAGAAGGAGATAAGAGATTGAATTGAGTACAGAACCTTCTGGTAGCCCTTTTGGAATGCAAAGTTTGTTAAAATTTTCACTTATTGGTTGGAAGTACGTCACCAAAATACTGAACGCATAAGGGCAAGATGCAAAAACCGGTGCTCTCAATGTGGTTACTTCAATTTTTAATGATGTAGAATTTTAACTTTATTTATGTATTTTATTGAAACTTTGGGTACCAGCATATTTTTATTGCATGCATTGCATTGCATACATTGCCATTGTGGGAGATCTTGTAACCAAGAGGCAGGATACATATTTTCTAAATTAATAAAATAAATATAGATAATATTTTTAAAAAACATAGTATAGTTATTATTTATTTATCTTAATGTCCATTATGGAGTCATTTAAGCAAATGTAGACGTGATCACTTCAGAATAATTCTCCAGGTTATTACAAATAAAATAAAATAAAATTAGTTCCAACCATCTTATTATTCCAACCATCTTATTATTCAGGAAAAGGATAACTTTGCCAAAATGTGTGCATCTTCACCTCTTTAATGCTTTAATGACAGCTTTCCATTTTCCCTTTCTATGTGTTGGTACTGAAAAGTAAAAGAAGACAGTACTGCTACAGCAATTTATGTTAATGGTGGTCATCATGTTTGACTTTGCAATCATGGCTCTCCTATAGTTCCTTAAAACTTAGTTTCTAAAGGTATAGAATTTTTAACACATGGTTCTATACATATCTACATATCTATTCAAAAGTGAGTCCCATTGAGTTTAGTGGAACTGACTCCCAAATAAATGGGTATAGGATTGCAGCCTAAGGAGCTTTTTCTGAGCATAATTTGGAACCAGTAAATGTCCAAAGCATATTAGAAGCATATTCAATTTTTTGTTTTATCTAAAAATTGATCGATTTTCTCATGCAGATAAATTTAATTTTACAACTAATCAAGAAAATTTGATTTAAAAAAAAATTAGAAGAAACACTGCTTTATTCTTTATTCTGTATTATGTCACCATTTCCTCTCATTTCTTAATTTTGGAGTAATTTCTTAAAATTTTGATTCAATCCCTTGAATGATTATCATTTTTTTGGTGCCCACTCAAATTCCATTGATACTACCGTGCTGTTCTAGCTTTTTTTCTAGTGAACAAAAAGGTACAGAACTGAGCAGAAACATACCTTTTCCAGAAAGGAAACACACACACACCTTTATATATGGATTGAAAGGCTTTATCAGTAAATAGAATTAGTCTACTTGCATTAATAAATCAAACAAATGAAAAGTGTTGTTGTGAAACATGACCGCATCTTATCTGTAGAAGAAAATGATCACAATGGTATTAGGAAATTCTTGACTTTAGTTACAGGAGCGTAAAGGCACAAGAACAGATGATGGTGCCCTAATAGCCCTTTTTAAGAATGACAGGGCCCCACCATTAGCATCCTTTTATATCCTTGGAAATTGCTCATGCCTCGCTTTTCTGGTTCCTATCTGCCTGACTCTTTTTTATTTCTCTTTCAATTTCATCCGCGCTCGGATAAGCGCATGCTAACACAATATGATTGAGCTGTAAAATGGAACGCTGTCGCCTCTAATCTCTTTTATGTAGATATGGAGGTTCTTCCACACTCCACTTCATTCTTTCTCCATTGTTGGCCTTTATAGAATGGGTTGCCGAGTAATGGAAGCTCACACTGTCAAATATTAGAGCTAGGTTTCACAGGGTGTGATAAGAAGATTATCAGCCTAGCAGTCAGATCTATTGTTGTTCTTTGTGTCAGATTAAAATATTCCTATGTACTGTAACTTTGTTAGTAAAATACTACAGGTATTTAGGAAGGCTGTGTTGTTTCCAATGAGACAATGCTTACATTAGTAGATAAATCTGTGAGTACGATGTACAGAGCCTAACTTAGATACGGAAAGCGTATGTTAGTTTTATTGTGTGTTGCGTTTTGAACATGGTAAGTTTTGCTTTCGGACATCTTAAAAGTATAAAGCCCATTTTTTTCCATGAGATGAGATTCTGCTGATGTCTGACCACATTTTCAAAGTCACTTAGGCATTGTTTCTGTAATGCAACTGTCTCATTGGCATTCTGCAAAAATGCGCAATGCTCTCCTTTTACTAAGTGGAAGCAGGAAACATTAAGCTCTTTAAATGTGCATAACAGGAAGCTTAAGAGACAAAATGTTCTCTGTCGTTTTTTGCAGACACAAAACTCATCAAGTTAGACCAAAGTCCTTGCAATGTTTTACACTTAAAATTAATTTTAATTTGTACAAAAACATTGAATCTGGATTATTCTTCCAAAAAACAAAACAAAAACCCCATCTTTTTATGTTGTAAAATAAAACCAATTGCCATCAAGTGCTTTCAGATTTACCTATTATGCAATTATTACTTGTCTAGCATTGCCTGCTGGTACATTTAGGTTGCCCAAAGAGGTACTAAATATATAGAGAGAGACTTATAATTAATTGAAAGACAGCAACCACTTTTGAGAAATAAAGTTGAAAAATAAGTTGTACAAAGTATTGTGGCATTTTAAAGATGTGGAAATTTGCATTGCATATCTTAAAATCTGACATACTAGGTACAGTGAGTTTCATTTGTGTATCTGCAAGGAAGCAGGTAAGCTATCTTGAAAGAACATATTTGTATGCTTGTGACCCCAACAAAAGAGAAGTTATAGAGGATCACATGGAAAAAGCATCACGGAGAAAATAAGATTGTAGTTGGGAGTGGTCATTAGAACACTGGGAGGAAGTTTTTATCTGTTTGCTGATGTGAACACGGTGGTGGATTAGATGAGGGCCAATAAGCTGTATTTAAATGTTGTTGTTATTTCATAAAATTCTTACGCCACTTGATTGTAAAAACAAACAAACCTCAAAGCGGTTCACAAAAAGATGAAACAAGAAAATTATCAAGAAAAGATTCACAACAATAGTTTAAAACATACAAAAAGTTAAAATACTAAAACAGGTTAAAATTCACATCAATTTTCTAAGCATCTGGGTAGGCTTGCTTAACAAGAATGTTTTTAGCAGGTGCCAAACAGAATGCATTGAAGGCACCTGCTTGATCTCACTAGGCAGGGAAGATGGAGGCTCTTTGGTTTGGTTGTTACCATGGCTAGAAAATAGCCAAGTTGTTCTGGATGGAGTCACACTCCCTCTGATGGAGCAGCTACATAGTTTGGGGGGGTATTCCTAGATTAAGGTGACCAGATTTTTTTCAATGAATCCGGGGACACTTTAAACAAACAAGCCAACAAATAAACCAACACACAGATACAGAAGATAGATGATAGATACTGTAGGTTAGATAGATGATAGATAGATAGATAGATAGATAGATAGATATAGATCTGTGTGTGTTATATATAGATTTTTTATTAAAAAAAAGAGAGAAAAAAGGTTATTTAAAAAAAGAAGAAGTAATATCTTCTCTTCTGTAGTCTCCTCTGTTGTGCGGCCTTCCTCTGGGTCCTGGCCTTTCTTGGTGCGCTAACCATGCTTCCCACCCTATCCCTCCTTGCACTGAGATCCCCTACAGGCTTACTCGGGAGTAAGCATTAGCAGAACCCCCCTCGTCCTGCTGCTGCCCTGCCCGCCTGTCTGGGCGTCTTCTGCAGGCCCGGGGAGGAGCCGGCAGCGAGCAAGTGAGAGGAGGCGCACTCGGGCTGTATCAGCTCATCTCTCGGCTGTGATGGCCACCAGCAAGCTGGCCAACAAGCTGAACCGCCACTTGCAAGTCGAGGAGCACAATGGCGAAGCTGAGCAGCTGCCGCAGCTGCCCAAACACCACCCGGAGGCTGAGCCAGAGCCCGAGCTCCAACCTCAGCAAGTGATGCCTAAATCACTGCCCATGGAGAACCCGTCTTGGCTTACCCTCCTGCTGCAGAGAAGCAGCCGCGAATACATACTCCACCAATGCGAAACAGGGACTGGGAGGCTGGCGGCAAAGCAAGAAACACAGGCATCCTCATAACAAAGGGAAGGTCACCTACTTGAGACCCCACCATAGCTGCGCTGCCGCAAGCCTGACAGGCCAGCAGAAAACGGCAAAATTTAAAGAGACAGTCATGTTTCCTCGCCGGAAGTCCACAGGCATAAAGGGAAGTTAATTAAAATCCAGGGACATTCCAGGGAGGAATTTTGTCTGGGGAAAGATTGGTGAATTCGGGGGCTGTCCCCGGGAACCAGGGACGACTGGTAAGCCTATCCTAGATACACTTTTGTTACTAGAGGCCCAAGCGTCTTCTACCAGCTTTATCTGTTTAACGAGCTGCAGCCATATCCTGAACAGGGATACAATTGTAGCCCATGCACTGGTAGCCTTGTGGCTAGATTACTGCAATATGCTCTAAATGAACCTGCCCTTGAGCCTGGTTTGGAAGCTCCAGACTGCGGGTGGTAGCAGATAGCTGACAGAATGTAACGGCATTGTTAGGACATCTGCATCTACTATTGAGCCAGATTAATTTGTATTAATTTACAAAGCCCTTAACAACTAGGTCCAGCGCACCTCACGGCCAGTCTGAACCCTTATGTCTTATCTCACTAAGATAATTTGTCGGAGTCTTGTTGGTGAGGCTCATGTGATGTCAACACAAATCTGAACCTTCACTAGTCTCAGCCCAGTCCTGTGGAATAGGGAGCACCACTGCAAATTTTTCTATTCTGCCATGCTTATGCAGGGAATTGGGGGGGGGGGGGGGCTTCCAGTAATAGTTAGCTGATTGATTTGTGATTTTAGTTTTTAATGTGGTTTTTATTGTGGATAGAATTGTTGAACACTGCTCTGATTTTTTAAAATGAAATTGGAATATAGTGGATGATGATGATGATTTACTACATTTGTATACAGTACTGCCCTTCATCCAACTGTCACAGGGCAGTTCACAACCTAAAAATACAAAATGAGAGCACAAAATACATAATAAAATAAAAATAAACCAATAACTCCTACTCCCACAAACATTCAAAAGGCCGTAGAATGTTAATCAACCAAGGCCTGGTTATAGGGAAATGTTTTCACTTGGCGCTTAAAGATATGTAATGAAGGTGTCAGGCGAGCCTCTCTGGGGAGTGCATTCCACAAATGGAGAGTCACTACAGAAAAGGCCTGTTCTCGTTTGGCAACCAGACCTCTTGTGGAGGAGGCACACAAAGAAAGGCCTCAGATGATGATTGCAGGGTCTATATCAGTTCATATCGGGAGAGGTGGTCTTTGAGCTATTGCGGTTCTGAGCCATTTAAGGCTTTATAGGTCAAAACCAGCACTTTGATTTGGGCCCAAAAAACTAATTGGCAGCCAGTGCAGTCAGGCCAGGATTGAAGTAATGTACTCAAACCGTCTTCCTTTGGTGAACACCTAGCCGCTAAATTCTGCACCAGCTGAAATTTCTTAAGACGCATTCCTATGTATAACACGTTGTAGTAATCTAAACTAGAGATTACCCGAGCATTGATGACAGAAGTTAGGCTATCCTTGTCCAGCTAAGGGTGCAGGTGGGCCACCAGCCAAAGTTGATGGAAGGCACTCTGCACCACTGAGGCCACCTGAGCCTCAAGCAGCAGCAAATGATCCTGAAGTACACCCAAGCTACATGCCTGCTCCTTCAGAGGGAGTGCAACCCCATCAAGAGCAAGTAGCCTTCCATCCACCCTGTCTAGGGTACGACTCACTAACAGTGCCTCAGTCTTATCTGGATTGAGCTTCAGTTTGTGGGCTCTCACTCATTACTGAAGCAAAACAAAAGTATAGCACATCCACTGCCACATCTACAGATATAGAGGCGAATTCGAGCAGTGTGTCATCAGCATATTGCTGACAATACATTTCAAAATTATGGATGGCCCCACTTAGCTGTTAAACAGCATAGGGGATAAAATCGAACCTCCCGGTTGAAGGCTCCAGAGGCCAAAGAAGACTCCCCACACCATCACCTTCTGGAAATGACCATCCAAGGAGGACCAGAGCCACCACAAAGTGGTGCCACCCACTCCTGACTAGGACAGCCACTCCAGAATAATACCGTGGTCAGGGAGAATTAACAGGAGACACATTTCTCCTTTCTTTCTGCTGACAGAAGCATAATATAGGGTGACCAAAGCAGTTTCTGTGCCAAAACCGGGCTTAAACCCTGACTGAAATGGATCTAGAAAAACTGTTTTCTCCAAGAGCACCTGGATTTTGTCCACAACCACCTGCTCAAGAACCTTGTCCAAGAAGGGGAGATTGGCAACTGGATGATAGTTAGATTTTCTGAATCCAGGGAGGGTGGTTTCTTCAAGGAAACAAGGACCACCCCCTCATGCAGGGAGGCATTAATCAACCAGGTATCCTCTCCCTGCTAGTTTTTATCAGCCAAGAGGGGCAAGGGTCCACAGCACAAGTGGTCACCCACCCTAACCACAATCCAAACACCTTTTCCACCTCCTCAAGCATTCATAACTGAAACCCATCCAACACAACAGGACTAGACAGTGCTCTGGACACCCCTTGAGCTTCATCTGCTCTAATTGTGGAGTCAATATCCTGGTGAATGCAAACATTTACCCTCAAAATTGCGTTACAGATAAGTCACAGCAAGCTAACTTTGGTTCCACCACCTCCTTCAGGCCAAACTATACAAGAGGCTCCTCACTACCTGGAAAAGCTCTGCTGGAGGCAACAAAGTATAGGCAATGATTTGCATGGGTATTACATTCCCGATCCCCACACTCATTAGTATGGATGTTGAAGTCCCCCAGAATCTTCAGTCTGGAAGTCCTCAAAACCGCCATTGAGACTAGCTCTGTCAGCTTAGAGAAGGGGACTTCTGGGTATTGAGGCCAGCAGTAAACCAGCAGAATCCCTAATCTGTTCCGATTGCCCAATGCTAGGAAAACACACTCTAGATTCCCCACAACTGGACAGAAAGCCTGGAGAGAGAGAAAATTTCTATAGACAACAGCACTCCCCCCTCTTCAACCTTTAAAGTCTGCCCTGATGCTGAACCGTGTACCCAAATGGGCACAGCTGGGTGAGACCAACTCCACCCTGCTCACCCACCCAGTTCTCAGTGATACAGACCAGATTGCTCTTCTCATCCATAATCAGATCATGTATGATGAAGGTCTTACTCAGAGCTGACCTGGCATTCAGCAACAGCATCCACAGACCTGAGGACTGGCTGATAGGACAACCACAGTTCCCTAGATTGGAGGAGGGGTTGGTACATGGCAGTCACTAACTGCCTGTGCCCCTTACCCAGCCTGCCCCACCCCATACTTCCCCTTGCTCAGAACCACTGCAATCCTCTCTTCCTAGGCACATTTAACATCCTTTGATTTAAAGAAACAACAAAACCCCCAAATTTAGAAACCCACAAGTTTAAAAGCAGTTAAAAACAATTTTTAAAAAATAGGGCAATAATAACCCTACCAATACCCAAACAATACCCCAACCCAGCCTCAAGTTTTGTAGATGGAGTCAGTCAGGGCCCTGCCCTCCCAGGCCAGGTAAAAATGGACTTCAAGGCAAAGAGCAGGTCTTCCAGGACTCGCAGCCAATCAAAAATCTGATTGTGTGAAATAATGTTATTGATGGATTTGTAAGTTAAAACATTCAAATTTTTCAGTAATGTTCAATAGTTAGAATGAGACTTGCATATTCTTTGTAAAATACTTGTTTGCCTCCAGAGTTTCTTATATGTACTGTTGTGGTAGTGTTTTCCCCCTCCTTTGAAGTCAACACTTTCTCTTATCTTTTCCCCAAATCACCCACATCTGTGAGTCCATGCTTTCTCTCATACACACAAACTGGTGATTGCACTACATCCCCCTCCTTTATCTGCCTCAACCAATCTCCAAATGAATGCATGCCTATCATGGCCTTAGCTTTGACACTCTGGATATATTGATTAATAGTTGCCCTAAGCTCCTTTTAGCAAATCAAATTTTCACTTTTAGCAAGGATTTCGCCTCTGATTTATTCAGCAAAGTGAAATGCACTAAATTGACTTTGACATTCAGGGAAAATGGCTGAAAAACAAAGAGGAAAGGAAAGAGATATAAATTGTGTGGCAGCTGGGTACTTGAAGCATAGAAGAGACAGGTTTCTTTTTTGTGGGGAGCAGAATATCATTGGCTAACTTAAAAACATAAACATTTAAACAGGAAAAAGTTGTTTGCTGAAACAGGAAAAAGTTGTTTGCTGTTTTGGATTGGCACATTTTGCATACAAAGACGTCATTCATCTAGCTCTGATTACCAGGGTGAAAGCATCTGGGTATAATTTTTGGAATAATTACATTTTATAGATAGGCCCTAGAATTGTAGATATGATGTAATGTAGCAATTGAAAGTAATATAGGACCAAGTTGGAACAGGTAACTATACTAAGCTCCATTTTTTTCTTTAAACTAGATCATGGGTAGGCAAGCTAAGGCCCGGGGGCCAGATCTGGCCCAATTGCCTTCTAAATCCGACCCTCGGATGTTCCGGGAATCAGTGTGTTTTTACAAGAGTAGAATGTGTGCTTTTATTTAAAATGCATCTCTGGGTTATTTGTGGAGCATAGGAATTTGTTCATATATTTTTTTTCAAAATATAGGCCGGCCCACCACAAGGTCTGAGGGACGGTGGACCAGCTGCCTGCTGAAAAAGTTTGCTGACTCCTGTCTTACATTAAATAAAACTTTAAGGCTAGACACTGGCTATGGGTAAGGGTATGGCTCAGTGACAGAGCATCTGCCTTGCATGCAGAAAGTTCCCAGTTTAATCCCCGGTGTCTCCAGGTAAGGCTGGGAGAGACTCCCTGCCTGAAATCCTAGAGAACTGATGTCAGTAAATGTAGATCATACTAAACTAGATTGTCCAATGGGCTGATTCAGTATAAGGCAGCTTCTTATACTCCTGTGTTGCATAATAATTTTAAAACTTTGATCCAGGTATGTGTTGTGCAAATGGAAAATCAGTTCTACATTTGTAAGATAGCCCCATCAAATTATTCCAGCCTCTGAAACCCCAGTCCATACCACCCCATATGATCCACCAACCCTCTGGATCCATGGAATCCCTGTTGTGAAGTTGGAGTTATGCTCACTCTTCTCTGTTTCCAGCCCTAAATATTTAGTATTTTAATTGAATCACTCTTAATGGTTTTGATGCCATCAAAGTTAAATGACACAAGGGTAAACTTGACTACTGTACACTTATCACCAGCAGCTTTGCTACATGACGCGGCTTTGAACAATCAGGTTTGTGGTGATATGAAAGCACTGTGTGTGGTGCTGAAATGGCAGATTTGGGCATACCCGTTATTGCTTGATGTTCCTGTCATCAAGTGAATAATTTTTATTTATGAATTTATAATCTGTACTTCCATACAAATGTAGCAAGGCGGTATACACCATAAGAAAAAGATTAAACAAAGATTTCCATAAAACTATCACTTATAACATCCATAAATACTTATCGTAATTTTAAAAAATCATGTTGTAGAGGCTTGTCTAAACAAAAAAGTTTTCCGAAGAAATGTGAAGGAAGGGAGAGATGGTTCCTGCCAGACATTTGCTAGATGGACACTGCACAGGGCAAGGCCTGTCACACAAAAGGCTCGTTTCCTAGTAAGGGCCAGTTAAACCTCAGTGACATGGGGAACCACCAGAAGTGCTTCATCAGAGGATCAAAGTGACCTAGGTAGAGTATAAGGGATCAGACTTTGAACTGCTTTGGGCCTAAGTTGTTTAGGGTTTGTGAATTAACACAATTAATTTGAACCTGCCCTGTTGCAAATCAGCAACCAGTGTAGCTTTTTCAGCAGTGGGAAAACATGTTGCTAGGAATCCCGCTCGTGTGAACAGTCAGGCTGCTGCATTCTACACTAGTTGATGCTTCCAGACCAGATACAAAGGTGGCTTCACATAAAGTGTGTTACAGTAAGCAATCCTTGCA
The DNA here is from genome assembly GCF_964106915.1 of Podarcis gaigeae. NCBI lineage: Eukaryota > Metazoa > Chordata > Lepidosauria > Squamata > Lacertidae > Podarcis > Podarcis gaigeae. Next base: position 94,732,199 of record NC_139680.1, read on the forward strand.
TGGCCTGCTGTGGTCACGCTGTCTTGGTCCAGGAAGGGTGATAGAGGTGGTAAAAAGCACTCCTGGAAACAGAAATCCCTTGTGTCACCCAGTGATGGATAAAGGAGCACACATACACCCCGAATGCGTACCTGCTTCTTCATAGGAAATGTTACCCCATCCAGAATAGGCAGTTGACCTATTTCCTGGACACAGGAATGACCCACCTCACAACTGATGGCAAGAGCATCAGAGAAGGGTGTCATTGACAAACTCCATGGAAGTTTCCTTTATATACCTGATCACAAACCATTTAGTTAGTGTGTGTGTGTGTGTGTGTGTCCAGTCATCCATTTAAGTGACAAATCCTCTAACAAAGTCATCCAAGTACATAGCTATACACATTTTTATTTTTACCAAGTGAAGCCATGAGACCAAGCAGTGCAAATGATAATAGAAGATGTGTGTCATTTCTATGCAAAGCCCAATTGAATACAGAATCCAATCAAATCCAATTACATGCCTCATCTTAAGGGTGTGATCTGTAAGAGACTCACTCACCACAATACTGCCATCCTTAATGATTTTACTCAGGATTGGGTAGCACTGATTTAAATCAGACCTATTTCTGAGTACACCAGTTCAGTTTGAGCTTGCTCTGTCAGGGATGAGATCCCAATGTTTACAGGACTACTTGTACTTTGCTAGGTTAGCAGAGCTGCACGGCAAGCTCATTCTTAACACAAGAAGCAACCTTATTAGCAAAAGAAAGAGAATATAAAGTGCATCCTATTTCCTTATGCTCTTCTTTTTCTTCATTTGTAAGAAATCTAATAGGCCGCTGCTGCGGTGGCTGACCTCAAAATTGACCTAAGACTCAAGCAGTGGTGGAATTTTGCAAATGGGAGAGCATCTGGAGTGCCACACAAGACGTAGCAGGGCATCCCAGGCATTTACAGACGTATTATTTCCTTAAAATCATGCTGTTTCCCACATAATTTAGTGCAATTTTCAGCCCTCTTAAATGACTTCTAATTAGGAGAGTGCTATAAAACACCAATTTAAATTGCTGGAATAATCTTTCAGGGGCTTCATTTCCCAAACAACTTACATTGTACACTAAATAGATCAAAGAGGGTCAATTCTGTGTAAGTGAAGGAAACTTAAGGAGGGTGAATTACGCTCAATCCTATCTTAAGTGAATTCAACTCAAGGAGGGGAGTTCTTTCCAAAGAGAACATTAAAGGCCCAATCCTTTCAGTCCCTTTGCCAGAAAATCTGTGTTTAGCAAACGACTATGCAACCACTCTGCCAATGCAGTTTCGTTATCTGTTGTGTCAGCATTACAAGCCAACCAAGGACATTGCATTAGCATGGCAGCAGAGGATTTGATCACCACTATTCTAGAATCATATACTTCCAGAGGAGGTGCCGCAGCAGAACTGTAGGAGAAGCTAGGCAGGGGCTGGCTCGACAACAGTGTTATAAAGGTGGTTTGGCTGCTACTTTTGTTGGCATGTGTCTGTCTTGAGAGACGATAGAGTGAGCCTCTGGGGTGAAATCAGACTACTGTTTGTCTGATGGTTAAGAGTGTGACTGTGAGTTCAAATCTTCCTGGTTCAAATCCCAAAAACCATTAATTCAAAGGTCATATTAGATAAGCCCCCATCTTTCAGTCTAACCTGGGTTTCCCCCAGTATTAGCATTATGACTATGGAAATAACCTTCTTCATGGGTTATTGTAAGGTTTACTGAGATAATGAAGGATCATTTTGAGTGTTTAGAGGAGAAAAACTGTTGTCTTAATATTAGCATTATGTGCCACAGAATGAATCAAACTTCTCTGTTCAGCGTGGAAAGCTGAAACAAATGTATCACCCTTACCTTAAGTTAACTGCAGTTCTGTCTAGTTACTTGTAAAACTAACCAGGTCACAGCTAATCACCCTGCTCTCTAACAGAAGTGGGTGGAGGACACGAGGTTAGACTTTATGCCACATGGTGTTGATGCTGCGTATTACAGAAGGCCGAGGGGAGGAGAGAGGAAGGGACAAATATTTGATTACACTGGTTTGAGAACAGACAGGTCTTTACCAGCATGACTAGGTCAGCGGAATGGACCAGTCTAGTTTTCTGGACTAAGCTGTGCCCAGTTAAATACTTTAAAGAGCTTCTACTTTCTCTGTGAATGCTGCAGGCTCTCCACCTGCTTAACCTAGATTGGAATAGGATTAATTACTTGAATTGCAAGGTCTCCGCAAGCCATCAGCACGTTTCCAGCAGGACACATGTCCTGTGTTGGTACAGGGAAGTGCAGCAAAAGGAATGTCTGGGTGTTAATGGCAAGCTATGCTCTTGAAAGTGTGTGTTTGGATTTTTTAAAAACTTCTTTTTGTATCTTTTGGGTCCTGTTTCTAAAGTTAAATCTAATTTTAGGCTGTGCTCCACATAAGAATGATTATATTGCACATCAGCAGCAGTGCTTACTTATTTAGTTGCAAGCATTTTCCTGCCAGTGTCATTTAAGATTGGCAAATCATGCTTTATGGTTTGAGTAGTTTAAAAATCACTATAAAAAATAGAACCACTTTCTTGAAGAAACTGACATCTAATCCATGTATACTATACATGCATACTTTGTGGGTTAAATATGCAACATAACAACATGGATAGCTCAGTTGGTTAGAGCATGGTGCTGATAACACCAAGGTTGCAGGTTTGATCCCTATATTCCTGCATAGCATAGGGTTGAACTAGATTATCCTCAGGTCCTTTCCAATTCTACAGTTCTGCGATTTTATAATGTAAAACAAATTTAGTTAAGCAGCTAATTTGAGGAGTGTACAAAGGAGCCCCTCTTGGAATATATTTCATTGCAAACTTTGCTGGGGGGGAAATGAATTAATTTCTTCTAGAGAGGTTTGGGGCTTGATGTAAGCAGATAAATTAATAAATAGTTAAATAAACAGGGTAAGATGACTCTCTCTGAAATATAATAAGTTTAAGGGGGAAGCTACCAGCTGAGAAACAAAACAGAACTTTAAAGTACAAAACATATTAAAATGCCAGGAAAATGTTGAGAATAAAAGGAAGTGTACATTGAAACCAGCCTTTGACAACTTGGTTCCCTCCTGATGTTTTAGACACTGGCAGTGTTTTATGGGAGTTACAGTGCAAAACATCAGAATTGCTCCGGATTGGTGAAGAGTTGTTTAATTTCTAGTTTCTCATAATAATATATACTTTTTATGTCGTGAACCGCCCTGAGACCTAGGAATGAAAGGTGGTATACAAATTTTAGTAATGATAATGATAATAGATAAAATTATTGAGTTTTATTTTTATCTAATGCTGTTGTATTTTCTTAATTAAAATTATAAATTGGTGTCTTGATTCAGAATAATCTAGTCAGGTTTTGCCAACTTTCTTCTAGCAGAGATCTTGTGTTTTTAACTTCTATCTATGTCTGACAGACAAAATGTTTCAAGAGGAATTTTTGGCATAACTTTCCTCCAGCCTACCCAATTTCATCACATTAATTTCAGCTTCCATGCAGTTGTTAAAGGCACAGACCCTCCAACATTTCTCCAATGAAAATAGGGATGTCCCATCCCATAATGATTATTTTACTTTTTATACTCCACACATTTTACTAGGTTGCCCCAGCCACTCCGGGCAGCTTCCAACACATATAAAACATAATAAAACATTAAACATTAAAAAAACTTCCCTATACAGGATTGCCTTCAGATGGCTTACGGTCGGATAACTCCATACCCTCCAACATTTCTCCAATGAAAATAGGGACATCCTAAGGAAAAGTGGGGCATTCCAGGATCAAATAAGAAACTGGGACGTCCCTGGAAAATCAGGACACTTCAAGGGTCTGCAAAAGTTGACAAGCTTAATCCATGCAAACAGATAAAGATTTCAGAATACAAAAATGCCTCAACTGGAGCTGCTACAGTATCTCTTGCATGTGGAAGTTGCTGCTTCAAACATGCTGCCAAAGCAGCATCTCCCCCAAGTATTTCTTGAGTGCTTTTGTGATTGTGCCAAAGAGTACTTGGAAATCCCCAATCATTCTAGGACCCTTTTGCAAACTAAGGCAAGGGGAGTGAAGAGAAGGAAATCACAAACCCTCTTACATTTGCTTGCAAATATTGGGGGAGTGTGGGGAGAGATCAAGCATGATAGGCTGTTATCAGTAGCTTGTCCATCTGCAGATGTGGAAATGACAGTTCTGAGGATGTATAGTGGTTAATTTCCTTCCTTTATTAACTTCAATTTCAATGATCTTGGTAGGATATGATAGTCTGATAGTCCTGACTGTTATTTCCACTTCAGCAGTGGGGCAGGCAATACCAAAGCTTGTCCGGCAGCCAGTTACCCACTTCACAAGCAGAAATAAGGCCTTGTGGGTTAAACCACAGAGCCTAGGACTTGCTGATCAGAAGGTCGGCAGTTCAAATCCCCGCGACGGGGTGAGCTCCTGTTGCTCGGTCCCTGCTCCTGCCAACCTAGCAGTTTGAAAGCATGTCAAAGTGCAAGTAGATAAATAGGTATCGCTCTGGCAGGAAGGTAAACGACATTTCCATGCGCTCCTCTGGTTTTCCAGAAGCAGCTTAGTCATGCTGGCCATATGATCTGGAAGCTGTATGCTGGCTCCCTCGGCCAATAAAGCAAGATGAGCGCTGCAACCCCAGAGTCATCCGCGACTGGACCTAATGGTCAGGGGTCCCTTTACCTTTACTCTCTTTCAACCCTTATCTTAATTTGTGATGGGAGAATATTGACGGGGCAGAGTTTGCCATTTTATTTGAATTCTCTGCGGGAAGGGGCTTTGCCCCTTAGCAAAGAGTATTACATGTCCTCCAATACTTTAAAGAAGAATTTGATTTTAAGATACCTTCTCTTATCAAGGATTACTTTCTAAACTCAATACTTTCTTTGGTTACCGAATTTTGTTACTGTCCACAAGTCTGTCCTGTACAAAGCCAGGAAGCCTCCCCACTCTTAGATTAAAGGCAAACTAGAAAGAAACCCAACAAAAACAATTCTCCTACAATCTCCTATTATCAACCTTTCAAAATTAGCCTCACCAGTATGTGAAATGACAGCCTGTGCACTCCGAGGCGTTTTAATTTTCATGAGTGTGCATTTACTAAATTTCCTGTGTGTGCATTTTAAAATGCATCCTTCCCTCAAAATTTTAAAATCTGTAAACCCTAGGAAGGGATCTGAACTGTGAAGAATGACAATTCTAACAATTCACAAGGAATCAAGAAAAGGCAAAAAAAAAAAAATAGAGACAGTGATGTCTCTCAGACATTTAAACTAAAACAGAAAAAGGGTGGAGAAAATGATAAGAAATTGTCCCTGTTAAATAGGGACAATTGAAAAGTATAGTATCCCTTGGGAGTTACCTAAATTAGAATTGCAATTTACTTCTACATTTTATTGCTCAAGTTAAAAAAAAAGAAACAGATAGTGGGATTTGCAGTAATTCCCATGGTGTTCCAAATACCAGTATTTTAATGTATCTGTACCATTCTGAAGTGTCTGCTCCATGGTACATCCGTACTTGGCTTGTTATCCTCTTATCAGCCTCTTTGCCTCTCTTTGTTTATTTGAGGAGACAGGAAGACTGTGTGAAGGCTGCTTAGTCAGGGATATCAGCGTTGTTGGCAGGGGAGTGATTGCCAGTTGAAAAACAAGGCATTATTGCTCATTTTTTCCCTCTTATTAGTTTGATTACATTTGCAAATCAAATCAATCCATCAGACATGATCAGGCCTCGTCCGCATTTTAAGGAATAGTAATCTCTGTCTAATAAGATGCAAATGTGTCACATCGGTAAGTAACCAATAAATCATCGCCTTGTCTTTGGCAATCATTAAATATCAGAACCAACAGTCAATTTTTAGTATTTTCAATTTGCGATATGCCGCTGGAATATAAAGATAGATGGACGTAATTACACAAACCAAACACTATTTCAGTTCATTCCAGACAGCAAATTTAGTGGAAGGTATAACTGGCTTGTCATCACACTACATTATTTCTGGCGGTTCATGCAAAGTTCACAGACAAGCTTCAAATGGACACTGCATATATACACACACACACACACACACACACACACACACACACACATCCTACTCTGGTCAAACTTCATGAAATGTGTCGTCAAGTCCCCATCTCATCCCTTGGTGCACAAAATGACAGAAACAGAAAAGCGGCTTTCTGCCCCTCCTTCCAAATGAAACCATATTCTGATGTAGTAAAACAACAATAGAGAAAGCTTTTTTGTTTTGTTTTTTACAATATTGGACACATAAATGCTGTATTCCTACCTTTTGGCTTTTCTGCCTGAGCATTATTTTTATTATTAGTTTTCCCACTTAGAAAAACAACCGCCACCATCAAAACACACTGCTTTTCTGTTTCCTTTGGAAGAAAAGGATGAAGCATGCTTATTTATGAGAGAGAACTTGCTTACCCGGGCTTCCCATATCTAGAAGGTTCTGTCTAGTGGTCTGAGGCACACTGCAGGATGGCAATATGCTTTGTATATGTCTACTGAGAACAGATTTCATGTTGCCTTAGGTGTCCAGATAATTAAGGTTTGTAACTCCATATATTTTCTGTACCTCTTTTGCTCATGAGTTATTTAGTATCTGACTATTTATAAAGAAGACAGGATAAAACTGCAGAGGACTTAGCAGTAATTGAGTAACCCATTTTTTTCTTTGTAAAGATATAGAAATTCAAATTGTTTCCCTTTTCTAATTGATTAGGGATTTGAGAGAATTGATTGCCTCATGTGCTTCCTAAGGATTAATTAATAGCTCTTTTGTCTTACTTAGAGTGTGCTGCTTTCCATTAATGGGTCTATTTGTACTTAAGGTTTACATGTACTTTAAGGTGGGCTGCCATGTGTAGAAAAAGGAAATCTATTTCCAAATGCATGTTGTATTTTTTATATCTATAAAAACCCAAGTACTGAATATTCATACATAACTTCTTTTGCTAAGTGCGATACAAATTTGTATGGTTTTCCTTTCCTTTTTCTTTTGCATGATAGTCAACTGCATTATTCCTTATATTTGAATCCAAAGAAGTTGGCCATGCTCTCCATTTGTTGTATAGTCTGTTTGAATGACTTCTTTTTGTTTTACATATTATGATCTTAAAATTCACCTAATCTGAAAATTCATCTGAAAATCAGTTAACACTTGCTGGTTACAAAGAGTTTCCTGTCTCAGCCCAGCTCATACTTGTGCAGAAACTGAAGCTAATACTTCATTGCCTTCTGCAGCCTTCCATATGTTTGAAAATCATCCATTTCAGGTTCCAGTTTTCTGTTCCAAACTACTAAATTTACAAATATATAAAGCTGCTTTATACATAGTCAAGACAATTGATTCATCAAGCCCAGGGCAGGAAATCTGTGCCCCCTACACCCAATGTTATTGGACTTCAAGATTCCCCATCTCAGTCTCATGGGAGTTGCATTCTAAAAACATCTGGAGAGTCACAAGTTCCCCACCGCTTTAAGGCAAAAGCCTTATAGCATAAGAACATAGAGCCTGCTGGATCAGACCAGTGACCCATCTAGTCCTGAATCCATTTTTCACAGTAGCGAATCTGAATATTCCAACACTCTGCTTCATTGGATTTTAATTTTAATTGATTTTTAATTTCAAGTAACAAAATATATCCATACAAGGAATACAAAGCTTAGTAGTTGTACAGGAAAAAAAACAAAAATAGTGGTTGATAGTTGTAGTCTTAGACATTCAATATCCCCTACTAAATCACTTTCCCAGCCTGGTGCATCCAGATATTTTGAACTCCCATTATCTCTGGATCTTCAGTATGCACACCACCCTGGATCTTCAGTATGCACACCACCTGTTTTATCACTGATCTATTACTTTTTAAGCATTTTTATAACATCTATAGGTTAGAAATAACCTAACCACTTCTTTTACCAACTAGTTAGCCTGGAAAAGAGAGAAACTGTAATCAAGTGCTTGCATAAGCAGAAACTTCAAACAATTTTCTGTCTGGATGTTTAAATAGCCTCCTCAGCAACCTCACTCTTTGCCATTGCAAAAATAGCCAAAAATAAAATGCCAGAATAATCAAAAAATAGCTGCAATTGTCTTTGACTTTACATGCTCTCTTAAACAGAAACAGCTCAGCAAGAGATGTCTTAACATATTTCCAGGTTGCATTGAATGTGTGCTTTGTCTTTTCCAAAACACAAGTTCTAGCCAAACATATAATAGTTGAAATGTCTCTTTAATATGAAGAAGGGCCGTGAGGGATCAGTCCATAAATCTATCTAGTCCAGCCTTCTGTTTCCACTGTGGCCAAACTGATGCCCATTGGAAATCCTCAAACATTCATGAGTGCAATAGCACTGTCCTGCTCATGTTTCACAGCAAACAATACTCAGAAGAATACTGCCTCTGGAGATGAAGGTACTGTATAACTATCATAAGGAGCAGGCACCACTCTCTGGCCTTCATCTATAAAACCCTTAATAACTAGACACTCTTTTCCAGACTCAAACTTTCCATTGATTTCATTGGGTCTACTCTGACTATTATTTTGTTGGATATCACTCTTTGCATGTGATCATGCAAACTGGATCATTCCACAGGGCTTCACCCCCCTCTCGATTTTATGCAGATTTCCAGTGGACCTTAATAACTTGTCCTCTATAATGTGTGTGTGTGTGTGTGTGTCTGAGAGAGAGAGAGAGAGAGAGAGAGAGAGAGAGAGAGAGATAGGGAGGGAGAGAGACTTTCAGATAAATTAGTTTGCTACCTATATGCAGATGCACCAGTACCAAGTTTGAACCTTTCGTTCTTCAGCTCTTCCTAGCCATTGGCTAGGAAACAACAATAATATGTGCTAGATAGCATGGCTGAAAGGCATTGCAAAAGTTCTCCCAGTAGGAGCCACAGTGTGAGTAATTTTGATCACAGCAGCCCATTGATTTGATTTTCCAAATAAATTAAGTGCGAATTAGGTAAGAGATTTCTGCAGAGGGAGGCTCCATGTCTCTGGGAAGCCAAATCCCATTGAGACTTTCTGCTAGCAAGGCTGGCAGAGAGGTGGAGTCTAGACTTTGCAAACATGAAAATGTGAACTGCTGAGCAATCTGCGTGTAATTCATTCTTGGCACAGGAAAGTGTAGGTCTATTTTCTGGCAAAGAGGTCTATAAATGAAATAGATTATGAAGTAGTACAGAAAAACTGCTTGTATTTAAACAATGTGAAATACAATATCCTTTTACATACAGTTTTTCTTTGTTACCTTGAAACACTGGAAATATTCTAGTTTGCACTGGAATAACTTGATTTTCATGCAAGGGCTATTTTAGTGGTTTCCTGCAGTGGATCCAAAATATTTTTATCCTCATTTATTTATTTCCCATTTTCCTCCAAAGAGGAGGAAATACACATTTGTTGGCATACACATTTCTCCCTTTCCCATGTTGTCTCCGTACAAATCCTGTGAGGAAGAATAGGCTGAGAGATAGCGCCTTCTCCAAGGCCACCCAGTGAGCTTCATGGCTGAGTGGGGATCCAAACTTAGACCAACACTTGAATCACTACACCACACTGGCTTTCATTTTTAGTTTTCTTTCTTTGAATCTTTTCACAACTCTACACTCTTTAGCAGTCTGCTGTACTGTTGAACGAGGCTATAAAAGTCTCTTGAACGTCTATTTTGATTGTGTGAGGAACACCCATCAGGTATCAGCCTCTACACCAAAGCTTGTTCTGTTAAACCACAAAGGCAAAAAAGAAAGAAAGAAATCCTATGAATGTGTTAATATGGAAATAGGATTATTCTCTCATTACCTAACCCAGAAAATAAATAGGAAAAAGACAAATGAAGGGTAAGTTGAAGAATTGGTCAAAAGTGACAGTTGAGCAAAAAGACAGAATATCTACAGTGATTTCTATGATACTGAATCACTGAGAAAGGAAACTGTAAGGATACTATCACATGGGGGGAAATGAATTTGGAATCTCCTTTACTACACCTACTAGTGCTAATGTGAGCTATTAGATACACCATTGATTTAAATGTAAATGTGGTTCTTTATTCTGAAGACCAGGTGATTAATTCTGTTAGGACAGTGATCAATGCCTGATGAAATGTTTGGATCTGTACGTATTAGATATAGAAGAGCACCACCAACACAGGTGTCTCTTGCCTAACTGGGCAATATTTCTGATTTCCTCGAAACATGAGTTTGGTATTCAAATGTATGTAGTTCTGCCATTTTTTTCAATTAGGTTCATCACTGATTTGATTTTTAAAAATATTTAAATGTACAATTGGGTGTGTTGGTGGATGAGAGAGAGAGCTTCTGCTATTGAGCTTCCTAGCCACCTTGTTTTATCAACCATAGTTTACAAATAATTCTGTCTGAACGACCGTATCTGTCAGGGGAAGTGAGCAATTTTGGTGATTTCTCCTCCCCACTGCAGCTCCCATGTGCTACAGAAACTTCCATTGCCATGATCAGAAGTCTCGGTTTTTATCAGAGTGTGCAGAAAAATAGGGCAAATGGACATCATTCAAAACATGAATTTTAGACCCTGCTTTTCAGAAATATTGAGTCAGCCTTTTTCACCTGACATTTTCATGGTAGGACTTTGTACAGAGGCTATTCTTAAAGAGGTCAGTCTGGAAACCCATTCGGTCATTGTTACAAGTGAAAAATCAGGCTAGCTCGCCCTTCCCCTTTTTGTGAAATGAAAGGTAATAAGTGATGGTTCATCAATATGCAAATATTTCAGAGATTTTGAAAACAAAATTAAAACAAAAAGATAGGTTGAAAATTATCTTTTGGTAGATGGAAGAGCTAATAGCTTTTCTTTCCTTTTTTTTCTTCCAGAGAAGACCTTTATAAGGATTTTATTACATGGGTAATTACATATTTAAATGTAATGGCACCAACAGAGCCATTACAGTCCATTGAGTAAATAATATGCATTTTAGAAACCATTTATAAATATGTATTTATTTGACGGACCAGAACGGGGTTTTTTTTTTAAAGACATTCTCATTCACTGAGTAAATAATATATGGATTGCTTTTAAAGATAAATATGTATTTCTTCAGGATATATTCCAAGCAATTTGGCAAATAATATGCATTTTTCTAGCATTTAAAAATACATGGAGTATAAAAAAATAATCTACTCTAAGTATGTGTCTTTCAAAGAGATCAGAATGACTCTGAAAACGTCAAATCTACCTTTTAGGATTTCTGCATTACATTTCTTTTGTCAATTTTATTGCAAGCTCATTCTGAATTGAATACGCTTTAAAACATATATATTTTCATATACTTTATGCATTTCCATATATTGACGCTTCTTTAGTTAGCTTTTGTAACATTATTTTTTTATATAAATCCCATTCAAAGCCTTCAAGCACTTGCTAGGAAATAACTTATACATATCTGAAGTAAGAAGTCCTGTTGAGTTATTCAGTAACACAACAATCTGAAGCACCCTTGCACCAGAAGGAAAGGGGGGTTTGGATTAAATGGAGGCATCCCTTTGACCAGCTTCCCAGGTCAGCTTGCCTTTCACTGGCCACCAAACCACTGGTGGGATCCCTGCCAGCAGAAAGCCCCAAAGCAGGGTGGCTCTGAGGGCAAGGTAGGGTGAGCTGGGCCAGGATCTGCTGGATCAAAGACTGTTTTAACTACCATTACACAATTGCATCAGACTCATCCAGGGCCAATTGATGCACCAGCCAATGAGCACCAAACAAACACATGGCATGAAATGTGTGAGTGCATTTAATAGATATCAGGTTTCTCCAAACCAGGAGGCCAGAAGATGACTGCAGTTGACAGACTCAAGCCTTCTTCCCCATTGTAGCTTTGCCAAAAACTGCCTGCCCCAAATTCATTGGTGCTCATAAAATGTTGTCATCTGGAACAAATAGCAGATTTTCATCAGGTCATCTTTCCATATCCCATGGATCTGACCCTTTCTCTTCACTTCCCAGAAACTGTTGTTTATTTTTTGTTAAAGATGTTAAATGCATTCATATATTTGATATCATATTTAGTTTGTCCCTGAACTTCATGGCTGAGTGTGGTCTAATCACTGTAAGTGTTAAAAACATGCTTATTGATTATATTATTGTGAGGCGTATTTTAAAAACAACAACCACTCTTAAATGCTTATCCAGTTTTGAGCTATACTTTCCTGGGCTCCTCTAACCCACTCCCTGTGGTTGGCAACCTATTACAAGTAGGTTAATATCTTTAGTGTTAAATAAAAGCACTTGCAGATGACCCTCACTCCAGGGGTGATGAAACTCCACCTGAGTTGTGAGTTTTAGCTTCCACTGGATCCTTTTGCCTGAGATTGACAAAGAGTAGTGTACACCTCACTCCCCTTGCAACACACTTCATTCCATGCTTCATGTTAGATGCTAGAAAGAGCAGATGAAAACGGCAGCAGAATACCCGTCATGTAGAAAAAGGGACTTTGGTCCACACAGCTTTTCTTACCTCACATAATGAGAAGTATCCTCTGCTAAACAACTGTTCAAGGGGCATTAGCACTGCCCTTATTTGCGTTTGGATATCTAATTTATGATTCCCCAACCAGCTTTTTTCCTGACTGACTGCAGGGATGCTTGAGGAATTTGACCTTTGCAAATTCCAATACGGACTGACCTGATGTACACCTATTGGACAAATGAACAGTTTGGAATGTATCAAAATACGTTTAGAAATGACTGTTTAGCCAGAAATGAATGCGTGTTTAAATGCAGGTTCTGTGCAGATTTGGGGTTTTGTTGAGAGAGAGAGAGATCACAGATTAATGCAGAAATGAAATGGAACAGCCTGGGCATGGTGGCGGGGGGGGGGGGAGATACATGTGAAACCGACATGGGTTGGAAATAGACTGATTTTCCAATCCTTACCTGAAGGCTGTCAGATGCATGCTACTCTTTTTTACTTAGTTCACCATTTCTAAAATTGGTAAAGATGAAGGCATGGAAATGGGGAGGTGATGGGCAGTTAAGCACTCATTGGCCATGTTATGGAGAAGGTCACATGTGCACTGTCTGTGCATACCTGATTTTCTTTCTTTTCTTCAGTTTCCCTTTCAGAAATTGCACTCCCAGAATATTACAAAGCTTCATTTGAGGTTTTCCAGAATTAAAAGATCAAAACAAACAAATTCTGTTGGAAAAACAATAGGGAGAGGATTTCTTTAGAGGGCAACTCCCATTTTTGTACACCATGTTCTCCTTCCCTGAGTTTCTCCTTACCTCTTCATCAATGTAATTTTTCTCCTCCCTCCCCCAACCGGCTTTTTATTATTGTTACAGATTTAAGTATTCATATTGGGAGTGCTATGGGGCTGCTGTTGAGAGAGTAACCTCGGCCCTCCAGATGTTTTGAGACTACAATTGCCATCATCCCTGACCACTGGTCTGCTAGCTAGGGATCATGGAAGTTGTAGGCCAAAACATCTGGAGGGCTAAGGTTGGGGAAGCCTGGAGTAATGGGTTCCCAGGCTGATGTTCTTTGGGGACCACTTTGGATACACAAACCAGCTACAAGCACAATTATTTAATCTTTTTGTAGCATTTAAGCCACACATTGAATATTGTTGGACACTTTAGCATAGCAGTTGTAGAAGACCTGAAGGAAGAGCCCACAACATGAATTGGTTTATCTGGATAGGGTTTGCTAGTTAGGGACAACTTTAAGAAATGTAGAAGGGAGGGCACAGCACAATGAGTAAAAAGGAAAATGTACATTTTAGTCATTCTGTGATCACATTAGATTTAGCTGCTACATTCTCAGTATAATTAAAGCTGAAGTATTCATACATTTTGTTTAAAACTGATACAATCTCCTTTTTGTCTGTGATCTCAGTAAGATTGCACTGGAGTTTTTAATTTAGCAGATTAAGAAGCACAATTAAAATATCATGAAAAAGATCATAATCTAAAACCTTCTTTCTGTGCTTGTCCCTAGCAAGTTGATAACACAGGCTGTTATGTGTAACAATTACCTCCGCTGCTGTAAATTTGCTCTAGTTTGTGGGCTGAAGTGTTAATAAATACCTTGCGGTATTCCAGGGGGAAAACTTTTCCACCTAATTAATAAAACTTGGAAGAATACCCGAGATACTGAACCATATCTTTCTTATTAGTGTTGGCTTCTACAAAAGAGAATCCCTGAATCTCAACACATTAGTAAATGTCATACTCCTGGGTTGCACAGAGACCTATTGAAAAAGTGCTGATTTGCTGTGGTGGGGGCATCGCTGCGCACTTTAGAAACAGTCCAGCTAGGGAATATCAAGTGTATAAAATCACAGTAAAGCATGGTGTGCATTATAGGAGCTACATATACCTGCAGCATTAAATGAAGCTTTGCAAAATAGGCATACATTTATACTCTGCTTTTGTTACATGGGTTGGCAAGATTTCCTGGGCTGATTTTATCTGCAGTAATGCAAATAAATGTGGATTTTCTTCTTGTTAGACATTTCTTCCTTGTTTCTCAGAAGAATCTATCCCCGCAATTCTTATACATATTCAGTTACATATTTGTGCTGGTCTCCACAACTCCTGTGGGCTGTTGGTGAGAAACATTCTCACCTAAGCGGCATAAACTGAAGATGGCCACCAGCTCAGGAATAATGATGGTGAAATCTCCAATGGTGATTTACTTGGGTTCCAGCACTATTGCAAAAGGGTACTGATGGTTTATTTCAGTAGCTACCAAACCCCTCTGCCCTACAGCCTTTAAATTGCTGTATCAGGTCAGTGGACATTAGGCCAATTAACAAATAAATGTTTCCCCCTGACCATTGGCTATAGAGCTTTTTTACTCATAGAAGGGAAAAAAATGCCTTGAAACACATGCATATGAGAATGATAGATTAAATTGCATTAATACAATTAAAGAAATTAATTAAAAAGCAAGTAAATATATAAAATATGTGTTTTCAACAGGCAACATTTGTAATGGATCAGATTATATGATACTGATGCACATTGCTGCCTATATTTTAATTCTTAAATAGAAACAATAGCTTTTCTTTCAGGGTACTTCAATAAGCTACTGTACTTCAGTGCTCTGCACAGCAAGCAACAAGTTAACAGCTCAGATATTTGCCGTGCAGATATCTTTGTCCTTCCATGTCAAACTACACAGCTAAAGCCTCACTGTTTTGAATACAAGTGTGCAAACATTTGAAGGGGAAGGAAGCAAGAATTGCAAGATCTTTGTATATCTAGATTTTCTTGAAACAGGACACAATCCAAGGCGACATGTTCCTGGAAAAGCGCAAGAGCAAATCCAGTTCATTTCAGTACAGCTTGCACAAGACAACTTCCTAGAAGACTGTATCCACATTATCAAATACTTGAGGTTTCTTTGATCTGAAGTCTTTGCAATTCAAAGTTCCTAACAGCAAGCTGTTTAAATGTTTTCATGTGTGACATGAAAAGTGCTTCTTGGTTCTTCTCATATGTGCATGTTGAAATAGCTTCACATAGGCTTTGACTCTGCAGGAAACTAGTTTATAAATTGCTTGAGGGTCACACAGAAAGGTAGGTTCAGGCATGTGTCAATCTTCATGTGCCTTTGGTGTCTCTTGTGAACAAAAATGCTGCAAACAAATTTGTGCATAATTGGTCCTCAACCATAGCTCTGTTCACAGTCAGACTTCTGTTCACAGTTATTACCAGAAGATGTAAATTTAGGACATGCTCCTTTCACATTTTGTCTCTTTGCCCTTTCTAGAAGTGCCTCTGTGATTGCTGTGAATTGTCATCATTTACATTGTATGCATTATTATAGGCAGTAATGTGCACATTTTTATATGTACTTACCCTCAGATATGTACTTTTCAGTGCTTTTCCATGCACTTCCCATTAAAATGTGCTTTTATGTGCATTTTAACCGTAAGACAGTGCCTTCTCATGCACATTTTTTGTGCACCAAAACTGCGTTGCAAAATCTGGAGAAGCTCATAATCCAATCAGGAGTTGTGTTCCAATCCTCAAGCAAGTTTGGAATTGCCTCCCTTGTTGGATCCAGGCATGGTCGTTTTTAGAGTAGATTCATTTAAATCAATGGGGCTTCAGTTAGTCATGACTTACAAGTCCTTTGATTCCCTTGTGTTGTGTTGGTATCTGCCTGTCTTGAGAGACAATGGCGTGTGCCGGCAGGGGTGAAGGCAAACTGTTGGAGAATCAGAGTGCCTGGTGTGGCTGTAGAGACTGGTAACTCAAAGCTGCTGTCTCCTGCATTATTTTTGCTGCGTTAGCAGAACCAAAGTGACCTCTCTGGGGTGCAAACCTGAGCAGTGTACATGGAGGTTCTGAGCTGCCCTGACTACAAGATCCCCCTCTCAGCGTCACTCATGTGGTCCATAGGAAAGCAAAACAATACACTTGACACCAACCTGGCTGAAGGGGCTGCCAGAAGGAGACGTACAAGATGCTATCCAACCATCTTAGGGACTTCTTAGCCTTTTCTTCTCGCGAAGATGTCCTGCAAGGCAGTGGGTACGAATTTTTCTTCAGGGTTTACTCCTGAAGCCTTTCTTGTGAATGAGTATAGCCGCTAGATAGTTTTCCTTGGGTCTACTCTAAGTATAACTAAGTCTGAATCCAGTCCATGGAGACCACTAAAGAAGAACAAGCTGTCACTTTGAATAAAGGAAATGTGTGAAGTGGAGTGCTGGTGATGTCCTGAGTGATAATTAAAATCTATTCTCAGAACGTTGGCCTATGTCTCCAGACTCCAAACAAAGCTGCCTATTCTCATTCAATTAGATGAATTGTGTCCCAACAGAGTTTAAAAATGTGGGTGCCAATCATTTTTGTCATATTTCATATATTAATACATTACTACCAGTGCTACCCTTTCTTATAGTAATCAAAGTTTCTACTGAGAGGGTTGATATATATGTGTGTGCATTTGCAGTGATGTAGTTGCTTAAATAAAAGAAACTGGAGTGATGCACATGGTCTGGCAAAGAATGTACAAGGCAGTGAGGTATATTGCAAGATATTTGGCCCTGTTGAGTAGTTTTAGGGTATGTTAAATGATATATACAACTTAGATGTTAAAAAATAGCACACTAATCATGAAAAGCTATGTAACAAACTGTGCAATACGGATGCTAGTCTCATAATTTACTATTACAAGACTCACAAACATTGGCTTGTTTGGTCATATATATCACCAAAATCCAAGAAAAGTGTAACATTCCCAGAGAGAATACACGTGGCAAGTAAAGAGATACATGTCTGACTGAAATCACACCAGAACCTAGAGCAAGAGCTACATGTAGTCTTTGGCCCAGTCTTCTCCAATGCAGTGCCCGCCAGATGTTTTGAACAATAGCCATGCTGACTGTTGCTAAAGAATTGCAATCAAAACCATCTAGAGGGCACCACATTGGGGAAGACTGCCTTAACCCAATTTCATACTGGGAGCAAGGAAGGGGAAGACAGAGGGGAAGTATACAGCTTCTGACAGGTTGCCTCTGAGACAGTGCAGTTTTTGACAGGAACAAAGTTTTCACTCCCCTGCACTAGAGCCTCAGTCCAGTATACCTGAAGGAGCGTCTCCACCCCCATCGTTCTGCCCGGACACTGAGGTCCAGCGCCGAGGGCCTTCTGGCGGTTCCCTCGCTGTGAGAAGCCATGTTACAGGGAACCTTCTCGGTAGTGGCACCCGCCCTGTGGAATGCCCTCCCACCAGAGATCAAAGAGAAAAACAACTACCAGACTTTTGGAGGACATCTGAAGGCGGCCCTGTTTAGGGAAGATTTTAATGTTTAATAGACTATTGTAATCCTATATTGAGGATTGCTCTTTCAGAGCTCTGCCATCACCGGCGATCTCCGGCATTGAATGTGTTGGTCTCGTGTGGGGCACCAAGGAAAGCTTGGCTGTCTGGCTGGTGTACCGACCACCCAGCACACCTGCAGCCACCCTGTCAGACCTGCTGGAGGTGGTGGCGGGCTGCGCTTGGAGTTCCCAAACCTACTGGTTTTGGGAGACTTCAACGTCCATGCCGATGCCGCTCCCTCCTCAGAGGCTCTGGACCTAATGACTTCCATGGCAACACTAGGGCTCTCCCAGGTTGTTTTGGGCCCCACTCATCAAGCAGGCCACACGTTGGATCTGATCTTTGGGGCTGGCATAGATGTGATCATGCTCCCTGCTGTGGAAGTGCCATGGTCTGATCACTACGCTCTGAAAGCCAAGATAGACTTCCCGCTCCTCCCCAGCTCGGGTGGCGAACCCATTTGGGCTCGTCCGCGAAAACTGATGGATCCTGATAGATTCCGACAAGCCTTGCGGAACCCTGCTCCTCCTGGCGACTCATTAGATGACCTTGTTGAGGACTGGAATAACCGGCTCTTGGCAGCCATTGATGAGATCACGCCTAAGCGCCCTCTGCGACCCCGTCAAAACCGGGCCCCTTGGTTTACTGAGGAGCTCCGGAAAATGAAGCGGGATCTCAGACGGCTAGAGCGAGTATGGCGACGGACTCATGACGGAGCCTCAAGAACATCTTATAGGACGCTTATGAAAGCCTATGAGATGGCTATGAAAGCTGCTAAGAAATCTTACTTTGCAGCTTCCATTGCATCCGCTAGCTCTCACCCGGCACAACTTTTTAAAATAATTAGGTCAATAACGTCCTTAGGAGGACAACCAAATTTAAGCACAAATTCGACCCACAGCTGTGAGGCATTCGCGAGTTTTTGTGTGGAGAAAGTCCTGTTGCTCCGCCGTGACCTCCCTGCCAATTTAGATACAGTGACTGAACTGGAGGTCCCTCGACTGACTTCAGGTCCAGTGTTGGACCATTTCGATCGGATACTCCCTACTGATGTGGATAGATTCCTCCAAGTTGGTAGGCCCACCACCTGCCTCCTTGATCCGTGCCCGTCTTGGCTGATTAGGGAGTGTCCAGATGTTGTGCGGACCCCCCTGGTTGAAATTATCAATTTGTCCCTTGACACGGGGACATTCCCAGGGGAATTGAAGGAAGCAGTGGTGTGTCCACTCTTAAAAAAAACTTCATTAGATCCCTTAGACCTATCCAATTACCGCCCAGTTTCAAATCTTCCATACCTGGGTAAGGTAATTGAGAGAGCGGTTGCTGAACAGCTTGGTAGGTTTCTGGAGGAAACATCGGCATTAGATCCATTTCAGTCTGGTTTCCGTCCTGGTTTTGGGACGGAGACGGCTCTGGCTGCCCTAACAGATGATCTCCGTAGACAACTGGATCGAGGCGGGTCAGGACTGCTGATCCTTTTAGATTTGTCAGCAGCCTTTGACATGGTCGATCATGATCTTCTGGACCACCGCCTTACAGACGTAGGGATACAGGGCATAGCCCGTAACTGGTTGTGCTCTTTTATCTCTGGTCGGGGACAGAGGGTGGCATTAGGGAGGGAAGTGTCGTTGCGCCACTCCTTGGTGTGTGGAGTGCCGCAGGGCGCAATTCTCTCCCCGATGCTTTTTAACATCTTTATGCGCCCCCTTGCCCAGATTATCCGGAGCTATGGGCTGGGCTGTCACCAATATGCTGATGACACTCAGCTCTATCTGCTGATAGATGGCCACACTGACTCGGCCCCGAACACACTGACCAGATGCTTGGAAGCTGTGGCTGGATGGTTTCGTGGGAGCCGATTGAAACTAAATCCTTCGAAGACAGAGGTCCTATGGCTAGGTCGGGATGGCATGGGGATGAGGGACCAACTCCCTTCTCTTGCGGGGGCCCAATTAGTGCCATTGCCTTCCGTTAAGAGTTTGGGTGTAATCCTTGATGCCTCCCTTTCCATGGAGGCGCAAGTTACAGCAACAGCCAAGGCGACATTTTTCCACCTTCGCCGCATCAAGCAGTTGGTCCCTTACCTTTCCCGCCCCGACCTGGTCACAGTGATCCATGCGACGGTCATCTCCAGGCTTGACTACTGTAATTCGCTCTATGCGGGGCTGCCCTTGAAGCTGTCCCAGAAACTCCAGCGGGTACAGAATGCTGCAGCGAGGCTCCTCACGGGGTCTCTGCCATGGGAGCATATTCACCCAGTGCTTTTCAAGCTGCACTGGCTCCCGGTGGAGTACAGGGTCAGATTTAAGGTGCTGCTTTTGACCTTTAAAGCCCTTCACGGCCTAGGACCCTCGTACCTACGGGACCGCCTCTCCTGGTATGCCCCACAGAGAGCCTCAAGGTCCATAAATAATAACACCCTAGTGGTCCCAGGCCCTAAAGCAGTTAGATTGGCTTCAACCAGAGCCAGGGCCTTTTCAACGCTGGCTCCGGCCTGCTGGAACGCTCTGCCTCATGAGACCAGGGCCCTGCAGGATCTGATTTCTTTCCACAGGGCCTGTAAGACAGAGTTGTTCCGCCTGGCCTTTGGCTTGGAGCCAATTTGATTCCCTCCCTCTCTCTCTCTCTCTCTCTCTCTCTTTTTTCCTCCTCTTTCTTTCTTTTCCTTCTCCTGCGATGAGGCTACATTTTAATATTTTAATGTTCCATTATTTTAATGTTGTATTTTATTTTTGTTTTTAAGTTGTAATCATTCATCTTGTTTTTATTATTGCTTGTAAGCCGCTCTGAGCCCGGCCTTGGCTGGGGAGGGCGGGGTATAAATAAAAAATTATTATTATTATTATTATTATTATTATTATTATTATTATTATTATTATTATTATTTTAATATTCTGTTGGAATCCACCCAGAATGGCTGGGGAAACCCAGCCAGATGGGCGGGGTATAAATAATAAATAATAATTATGATTATGATTATGGTTAAAATAGTTAGAAGGACGCCTTGGAAAGTATACAAAGTTTTGCCAAATTTTAGATTGATTGGTAAACTTCTTGTCCAGGAATTTATTTGTCCCCCCTCCCCCCCAAATCTTGGATTGGTACTCTTATCAGTCCCCGCATACAACTGTCTGCATTTGCTTTTGGGGGGAGGTGTTGCCCATTTACATGACACAGACATGTTGGCTGACCTGTAGGTGTATGCAACTATCTCAAAGGAGCCAGGCCATACTCCTGCAGATTATGGCTCAAGGTGAACATTTTCACTGTTTGAAAAACCTCAAGAACAGTTACTGTGAGTAAGGAGTTAATAAAAGAGAAGTCCAGTTCTGACCATGTGCAACAGATGACATTGTCTGATGAAATGCTGGCCTTGTAGACAAAAAATTGGGAACATCCATTCAGATACCTCATTAATTGCCAACAAGTTAAAATTCTTTTGGAGTATGGCTTGTCATCCCAATATAAATGTCAGTGCATTATTTATTATCCTCATCAAAAATCCCACTCACAGGTAGCAATACTTAGCCCATGTTATGGCATTATGAAGTTGTGCAATCTGGTGATAGGGAAACACAGTGATGACATCACAGCACAGGAAATTGTTTCTAAAAATTATGGAGGGGGTGATGTCATTTTTGGTGGCACCATAATGAGCAATTTCCTATTGTTTTAAATGTAGAATCTTCATTTTTAATTGATTGCAAATATTACAACAAGGAATCAACCCTATGAAGTTTTGGGTTTTTGATTTAAAAAAAAACTTCTGCAATGATAATAGAAATGTCACAACTTAAAGAAATTAAACTAATTCCACTTGGAATAAGAAAGGAAAAGGAAAAGGTTGAATTCATGTTACTGGGAAGCCTTCCCAAGTGTCTCATCTGCTCTCCTCTGTCATCCCGAGGCAATGTGGCTGCATTTGTGCGTAGATTTATAGTTTATCTTTATCTATGGCTTCATCGGTAGGTAGCTATTATAGCCGCCTTGCCTGGATATTGTTTGGGCCTGATAGATCTGTCTGTAGTTCATCAAAGGGAAGCTGAGTGGCTAAAAGCCATTGGGTCCAGCTGAGGATGAAATACGAGCCATCAGCCTTGGTAATGGCTGTAAAATTTCATAATTACACGGCCTTTATTACATTGCATAATGATCCTGAAGCAGTATGGAACAATTAATTAAGATTTTCAACCGTGGCTCTTTCAGAAATTAAAAGGTGCTAGTGGCTGAAAGATGGGGGAAAGCGTCTAGTCCTAAAAGCATTAGGGATGCTTAAGAAGTACTTCCAGGATAGTTTCTTTAAAGCAGGAAATCTGATGAGTTACTAGTTAGGTAGCTAATGTTAGGCATAGCTAACATCTGGGGTTTGTTTAACATGTTAACTTCTAACCAGCAACCTTATATTTTTCTCTGAACGAAAGAGAGAAGGGGGAGGGAGGAGGAGATGCTTTAATCCAAGACCTAGCCATTTGTCACACTTATAATTCAGCTCCACTAACATTACAGAACAGATTCCACAGCACCGGAGGGTCATGTAGTTACTCAGTGCTGTACCAACCCATGATTTTCTCTCTTGTTCTATAGTTTGAGTCATACATAGTAAAGAGAGCTCTTCCCTCTTTTTGACTTCTGGACTGTATCTTCTAATATGCCAAGCACTTTAAATTGGTACATGTTCTTCATTGGTGCCCCATGGTAACACCGTGCCTTTTTAGGCATCTCTGTAATATCTGTTAATTTGGACACAGTTCTGCAGGTACGAGGGAGGATTGGGTTAAGTGGAATGTTTACTGCTGTTGGTGTACACAGGTCAGGTGTACACAGGTCAGGTGTACACAGGTCAGGTGTACACATGCTCCTTTGCAAGAGCACCTAGTTGTAGTGGAATAGGATTGCTTAGGGCTGGAAGTAAAATTAAATCAAATCAAATCATAGAACTGTAGATTGGAAGGTACTACAAGGGTCATCTAGTCCAACCCCCTGCAATGCAGGAATCTTTTGCCCAAAGTGGAGCTTGAACCCATAACCCTGAGATTAAAAGTTTCCTCCCTCTACCCACTGAGCTACTTTTGTGATACTCTTGTTTTTATACAAATGTGAAGGGGAGGTTCAATCAGAATCAGAACTCAAATGTGTGTGGGGGGGTTAACACTTTCCTTCTGTACCATAGTCCCAATAACTATTCTAAAAAAAACCTGTCACTGGCTCTAGTAGGAAAGCACCCATAGTTGTCTTCATGTGACGTCCCTAATGGACCCCTTTTCCCTCCTTGTTTGGTCCTGGAAGGTAAGCTTTTGATTACACTTCCCTGTGGCCTCACCAGTGATGATCAGGGATGGATAATGGCTTTGGGTTTTGTTTTATTTTAAATCCTGTAACACATATAGCAGCATAGCTAAAAGACTACACGAAGCTCCACAATGAACAGATAAATACATTTTGTTTAAATGCATTATACGTAGGGCTGCCTCTGCAGATGGTTCGGAAACTTCAAGTAGTGCAGAATTAAGGAGTCAGGTAAGACAGTTTGAGCATATTACACCAATCCTGGTCTGACTGCACTAGCTACCAATTTGTTTCTGGGCCCAATTCAAAGTGCTGGTTTTGACCTATAAAGCCTTAAACTGCTCAGGACTGCAATACCTCAAGGACCGCCTCTTTCCATATGAGATCATCTTCTGATTCCCTTCTTCATGTGCCTCCTCCTTGAGAGGTCTGGAGTATGGCAACACTCTGCAGTGGCTCCCCGTCTGCAGTGGCTCCCCGTCTGTGGAATGCTCTTCCTAGGGAAGTTTGCCTGGCGCCTTCATTATACACCTTTCCTTTTCAACTGGGCCTTTGGATAATTTTATTGACATCCTACGCCCTTTTAAAATGTGATGGCAGGGGCTGGGCAGGGCTATTGGGTTGGTTTTATTTTGAGTATGTGTTTTGTGGTTTTATATTTTGATTTTACTCTGTGAATTGCCCTGAGACCTTCAGGTTTAGGGAGATATATAAATTCAATAAATCATCAGCATCAGCATCAGCATTGGAACCCACTTGCATTTATGCTTATCTATCTGATATAGTGAATGCAATGAGTTTCATGTGACAATTTTAAGGATTAACGTACTACCCCAATATGTTATGAGCATCTTTGTCAAAAGAAAAGCAAGCTGTAGTAATTAAAACAAGAGTAGTTACCAGACTTCTGAAGTAGATTCTAAACTTAGTTGAGATGGAAATGGTTTTGCTTCTAAAATGTATCCATCTTAACTAAACTAATCTGCATTTGTCTCACAAGCTCAGACTACTGTCTCCTCTTAATATTGCTGATTTGATATGGACCAGTCGCATAATGTGCTATATTTTTAAATATTTCATGGCGTATTAAGGGATCTCAAGGGTGTCTTTTAATTATAAAATTTTGCCAAAAAAATGGAACCAATCATGTGCTTCATTCAAGGAGGAGCTGGCTGCTTGAAGTCAGTTCTTTTGTTGAGTCATTTATTCCCTTAATAGGAATTTTCTGATCGGCTGTCATTCTTGTTCACACACTGGGTGTCACTGCCTCTAAAACACTTGTCATTCTTTAATGGAAACAAAATAGTCATTGCTGTCAGAGCTGCAATGTCATTCCACTACCCCTTGCTGCGTCGGCAATAGTGAAAATGACAGAGCGGCTCTCAGTAGGGGTAATTAAAATGTAAATATTGATATTTTATTATTTGAAATTACTTTCCAGTGCGGCATTTAATATCTCTCCATCTGTGCGGCTCTGTTTAGCGGTCACTTTAGTACAGCTCTGGGATACCAAGTGGCGGCTTGATCCCCGTTATGTCAAAATGCTTGTTGCTGCTTAATTTTGATATCTAATTAAGTGGAAAAGTACAGTCCACACTGTAATCCATGGCATCTTAACCAGCTGCTTGGGTATATTTAGAATTAATCTCCACTATGGAATCATCCTAATGTATGCAATTAAGAGTCTGCCGATGGCTAATTAGGTGTATTAGAATCAGGCAGCTTCCCCCCCCCCTTTCTTTGAACTGTTGCAGACTTCAGACACTCTGCCTCCTGAGGTAGCCTTAACAGCACCAACACACTCAAGCCAGGAAATACCAAAGCTGAAATCAGAAATGCAGGTGCTGGCTGACAAGATTCTCAACCCACTTAAACTGGCATATTTCTACTTAATGAAATTTAGTCTGCCATGCGTCCTGATTTTCCAGGACGTGTCATGGAATTCACCTCCAAAAATGGCATACTGGATTATTTTTCAGAAATCAGGCAAATGTCCTGGAAAACCTGCAATGGGGGGAGGGGTTTAAATAGCTTAAATACCTTAAAAAGCTTTAAAAGCTTCAGAATTTTTATATATTTTTTTTGTAGCTTTCATTAAAAAAACAAACCCAACAATTTCGGAGTCTTCCTAAAGAAAGCTTAACAACAATATGGCAACCCTAGTCTTACTGGGGTTCCACATCACTTGGGACATAACAAAGTAAATCTTTAATCATTTGACTGGTTGTTTAAGAAGTTTAGCTCTGCTGATGTTGGTGCTTTTTTTAAGCCCTACAAAATTGCTTTGATTATTTAAGAAGCAGCTAATTTATTTTCTTGGATTCTTTTCATCCTACCTTTTGTAAAAGTCTAAAGGTGATTTTTTGCATTTTTGTTTAATATTGTAGCACTGTAGGATAACCTTAGAAAGGGAAGGTTCCTTAATTTTGCTTCTGTAGTTTTATCTATGAGGTTTTAAAGACGCAACTAGTTAGGTCATATTTATCAAACAGATGTCTCCTTAACAGTCCAAACCTGTTAACCTGTTCAACTTATGGTGCCCAAATTAATAGCTTGTATCACCATAGAGGAGGAAGCAACCTGTGTCCAATATGTAGGGGGAAATGGTCCAGTTCACTACTACTAAATACTCCCCCCCACAATCTATTGAGGGCCTTGACTCATTCACACCAACAGGTGGCAGTAAAGGGGTCAGAAACTTTTTCAGCAGTGGGCCGGTTCACTGTCCCTCAGACATTGTGGGGGGGCAGACTATATTTTGAAAAGAAAAAAGAAAGAAAGAAAGAATTTGTATGCCCCACAAATAACCCAGAGATGCATTTTAAATAAAAGGACACATTCTACTCATGCAAAAACACACTGATTCCCAGACCATCTGCGAGCCGGATTTAGAAGGCGATTGGGCCGGATCCAGCCCCTGGGCCTTGGTTTGCCTACCCATGAACTAAGCAGCCAGACCAGATGGAATGCAACTAGCAGCTACACGCCACACAGAAAATGTGCTTAGACCTCTGGTGAGAACGATAAACCAAATCTTCTGCTGAAATAACTCATGCAACTTTAAAGAATCACACTATAAATGACTATTCCAGTATGAAGCAGACTTCTTCCCAATATGAAGCAAGACGAGAGCAATGGGTGGAGGTTGCAAGGAAGTAAGATAAAGGTAAAGGGACCACTGACCATTAGGTCCAGTTGTGGCCGACTCTGGGGTTGCGGTGCTCATCTCGCTTTATTGGTTGAGGGAGCCGGTGTACAGCTTCTGGGTCATGTGGCCAGCATGACTAAGCTGCTTCTGGCGAACCAGAACAGCGCACGGAAGCGTCATTTACCTTCCCGCTGGAGCGGTTCCTATTTATCTACTTGCACTTTGCCGTGCTTTCAAACTGCTAGGTTGGCAGGAGCGGGGACCGAGCAGCAGGAGCTCACCCCGTCGCAGGGATTCAAACCGCCGACCTTCTGATCAGCAAGCCCTAGGCTTTAACCCACAATGCCACCCACGTCCCCTTCAAGGAAGCAGGTTTTAGCTAAAGATTCGGAGAAAGTTCCTAATACAGTGGTACCTCGGCTTACAAACACTTCAGGTTACAGACTCCGCTAACCCGGAAGTAGTACCTCAGGTTAACAACTTTACCTCAGGATGAGAACAGAAATCGTGGCGCAGTGGCAGCAGGAGGCGCCATTAGCTAAAGTGGTACCTCAGGTTAAGAACAGTTTCAGGTTAAGAACAGACCTTCAGAACGAATTAAGTTCTTAACCTGAGGTACCACTGTAGTAAGAGATGTATAGCCTGCCTTGGGCTGTCCTTTACTGGAAGTATTAAGCAGAGGCTGGATGTGTAGTTGCAATAAATAAATAGTTGCATCCTACACAGTAGGTCTTGTGCTGAGCAAAGGCTTGGACTAGATGATCTCCAAGTTCTCTTCACACTCTTATGATTTGTCTCTGAGTTATATTATTTTGTTAATTAATTAATTACCGTAACCAACCAACCAACCAACCAACCACTCTTCTTTAAGAAATTGCAGAGTGATACATAAGTCACAATGTATGTACAATGTTAACACACACAAAATGGCATCATACAAAACAAAACAGTCTGTAGGCCTTGCAGAAAATCGAAAGGTTCAGAGACCAAAATACAAACTATATCAGGAGGGCCCAAAAGATTTGCTGAAGGGGCACAGCTCTAATTGTTAAAGAGCATGAAGGATGGCGTGGGACCCTGTGGCACTCCACAGGCCCAAGCACATGTCCCTCAATGTTGCTCTCTGGAAGTACTCCCTCCCGCGTCTAGGAATGGCCTTTTAAAAAAAGGAGTGGGGGAAAATGTGACAGCTGTATATAGAAATAAAAGCTAACAAGCAGGCAAAATTTCTTTTTAGGAAACAAAGCTTTTGATTTAAACAGCTACATCAGTTTGACCTGCAAGGCGGTTACCTCAGAGATGGAAGCCTCCTTGCGGAAAAAAAATGACAAGCTTAAATTGTTCCTCTTTAGGAATGTTATGTAAGGCTTTAGAGAAGGTAAAAGAGACCAGTGAAATATTTCTAACTGGCATTTAAATTACATTAACACCTTCTTGTATGGCCTGAGTGAAAGGTCACGGTAGACAAGCAGCATCTTCACTGTTTGTAAATGTCTAATTTGCTGCTTTTAAATTGCTGTGAACCTCACTTACTTAGTCCTGCTGAATGAATCCACTGTTGCAAATACTTCTGACAAGCGAATATTTGCTTAGTGAGAATCTATTGTTCTTAATGGATTGAGATGGACGTGCAGTGTGAATGCATTTTTATTGCCATGCCACCTATCTGCTCTTGTTTCAAGGAGATGAAAGTAGTGTGGCGTTAAAAGCCCTGGGTTTCTCTTATCTGTTTCGCAGCACGTGCAGGTCTATCAGTAGGGTTCATTGGAAAAGTGCTTATGGTCAGCATTCCCCGCCCCCGTGTCTGTTATAAACAATTATTTTATATTTATATGAACTTGCATTTTAAAAAGGGATGAAAGGAACATAAATATGCAATTAAATAAGAAATGGAGAAAATGGCCCACTATATTGAGAAGTTATGTGGGAAGCATCTTGTCATGACAGTTGCAGTGAAAGGTTTCACTTAGCCTTTTTAGCCTTCTTTGAAAGAGAAGACTTCCGCATAAATAAAATAAATACTTAAACCTATTTACTTTGTCTAGCTGCATGACTTATTAACTTTCTATCTCCCTTTTGAGGTTATTTTCCATTTGGTTCCTATCCCCCATTCATTGCTTTGTGTAGACCCATAGGCAGCTGGGGGTGTGTGTTTAGCCCTGGGTGAAGACTCCAGAGGGGTGTCATTGAGGCTCCCAGCCTGTGTACAGTATGTGTGTATGCAAATTCACATGAGGGATGCCAAACATGAGGGATGGGTTTTTGACCTGGGATTCACATGAGGGATGGGTTTTTCACCTGGGTGAAATAAAGCCTAGTTTCTCCCCTGGCTTTGTGTTGTATATTTTTGCAGTTTGAGCTCCACAGAATAGGGCAGGTCTGCTAGGTAGGCAGCTGAAGGTGAAATATAGGCATTAAAGGCAGTGGCAGAGCTTCATGCTCTGGCACCGGGGGCGGAGAGCAGGTGGGGGCGGGGCCGGCACACATTCCGGGGGCATGGCGTGCTTCCTGGGGGTGTGGTATGCCGCCTGCGGGAGCGGGGCACCCAGCGTGGGAGGGGCTCTGTTTCAAGTAGCAGAATGCCCTGAATATTGTCATAGAACCTATGTGCATGATACATAGCAATGTTATATCTGAACTACAAGATATTATTATTGTTATTATTGTTATTATTATTGTTATTATTATTATATTTGTACCTCACCCATCTAATTAAGTTGCCCTAGCCACTCTCAGTGCTTAATAAAATTCCAACGCTGATCTAAATCATGCTTTCAAACTGTGGCCAGGTTGTTATATGCACCTAGAGGCCTGCATACTACACCTGTCCTGAGAGAAGTGCTATTATGCTATGTTCAGGGTCTTGTTACTAACACATAAAGCTCTGAACAACTTGGGACCTGGTTACCTAAAAGGCCGCTTGCCCCTGCGTAGCCCTGTAAGATCACTTAGATAATCTGGGGAAATCTTACTCATAGCACTGCACCGTATGTAACATCACAGGGCAGTGACCTGAAAATGGGCATTTTCTGCTATTGCCGCTGCACTGCAGAATGCTCTTCTCTCTGCTATTCGCGAAGTATCATATATTAGTTGCCTCAGATGTCCATGAAGACATTCCCTCCTCCCCTGGCTGTTCTTGACCCATAAAATTGAACCTCATTTCTTAATTCCTATTTTTGCCTGTTCCTGTCTTATCTGTTTTATAATGCTGCTAAATTAGTTTTATTATGCTGTTTCATTGTTTTTGCATACCACTTAGGGATTATAGATAGATAGATAGATAGATAGATAGATAGATAGGTAGCCATTTTATCATAGAATTGTAGAATTGTAGAGTTTTTGAAATGCTTTAAATAAATAAATAGGGCAGGCATTATAACCCACACAAGGTTGAATGGGGTAGGAGGTGGTGAACCAAAACACCCATTTCCATTTTTCACTGAATGCAGTAGTTCCAGGGAATTAGTAAAACCTGAAGTGACCCCCGTCTCATTGGTGTAATGTTGTACTGCCATCTTTTGTCCACATGTTTGACCTGTTCACAAGGCATCTAGGTCTACTTTTAATATCAAAAGGCCCATGGGGTGCACTTTCCTTTCTCCCCTGCCTTAATTCCTTGCTGTCTATTGCCCAACTCCTCCTTCCCCCAGGTCGGCTCTGATACTGATAGTGAGCCAAGCTGGAGCCAAGGAACATGGAGAAGTAAGGCAGGGTAGACCGGACGGTCAACAATGTTCAGTCATGCACCACTTGGTCAAGGCTGGAGTCAGGTGCAGGGCAGCACAAAGAAACAAAGTCAGTTGTCAGTGTAGTTCACTCTTTATTCAAAGAAATGGAGTACAACTAAGTAACATTGCCCAGTAGGTCTTGCCTCTATAAAGCAGTTGCTAGGACTAAAGATACCTGTCTTCTACCCCTCCTAAGGCTCCTCCTTTCCCAAATGTTTCCTAAGCAGTCTCAAACTGTGTCTGCATACCTCTGGTCTCTGTTCTTCCCTCCACATGCTCTTGGAGACCAGCATGAAGGAGAGCTTGTTGTGCTGGAGGAGACTACCGGGATTCTTCAGCAGTCTCTTCTGCTTCAACCTCAGAGTCTGAACTGCTCCCTGTCACAGGTTCCTCCTGTTCGCTAAACCCTGTTGTCCCTTCAGTATCCAGCATCTCCTCCCAAACTTCCCTTTCTGACCTCTCCTCAGTGTCTCACCACCAATCCCCGGGCTCTGAGCCTTCCTTCTCTGGGATCTCCCTTGGGGGTTCCCCGGCTGGTGCCTCCCACCACTCCTCGTTGTCCAGTCAGTCCCTCACATAATTTTATGTTAAAATTAGATGTCCATGTGAGCAGCACAGGACAGATATAGATCCAAATGAGTGTGACAATGGGCATCATTTCTAAATTGACTTTTAGCAGGATCCACACTCAAGTTCTTAAGACATTATTGGTAGTATTCCAAACACAGAACCTGATTGAGTTCTAAAAGGTAGGGTTTGTGTATCCCTCTTTGCCTCCAAGCTTCTTGGCCTTCTTGGAGAAATGACCATATAGGCTGCATGCAGTGAACAGAGGCAGGATTGACTGGAGAAAGCAAATGGCAGGATTGCATGTGTGAATCAACCATAGTGCTACAGGGCACCTGTAAATTCCAAAAGTTCTGAATTTGCTTAAATTTTTAACTCTTTTACTATACACATATTTGAAATATGTAAAAAATGTTTTATATTTTGGCTTTGTTGTTTCATAACCTTTTAAATATTTTTTTTCCTAACTGCAGTCTTCATTACGTAAATGAATATCATGCACTGCAAATTACTGAAAAATCATAGCCCCCAGAACTTGATATTTCAGTTGTGAAATATTGACTTTGATTTACATGTCAAATGGACCTTTGACATAGAAATTCTGTGAGTGGTGCTGTGGTCTAAACCACTTTAGCCTCTTGGGCATGCCGATCAGAAAGTTGGTGGTTCAAATCTGCACAGCGGAGTGAGCTCCCGTTGCTCTGTCCCAGCTTCTGCCAACCTAGAAGTTCGAAAGCACACCGGTGTGAGTAGATAAATGGGTAACGTTTCAGCGGGAAGGTAAACGGTGTTTCCATACGCTCTGCCAAAGTGTCCCGTTGCCCCAGAAGCAGTTTAGTCATGCTGGCCACATGACCCAGAAAACACCGGCCCCCCTCGGCCTGAAGCGAGATGAGCGCCACACCCCATAGTTGCCTTTGACTGGATTTAACTGCCCAGGGGTCCTTTTCCTATTCCTTTACCTTACCTATACAAATATAATTTTAGAACTGTGTGCTTACATGAGCACGCAAGGGCTGATTCATGGTTTCATGCATACATGTACACCATTGGTTGCTGTGCATTTGATTGCTGGGAGCTGAATGTGTGACCTACCTCATTTAAATGCTTTGGTGTATGAGATTATATGAAAGTTTTAACTGATGTATTTTATCTGGGATTTCAGACATGCAAGTCACTGCATACTTGTCGGGGTGGGTGGGTATTGAATCATGACTAAAGTGTGCAAGATGCTTGTACACTTCATTCACAGTAGTAACAAAGGGTTTAAAAAAAGGAGACATAAATGAGTCTGCTTGCTTTATATAGTCTCAGATCCCAGACAAAATCAACCTTTGTCAAGGAAGAATTAGAATAAAAGAGGCAGTAGAAAGCAATAGATGGCATCCCTTCCCAGATCATACATAGCTGTATGACGTGTGTGTGTGTGTGTGTGCGCGCGCGCACACACACACGCACACACACACAATGCTGAAGGCACTGTATATAAACCACAGATGTGCCTTTAGTGTCTATGGGGTCCTCCAAAGCATCTTTAGGCATGCAAACAATTTAGGCTACATTGGAATGTGTGCTACATGAAGAGCAAATGGTCCAAATTGTCGGGTTTAAAAGATTACTTCATGTGTGTGGAAACTGTAGTTGAGAAACTCATTTCATTAGCAGTAATATTGCAAAGGTTTGAATTGGTAACAAAATGCCAACGGCTGTGTTACCCCTTTACTCCTCACTTTCGCCAAGTGTTAGTTCTATAGATGTGTGGGTAAAAGGAGGGGGGAATCAAACAACTGTTCAGTTACTCAATCAGCGCATAGTTAGTGATATCAGTGAGTCATTAGTGTATAATTACGATTGGAGTGTAAGGAGCAGTTCTTTGAAAGGTCTCTATTTATAGTGAACCGAGAGTCTGCATTCAACATAGGAGGGGAAAGATGTTGGCACAGGGTGAGTGTGTGGGGGAGAGAGGACACCAGCAACGCAGCTCCATTGTTTATAGCTATTTACAAGAATCTAGGTGGATTTACAATGCCCCGGACTGAGCAACATAAAAATGGTACAGTAGAGAATGCCTAGCAGGGGTTAAGTTCTTATGCCTGCACTGCAGCCTATTTCTGTCAACACTGGGCTTGGGAAACAAACATTTATGCTTTGTGAAATGAAAGTGTATTTTTGAAGACTAGCCGTCAGATATTTTTTGCCCTTCACACTTTCAAATGCTTAGCCTTTTTTGTAAGTTGACTGCAAAGTGCATCAGTTTGCCAGGCCAAAAAAAGAAGGGGGGAAACCAGTGGAGGGGGGAGAGAGAGAGTAAAGGGGGGAGTCTTGACAAGTGCCCATGGCGTCATTGTCAAGTGCATGAGCTTCAAGTAGAAGATGGCAGCAGGGTTGGCACAGAACATGCTTCCTTCAAGCCTATTACCTCCGGGGTACCTGACTCTTGAGAAGCTTTTCAATCCTTCCAAATGACGTTATTCCAAACTGTCATCTGGTTTATTTGGAGCACACTGTCTCGCAGATAAACATGCTATTTAACTGCAGGTCAAGGTACAGAGTCATTCTGCTAGCAAAATGCCTGGGATACATTAAATGGCACTGACATGCAGAGGGAGACGGAGAGAGATCAAAGTTGTCACCAGTATGCGTGGAATTGGTCTGTGCTGTGGGGGAAATGCACTGCAATATATTGAAGTGTATTTTTAAAAACCATAATGTAGTTGAACATTTAAAACTACGACCTGTCAAATGCTAGGTGCTGTGTAATACAAAACACAAAGTTCAGTAGCATAATGGCAAGCGAGGATCTTCTATATCTTGGGGAACAGCTAAGTGTCGAGGGGCTGGAAATGTTTTTTTATAGTCGGTTTGGGTATTTCATTTCTTATGGAGTGAAAGAAATCCCTTGTCACAAAAGAAAAGGATGTAGGTGTTTGACGGTTTGTTTGTTTGTTTGTTTGTTTGTTTTCTTCCTAGTATGGCAAATTATGCATTTTTTTAAATGGCTGGTTTTATTCATGAAAGCTTCAGGTTTTTGAATTATTTTTAACATGCAAACACTGTCCTTTATAGACAAATATATGGGCACTCTGTGTGGGTATCTGTATTGCTTGGAATGTTTTCATCAACTGCATCTTATGTTTTTGCAAACTACAGGTCAAGTAATGTAACCCTGGTTTTTTAAAAATAAAATAAAAATACACTTACGTTGTTTTACAGTACCCAAATTTAACCACCCTTTACCACTTTTGAGGAAGCCTTATGTTGTACATTTGGTAACAAAGGGGGAAGCTTAGTTGTATTAAAGTTACTCGAAGATCATGGACCAGATTTGAAATGGAATATAATGTCATTTGTAAAATCTAACTAAATGTCCAGGCCAAATTTCAGTACCCTGATTTGAGGGTTTTGTTTTTCATTGTCTGCTTCTGTAATTTTGCTATCAAATCACACAGTAGTTTAAACAGTAGTTTATTATATTTTTACAAAAGAAAAATGCACTCAAAACTTGGTACATAAATTTAAAAAACGAAGTAGGACTCTTTCTAAGGTGTGTGTGGGGGTGGATAGAAAGGAAAATGATTGAAATTAAAACTTCTTTTGTGATCAAAAGGGATTTTATTGCCCTTTGCTTAATTAAATGCCTCAGAAGTGTGTGAAACATTGTTGTAGTTAAAAAAATTGTTACTTTGTAAATCGCAGGGACAAAAGGGCTCTACTGCAACTTTAAAGTTTCCGTGCACGTAAATGTCAATGGAGTGCCTTCTCCATCATCAGCACTAAATTCACATTGATGCCTCTTTTCTTCTCTGTATTGATCCTTCCATGAGAACGTAGATTTGTATCTGTTAATTAATGCGTCCTGAAACAGCGTTTGTATTAATCAGGCAGATAAGAAAAATTGGATGCCTGCACCCTCATGACAACCGTAAAAGTGCTGGCCCTGATAAAAATCATGGACGGACCTCAATAAAAAAGTTCCTCCTTCCACTCAATAAACTAATCATCCTGCTTTTAATTATTCGGCAGAAAGATGTGTGGAGATTGGAGAATGTGTAAATCTATTTACTAACAGCAGTGTCTGGGAGGGAGAATGGGGCTGTCACAGGACAGAGCTGCAGGCTACGTTCTCTGTCCATCTGCTGCAACAGAAAAACTGGTTCTTGAGAGAAAGGAAAAAGGCAGAGATGCTGGAGCTAATTGAAAATATGCATTCCTTTTCTTTGACCCTTTCAAATTATTATTTCTGTTCCATTTCCTTCCATTTACAACAAGAAGTGTGGCATTATCCATCGTCATCTTGCAGAGAGGTTGTATTGACTTGTTTGACGATGTGGTTTTTTTAAATCTTTATGCTCTTAAGGACAAATGTCCTTTCCCACAAGGCACAAAACACAGTATTTAAAATCACAGGAACAACAGCATATATACAGTTATAGATATATAGATATATAAAAGGAATGGATTTCAGTGTCCACTTAACATTGGCTTTTAATACAGTTTGTGCCTCCTGACTTGAAGTAATTATCTTTTTGTTTTAACAGGTTCATTTCTGAATTCTGCAGTAGTCTTAATCTAAACTGATGCATGTGGCTTCCCCACTCTTTTTGTTTTCTATCATATTCTAGACACTTATTCTGTTATAAGGGGGCTTCAAAAGAGAAGGGCAATGTGTTTAAAGCTAAACGAGCAACAAAAACAGACTATTCTTTCAGCAGTATCCTTGTCAAAGCACATGTAAGCAGTTCCATAAACAACCAAATGAAAGCTTTAGACATGTCTTAAGACCCCCTTAAGAAAAGCTTGACTAATCCCCTTTGATGATTTTATTAAGTACTTGATGGTTGCTGGTGCCAACTGGCAAAACACTAAGTTTCACCAATAGGCCAGGAAATCGCCTCTTCACTAGCACCTTATGTGATGGGGGATATTAGCAGTCGGAGATAATAAATTAACAGCTACTGTAAACAGGAGCCTGAAAAGGTAAAACAGTAAAGATGTTTGGCCTTAGTGATCCTATTAGGAAGGAAAGTGAAGGGGGAGGAGTGAAACAAAAGCAAAACTTAAATTAATTAAGAAGCATTATTAAATTTTCAGTCTCTCTCAAAAATGATGGTGTGATTACTATTCACTTGGCACTTTAATGTGCCTTTCTGCTATTTCAGTACTGTAGTAGAGGCAGAAGCCATTACAAAAGTAATTAGTGTCTTTTCTGAAGAGGATAGGTCTTGCTTCTGTTTATGCAGAGGTTGAAGTTCAAGAAGCACTTTGCTTTTTGTTGTGATCATCTTCATCATTCTAGTAAGGTATCAAAAAATTCCCCTAAAAAGTGTTCTTTTTGTTACTCACAATAATAATTACCCCCTTTAAAGTGGACCCTGACATCTTTAAAGTGCAATCCTATACATATCTACTCAGAAATAAGCTGAGGTTACTTGATTTGCTCCTGTGTGTGTGTGTGTGTGTGTGTGCGCGCGCGCCTGCAACGTTAGTGTCTCTCATACCAATCATAACCATTATTGCCAGAGTGTTCATAAACGGCTATGTGATCTAAATACTTTAAGGTATTAAAAGTATTAAATTAGTGCTTCAATGTAATAGGTGCTTAGGATATATTTGGGGGAATGTATTCTCAGACAATGATAATAATGTATTATTTAAAAAGCAGCAAATTCATGTTGCTAACAAAATTTTCCAAAATTTAATAAAAAATCCCACACAAAAGGCATGCAAATTCAAGTTGACTTGATGAAACTTTTACTCTAATAATTTTATATTGTATTGATCTTGAAGAGCAGAGCGGGTGGAATCCACAGGTACAGATTTATAACTTACATAACAACAACAAGCACGAAAGAATAGTTATAATGCAGAATTATGGTGGCCCAGGATCATTTTAATTATGTTTCTGTGTACTTTCCTTCCTGGTTTAGGATTTTCCACTTTATCGCTTGCTGACCAGATGAGCCTTCTGCAGAGTGCTTGGATGGAGATTTTGATTCTGGGCGTTGTATACCGATCACTTTCCTTTGAGGACGAGCTTGTCTATGCTGAAGACTATATCATGGATGAAGATCAGTCTAAATTAGCAGGCCTTCTTGACCTCAACAATGCCATCCTGCAACTGGTAAAAAAATACAAGAGCATGAAGCTGGAGAAAGAAGAGTTTGTCACCCTCAAAGCTATCGCGCTTGCTAATTCAGGTTGGCAGATTGGCATGATGGCTCATGTCATTTCCCTCCACCCCTTCCTCTAATACCTTCTGCATGACAATTTCTAAACATGACAGTAGGAATAAGTAATTCTTAGTTATACTACTACAGGACAATGCTGAATGGCTAGAAACAAGGTAGTTCAAATTAAGGGAAGATCTATGAATATATGCATTTGTTGCACATGGTTTCTAATTTGGTTAAAAGATGCCAGAAAATTCAGAAGGTATTAAAAGCAAAGATGCTTTTCAATAAACATAAACGTTGTTCTGCTTAAATCCATTTCATAATCCAGATAAGTCTAATCAGTTCACTTAAACCCAATAGAATGGATGGGCCCATGACTAAAGGTAATATATGATCTACTTCAATCCGGCTACTAAACACAGTGAACTCAATAAGTAAGGTGAACTCAGGTTTTATCAGAAAAGGGAGCAAATCACTGTTTAATCTTACAGGAACTCTTCTTCACCATACAAATTTGATTTTTATGGTAGCTGTTTAACAGGCAGATATAACTTGTTCAGAAGGGGTTAAGAAATCAAGGAAGGATTCTTCTCTGCATTTGAACTTAAACGTGCTGAAGCAGTGAGCAGGTGTCTGATAAGTAAAAAATCGTTTGTTCTTTGTTGTTTTTTCTTTGTGCCTCCCTAATGCTTTATTGTGGTCTTAAGTCCCTTTTAGCATTTGCATAAAGTTCATGATAGATCCCTCTTTAATGACGTGCCGATCATTAGATACCTGTGTGTCAATAACATGCTCTGATGCTATGTACCATTGACAGTCACACCATGCCCCTCCATCTGCTTTTGTTTTGACCCTATCTTTGAACTTTATCTTGGTTGCTGGCCAGTAGTTTTCCCTTTAATTACAAGAAGGAAACTGTCAATAAAATCTGTTAAATGGGATGCAATGAGTGGCTTGAATGGGCGGACGGCTATTTGTTCAAATTCTGCAGCATTCAAGGTATTGACAGTTTGTTTTCTGGGGCCATATGTGACGATCAATCTCAGGCTGGGCTCAGCCGCGCTGAAAAATGAAAAACCAGATTGCTTTTGCTTACTTGTGGATGACGACTTGTGATTTGGCGCGGTCGTAGTGAGATGAGACCTTCTGCCCAAATTGCCCCCCCGAGAGCCAGAATGCGTGACTGTTTTTAGAAATAATTTTTTTAATTGATTTTGTAATTAACAGTTCATCTACAATATTGATGCATGAATCCTCAGATTGATAGGAGGAAAATTGTTTTCAACAATGAAGTTGTACTTTCCTATTTGTCTTCATAATGGGATCTAGCATTTTGCATTTTAATTGGGGTTTTAATTCCAAAAAATAAAATGCAAAACTAAAAGATTACCCATAAAAAAATTTCTTACACTGCTATTGTATGTAGGTTTTGTTGTCATACACAGCCTAGTTCTAGTGGCTGTCTCAAATTTATCTTTCTCTAAGATAATAGGAACCATCATATAGTATCTATATTACTGGAAAGAAATGTTATAGGTACTGATAAGGTGAAATATTTATAAAGCTAGAAAGCAAGTACAGTTTGTATAGAAATACTTACTTTTGAACATTTTCAAAGGCAGCTAACCTCTGCATATTTGGAGGTGATTGAGACAATATTTCAGTCTGACCTGCAGAGATTTAATATGACATTCATTGAAATTATCAGCTTAGCATAAACATCTGGCTTGATTCAATAATAATTAATGTTCTTTTATGCTCTAAATCGGTGAACTGATTTAACGGTAACCTTCCTTCCTGCCTCCCTCCCTCCCTGTTCCACCCATGCATAAACATATAAGACTTGTGCACATAAAAATATCAGTAGCATTATAACTCCAATTCATAATGGTTTTAAACAGGAGGCTTGTGTACAAGACTTCTGGTTGTCAGCAGCTCAGTTTGGGAGAGAAGGGAGGTCCATATGTGTTCTAATGCAGTATCCCATCCTGTCCCCAAGTTTTCACTGTCACCTCCAGCTTTAAATTGAGATGGGGGAAAATGGGTCACCAGACCTGCTGGTTTATAGTTTCATCAGTTTGAACAGCTCCTATAAGCTTTCCAGGGTAATGTAATGGTAATGAGGCTGGCATGATGCAGCCATGCTGTTTCTCCCTTTCCTGTGTCTTCTGAAATTCAGCCTCCATCTAGGATGTTACCCAGTTAAGCACTGGACTCAGGTGGTTGGTGGAAAGGGAATTTGCTCTGCCTAGCATGTGTCCTTCAAAGGCAAGTGTTCCCAGCCTTCCTCATATCCTCAAAGATACAGAACTCCCACCTGTGGGTGTTTCGTTTTGTTTTAGTACATTTTTATTCCATCCATTCTCCAAAGAGCTCAGAGTGATGTACACAGTTTCCTGTCATTTTTATTCTCACAATGAAGTCCCCTGTGGTACATTAGGTTGACAGTTGCTGGTCATAATGTTACCCATTCTGGTTAGTTCAGAGAGATATCTGCCTATGATAAGTCATTAGCAAAACCAAACCACTTGATTTGAGTGCAATATCATTTGTATACTATTGATAATAACCATAATCAATTGATTTGCATAACCCAGTAACACTGATGATGTACATTGGTTCTATATATCCCATCCCATAGGGGCCCTTGGCAGGTAATCTGGAAACACTGGCTTGTGGGTGGGGGAGTCCCAGTCCTTGGCTGTGTAATGTGTGTGACAAAACAATTTGGTACCAATGAGTGCTTTTTTTACTCACGCAGAAAAAATGCCTTTGAATATTTTCCAAAGCATGTATGTACCAATTACTTCAGGCATACAGGCAGGTGAACTGTTTGCACATAATAAAAGGTGTTCTCTCTGTCTCTTAGTGCTCTTACTAAGTGCTCCCATTTATTGATTGGGCAGTGCCAAATGGAAGGATGTAGGTTCACAGGTTTGTTTGTTTTTAATTATTTCATCAAGAAAAAAAATAGTGGCTTGTAGTTTTAGGCTGGAGGCTTTTTAAAAAGCTTTGCATGCCCAATCAGTTCAAGTGCCAGAGAACTTCAAATTCCATTTGCACAACTGATACAGATACCTTCTCTCATTGACTGAACTATTTAAAAAGCTGCTCTTTGTAACTAGCAATACATGAATCTCAATTTTTGTTCTTGTCAGTTTCTCATTTTTCTAGTCCTAAGTTCAGTGTGCACATTTCTGCATCAGTTTACAGGTGACACACACATTTTTGCAAGACATTTTTGATAACATGCATTTTTGTGCATTATTTTCACCAATATAAACACTTTTGTGCACACTCCTTCTATCACCTATGGTTTGGTTGGAGAACTGTATCACAAAATCCACAAAAGTGTGCATTTCAAAGGATAGCTATGTTGATTCGGGAAATGTGAATTAGGTAGGTTTGCAGTAGCACCTTAAAGACCAACTAAGTTAGTTCTTGGTATGAGCTTTCGTGTGCAGTGTGCATGCACACGAAAGCTCATACCAAGAGCTAACTTAGTTGGTCTTTAAGGTGCTACTGGAAGGAATTTTTTTTGTTTTGACTATGGCAGACCAACACGGCTACCTATCTGTAACTAGGTAGGTTTGCATCAGACCAAACTGTAGCTATCCTGTATTTCAAAGG
Organism: Podarcis gaigeae; assembly: GCF_964106915.1. NCBI lineage: Eukaryota > Metazoa > Chordata > Lepidosauria > Squamata > Lacertidae > Podarcis > Podarcis gaigeae. The sequence goes on from NC_139680.1 coordinate 94,772,605, forward strand.
ATAGCTATGTTGATGCGGGAAATGTGAATTAGGTAGGTTTGCATCAGACCAACTGTAACACCAAAAATGGGGAATCATGGTTTCTGTGGAGGCATTGCCTTGTAAAGTCAAACAAGATTTGAGTGGCAGGTTTTAAAAGTGGAGAAAAATTAACCTAAAGATTCAGTGGTTTCTTTTGGAGAGACAGTGTTGAGACATTGGCAGCCCTTAGACTGTTTAACATCAGTAGGTAGTCTGATAGCAACTTTATCTCTAGACACAGGCTGCTTAGACTAAAGGTATGAGGTTCTGTATGGACAGACAAAGCTGTATTGGCTCCTGATGCCATCTAACAACCACTGAATAAGCAAGCTGTAGTACTCCAATTCCATTAGCTGCACCCAACAGCAGTAGATAGCAAGGGAGCAGCATCCTCTTCTGGCCAGGAGTCACACTAGAGATTAGAATGGGAAGAATTCCTGTCCCTTATACAGCAGACATTAAAAATGCCATTGCAGAGTTTAGTATCTTTGTTTTTAGTTTATGTTTACTTCAGACAACAAGAATCACCATTATTTCTTGGCCATTTAGCAAACTTATTAGAAGGTATCTATGGCAGTCATAAGAAAGCCAACTCAAATCTTAGTATTCTTCATGAATTCTTCTCCTTCAGATCATCCATAAGGCTAGGCCAGCCCATTGGGAAAGTTGGAACTCCACCTGTGTGATCCATCCAAATATCACGTTACGTAATCAGTGATTCTGTTTTTGTTGCCATTTTTTTTTAAAGTATGCAATTTCTTTGATCCTCAGGGTTTGAAAAATTGGCTGTCTTTACCATCCATTGTTAAGAAATGCAGACAGTGCAGCAGAAGGCCAACTGAAATAGGAGACACAGTGAAAATGATATTTTAGGAGATGGATTAGGATGCAATGTAGGACCAGTTGAAAGGGCATATTAAACCATTATGACTGTTCATAATGCTGGTTGCTAGAGACCACAACACAGACTGCCATTCTGGAGAGAAGCAAGATTTCTCTCTCATTCAGGTACTTTATAGAAGCTCGACGGATTCATAATTAACAGGACATTTGTGCTGTACCACTATGTATCTGTGCTGTAGCTCTTGGTGAGAAGGAGTAAAGGAGAAACCTTCACTATCCTGCATGGACAGTGACAGAAACACCAGCACCACTTTTGGATTCTGGCAACAAAATACCTAAGTTTGGAGCAATGATAGGCAACTTGAACTACTGTATTTTGAAGCAAATTAAAGCAACATCTTTCAAGTACACTTTCTATATCCATAAGTAGTGTTGAGGTGGCAGTTTCTGAGGAGGCATAAACTAACCATGCTTAAATTCAATGCATTTGAACAATCTGTGCATATTAGAACTCCTTATTAATGTTCCTTTTTAACTATCCATTTGAATGCTATTCTACTTCACAACACAGTTTTCTAGTTTCTAATGTTAAAACCCCAAGTTTCAGACCGTTCTGCTTTTATTCATCCTTTGAACTTTATTATTATTATTACTTATTGAATTTATATACCGCCCTATACCCAAGCCCTTTTCCATTTCTGCAACCCTATACATTTAAGACTTGTGGAATTGTCAGGCAAATTTGGATTTTTCTTGAAAGATGTAAAAACATCTTTAGGAATTTTAAAGGAAGTTTAAAGAATGCCAATTAGATTAGAAAAATGGGTTGGGTGGAGAGAAGTTAATAGCCAGAGTGATATAGCAGACTAGGACTGGGAGACCCAGATTCAAGTCTTGACTCAGCCATAAAATTCATTGGTGACCTTTGGTCAGTCATTCAGTCTAATACGTTTCCTAGCCATAACCTGTTTTGTGAGGATAAAATGGAGGCAGTGAGAAAACTTGTGCCATCTTGAGCTCCTTGAAATAAATGTGGGTCATAAATTGATAATGCCTGTGCCCTAGTGCTTTTCTAAGGTGGAATTGCCTTGAATTCATGCATTCTAGAAACAATGTCCAATGGTGAATGTGCCTGAATCGCTGAGACAACTAGATCTTCCCCAACAGTTAGGCCACATGCCTGTGTAATATATTGTAACTGGGATTTTCAATGTATTGATTCTGCCTCTTTAACAAACTCATGAAAATGAGTTACAGATAGATAACACTGTATGGAGTGGAAATCAAGCAGTCTTTCATTTTTCAAGGCAGTCTACTTCCCATGCAACTCAGCTAGGTTATCGAATAATTTATCCCTTGAGTATACATCGCAAAAGGTGCAGGTTTAAGTATGCTAAGTTGTATGCCAAACTGTAAATACATGCTTTGTTCTCCCATTGCAAAGTCAGTCAGTATTCTTGGCTGCAGTTTATAAGATTCAGAAACACAGATTTTTTTTTGTAATAGAACAATGCCAACCTGGAAGATGGCTGCACAGGTTATGATGTAGGTATTTCTTCCACATTTTCATCGTTCTGTGGGTTTACTTTTCCCAGCATTCTCCTAAATTCCAGTTCAACAAAAGCAAAAATTTAACATTAATTTAGAAATTGGAGTATGTAGAACTTGCCACAGCTTTTAGTTCCTTTGAAAGCTGGCCTGAAAATGTATTTATTTATTTGATTCGATTCCATATATGAATCAGTTTCCATAAAAAAAACTTAAAGTGATTTCACAGTAAAATCAGGGAAGAAAACAATTAAAAACTATCCATTATGTGAAAACAATTCATGTTGAGATGGTCTGCCTTCAGAAACTGATAGAATCTGATGGATTTCTGAATGCCTTGGGGGGGGGGTTATGACTGACATGGTAGGTACTCCTGTTGCGGCTCTCATTTCACTGAGGACTGATGAAATGCTCAGAGCCATTGAAAGGATTGGCTTCATCACCTCTGTGGAGCCCACAGATTGCCTTGTACTCTAGTGACCTGTGGGCGATGAAGCAGGAGGATCAGTGGGGCAAATCTCTACTATGGTGATTCCCAGTGGACCATTCTTAATGTGGAACACTGCAAGGTTGCTTTTTACCAAAAAGAAGCAGAAGCTCTACAACTGCTTAGAGCAGTGACTGACTTATTTATTTATTTATTTATTTATTTATTTATTTATTTTACAAATTCAAAGACTTCTAAGCCCTCTGCTGCCTCATTACTATCACAGTCAGGGATGCCATGGGGGGTTGTTGAGGGCCCCTGAAATTTTCAAGGAGGGGACCAGGCTCCCTCAATATTCTGCAGCAATGTGTGCCCATCACTCATGCAATTCAGTTCATGAACTCGCCAGAGATACTGGCTTTTGCACTGGCTTCCCCTACCCTATGGTACACAGTTCAAGCCTCTCCAGCTTATCTTTCAGTCGATCCATTCTCCACTCCTTCCGACTTCTCTTCTCTTCATTTGCTTTATCTGCCTTCTTATTCTCTAATGTTGCTGTTGTCAACCAGAAAATGAGGATGGATGAGAATAGGGAGAAATGCTTGTAAATTAGGTGGTGCCGGGGGAGGGGTTGTTTTTGTTTTTACTATAATTCTCCTTCTCTTGCTGCCCCCTCCCCCTTTCTACCTGTTCCAATGCTGGCCAAATGGAACAAGTTAATGTCAGGTTTTATCTGGTCAAGATAGAACCCAAGGTTGAAGTGAGCAGCTCTTTGCAGATCCCACAAAACAAAGGTCTTGCAGTGCCAAATCTAGAATTACGGTATATTATGCTGCAGATTTCTTGAATGGATAAATCCTTCCTCAGAGCACCACTGGACATACGCAGAAGAACAGTCAGTGGGCAATACCTTCTAAATATGGGCCAGACAGTTATAGGTCAGAACAGAAGAGCCAGAACAAAGAGGACTGGTTTCAAAATGCTACAGCTCCTTATAGCTGCTGTGACAGAAGAAGCAGTCCAAGAAGCAGTTCAGGAAGCAGCCCAAGTACCCACATGCAGCAATATTACCAGATGCACAACTTCCATCATCCTGAAAGCTATGGAAGAGGGTTCTGGCAGCCCCCTCTCAGCAACACTCAACCAGGAGAGCACCTCCATGACTTGCAGTACAAGCTGCTGTTGGTGAAACTGGGTTTTGTGAGACTTGCCAGGCAAGCAACTGCCCAGTTCCATATTATGTTGGAGAACAATCTCCACCATCGGCTGGTAACTTCTGCATTGCCTCCAACGGTAATACTCCCTTGTGTGCAATGGGGAATTGTCCAGCTGCAAATCCTGTACAAATGCTGAATGATGATGGAAGTGGTTCAGGCTCTCAGTTCTTCTCTTTAGGTCTAGTTTCAGAACAATGGAGCCAGACTGCCATTAGGGATTATCAGGCCTCAAACCCCCTACAAATGTTGCTTGACGATTACCAAAGTTGCCAGCAAGGCAATGTATTTCCTTCTCCCAACACATTCCAGGGTTACCCATACATTTAAGATTTGTTTTCTATCTTTTAAATTTAGTATATTTTAAAGGTGTTTTTTTTTAAAAAAAAAAAAGTTTGTTCTTGTAGTGGCTTTGTCTGGGATCATCATCTGGCTTTCCATTTACTGAAGCATTGGCATCCCTTTGTCCAAGTAAGCTAAAAGCTCTTGGATATTGAAATAAAAAATAAAAGCTAAACAATTAATTGGCCACTTGTTCATTGCAGCCAGATTGACATTGCCCAAGCACTGGAAAGATTTATAATGTGTGCCATTAGACTACAGGTGTGATATTTAGCCTTCATGGAAATAGTGACTCAAAATGATATTTCCTCATGGTATTAAAAAAAATCAAATAAATTTGTTCTGACTTGGCATTCACTTATTTTTTACAGTAGCAATAAGGGCCACAGTAAAAATCATCCTATTATGCTAGAATTTGGAATGCATGGTACAGTATTATTTTTGTATTTATACACGCACAAAACTTTATTGTGGTCCATAGACCCCAAATACACAGATTTTTTTTATTTACATTGTCGCTGTTTTAATTTCATTTTTGTATTATTCCCTTGTATTTATGGATGCATATTTGTATTTACCTTAACACGGATTTGAAGTCACTTTTTTCCTTCAAAAGAGGCTCCTGGGAGGCTGGAAGGACATTGCTGGAGCAACTCTTGGGATGGGGCAACTGTTTAAAATGTTTTAAACGACTCTAATTTTGGTACCTCTGTTTTGTTTTGCTCAGGTTGGTGTTGGTTAAATGTTTAGTTGGGGTTGGCAGTTATTTTAATTTGGATATAGCTGTAAACTGGTCATTGTTGTTGTTGTTGGTGGTGGTGGTGGTTTCTATTGATTTATTGGTTGGTTGGTTGGTTGGTTGGTTGGTTGGTTGGTTGTTCGTATAGGATATTTAATTTTTTAATGTTTGATCCTTTGTTGTGTTTTATATATGTTGTAAGCTGCCCAGAGTGGATAGGGAAACCCAGCAAGGTGGGCAGGGTATCAATTTAAAAATTATTATTATAGGTCTAAGTGCATGATTAAAACATTTTTGTTTCGATAAGCCTATCTAGACATGTAGAAGTTACATGCGTCTTAGCTCTTTTTTTATCATATTTTGAATGTTTTTGAATAGCTGTTTTTACTGAGAATTTAAGAGGTCTACATAGAATCAAGTTGTATGTAAAGTAACTAAATAGTTAAATCTTTGAACATCTGATGATTAGAGACACTGTACTAACTTTGAGAAATTGGCAAAGACCATTCCCTGGCTCCTGATCTGAACAGCCTTGCCTGGTTAGTTCAATGGTTCCAGTTAGTCTCCTGTTTCCCACAATGGCTAACAGTACATCATTGAGCCACTTCTACTATCTTGTTGCCCAATTACTAAGTTTAGAGAAATCCTTCTACAGTTCTCATAGTCTCCTTGGGTTTGCAGCACCTTTGATTTGGTGTAGGGATGGACTAAAGCAGACTAATTTCATCCCAGTTCTGCCTCATGGGCATTCATGGGAAGTTTGCAGTTAAATTGTATGAATCTTGTGCACATTTATTTACATAGAAATATGCATTTTACATAAAGCACACACTTTTAAAGTTAAGTATGTACATCACAGTACATTCATCACACATTTTGTACACATTTTCATGTAAAATGAATATTTTGTGCATTGTAATGGCATCAGAAAGTGTGGGTGCACCAAAGGTTGTGTTCTCATCCACAAACCTAGTTCTGGAGCATTGGATTAGTTCAGTCCAATGCGAAAAGAAGTGACACCCATCCCTACTTTGGTGTCATTGACAAACTTTGCTCCTTCACTGCTCATTCCAAACTCTAGTTCATCTACAGATAAAATTTACTTCAGCCCTCTGCTTCCTGGTTAACCATACAACCCATTCTTATTTTGGTATTTTACTTTCCTTCCCTGTATAGAAGCAGACCAGTTTTTAAATGAAGTTGTTATAGAATATGCATAATATTTTTACTGCATGCGTCTTAGGGCCTGTGTCACTGTAACTCTGAAATCTTTAAACGGGTAGAATCCCCATAGGACTCCATTATGTGTAATAACTGATAAACTGCCATCAGAATCAATAAAATGTGCTAAATGACCCAAACTTGCACATAATTAACTACATTTTTCAGAGCTGAAACATTTTCTTTCTTTGCCACACTGCACATTTATTTTTGTAAATAATGGACTCAATTCCTCATCAACCTTTTTGATGCAAGGATTTCTTTCAGGAGGCTCTCCTTAAATATTGTTGGTGTTGTTTAGTTGTTTAGTCATGTCCGACTCTTCGTGACCCCATGTTGTGCCCCAAGTTGATTCTTAAAGAAATAAAGGCGGCCAAAATAACCGTACTTAAAAGGAAAAAATCCAGGTACATAAGCAGCAGTTAACAGCTTACATATCATTGATCCAAATCCAGAATAAGCTGTTTTCAGAAAAAGGGGTTTCCTCAGGTAGATCAGCAAAACATATGCACAAGCAGTAGCTAGGATAGAGGACATATATACTGCTAGTACATGCAGAATTATATGCATTTTCCATGCTGGGGTCTAGACAATCTCCATGTTTTTCGCATAGTTTTCTGCATGAAGACATATATGTATGAATATAATCTGATCTGTTGCCTTTTATAGGTTAAAAGTGATTAATTAGGTACTCCGTAAAATTAAGGTTGCCCCCTGGGCAAGGAAGGTAGATAAATAGCTTTGAGTCCATTGGGCACATCTAGACATGATATGTACCACTATATATTCTCTACCAATAAAACTTGTATCCCATATGCCCCCATTCTTCTCCAGAGGGTGAGGGAAACACTGGAGCAAGATGGAAGGGTGGGATACATAGGGGAAGGAGATGGCGGGCAGTCCCATTTCACCCCCAGAGGTGATTCTGCTTGCACAGTGAGCTGAATGCAACCCAAGGTTAGTGAGGGTGCGACTGGGCTGCTGTTTCATGTTCCTGCTTGAGTGCTATAGGCAGGGCCAGATTTAGGTTTGATGAGGCCCTAAGCTACTGAAGGTAATGGGGCCCTTTATATGTCCTTGAGGACTCCACAGCCTATGCTAACCTCAGTAGCAGGCAAATTCAGCAGTTATAGAAAATCAGACCATGACTGGCTGGCTCCAGGTCTCTAAACAGATGTGTTTACCTGATACAAATAGTTTTAAATTAGAAATCCTGAACCCACATTTCTGGACTATGGAGCACCTGTTGCTCAAAATAAAATTAGAAGTATCTGGATTTCTCTGAGCAAATCTCACCATGCGCTGTAAATTTCCAAAAATTTTAAATGCACGTAGATTTTTAGAAAACATAGTTGGTGCACTTTCAAGGTTTGTTCCTAGAGTTTGGGGCTTTCTGTATTATCTAGGAAATACATTTTGAAAACACAGAGTCCAGGTCTGTAAACTGGACGAAGAAGACTTAATGAAAAGATGCTTTTAAAAGTCAAGAAAAAGAAAATATTCATACAAATTTCAATGCAAATTTCAATGCTAGTTTCTCTTAATCTATATAAACCAAGCGCAGGAAGCAATTACATGTTTGTAATTACACCAGAGACTCAAACATTTTCCAGGAGGTCAATATGGTAATATGAGAGTAATTATCTAACTTACTCATAAGAGAGCCCAGAAAATGCTGGGTAAATCCATGCAAATCCATAAACAATTATTGTGCTGCTCCTTATTATGGTGCACGTTACAGTCTAGAGCATTGGCATCGTAATCTTGCTTTCTGGCATGGAAACTGAAAACTGCTGTTTTGCTCTTTTGTTTTGCAGACTCAATGCACATAGAAGATGTCGAAGCCGTTCAGAAACTTCAAGATGTCTTACATGAGGCACTGCAGGATTATGAGGCCGGGCAGCATATGGAAGACCCACGCCGGGCTGGCAAGATGCTGATGACTCTGCCGCTGCTGAGGCAAACCTCCACCAAGGCTGTGCAGCACTTCTACAACATCAAACTGGAAGGCAAAGTCCCCATGCACAAACTTTTTTTGGAAATGCTGGAGGCCAAGGTCTGACTAAAGCATCCTGGGCCTTCCAGTCACGCACGCTGGAATTTTAATGAAAGGGAAAACCATAAACAGGAAAACCACGACAAAGAAACTTTAGCATCTAAATTAAGGAAACTAAAATGACTGCAGTGATACGTCGCAGCAAGACTGAGAAGCAGCAGCTCTTTCTATTCCGTGTCTTCTCCGACACAGTTTCCCTTTCTTGATTTCTCTCTTCTTTTTACCGTTCTGGTTTTTCTTTTTTCTTTTTCTCTCCCCCACACCCTATGCTGCTGAATCTTTTAAAAAGAGGTCTCTAATAGAAGAGAGATGGAAGCCAGGCCTGCCAAAGGATTGAAATCCATAACATGGATGCCAGTGAACTTATTACGAACCACAATACCCCAATGACAAAGGAATCAAAAGAGAACCATCGTAAATAGCAGTACAGTACAACACGATGAACTGACTGAATGCAGTATTAGGTTTCACAAGAGCAGCCTCTAATTAGACGACTTCGATGACGACGCATTGGCTGCTTCTTATCATTGCATTTCCATCTAGATCAGTTACAGCCATTTGATTCCTTAATTGTTTTTTCAAGTCTTCCAGATATTTCTTAGGTTAGCTACGATGTAACTTTTTCAGGGAATAGTTTGAGCTTTATTCATTCATGCAATACTAAAGAGGAAAGATAAATAAATAAATACTGCATTTTTTGTGCTGGCTTGAACAATGACAAACATTTAATGAAGGACAAATGAATCCTGAAGGAAGATTTTTTTTAAAAAAAACAAATGTTTTGGTTCTTCTTACTAACAGAAGATTTTTTTCTACCAGCTTTACCACTTTTCAGCCATTTGTTAACGTGGGAATTTATCTTACTCAAGCAATAGTTGAAGGGAAGGTGCATATTATCACGGATGCAATTTATGTTGTGTGCCAGTCTGGTCTAAGACATCCCGTTTCTTCGCATGAGCTCCAATTTATATCTTAAGTGTTCACTGAAACAAAGGATTAGATTACACCTACAGTATATCAGAGTAGTCTAACATGTTAAGATGCCATGTCAAATAGGAATTTAAAAAAAAAAGTTAGTAAGTGCTTCTGTACGGCCAAGGTACAATTGCTACATGATATTGTGTGTTAATTAATAATATGGCTTGTCTTTACAAAATTGCAGACTTTATTCCAAAGTTCAACCCACTGCAACTAGCAATAAGGCAGAATCAGATATCAGAATAGTCAGCCTCTGACCAAATTCAAGAATCTAGCACTTGTACCCATTATTTATTAATTTGTAAAAAATATTATTTTGGGTAGATTGCCATTTTTAAACAAACAGCCTAACCAGTATACCTGCTTTTTCAACCAGTGTTGTCACAGCATAAAAGTTGGTCAATTTCAAGACTGTTAAGAGGTGTAATCTAATGTATAAACTAATTAGATGCCCCCAGAAAACTACAGTCGCTAAATAACCAATAAACAATAACCTCCATCAAATGCTATACCAATGTACCAGTGTTAGTAGCTGCTCCCTGTACTATGTGAACAACCTTATTCTATGTACACAAATGTAATTAAAATTGTAATCCTAACAAACAAAGGAAATGTAGTTCAGCTTTTCAATGTTTCATGTTTGCTGTGCTTTTTGGAATTTTTTCTGTTGCATTCAAAGACTGTTGTCTTGTTCTTGTGGTGTTTGGATTCTTGTGGTGTGTGCTTATAGACACAGGGTAGAATTAGAGACAATATTGGATGTAAAATTCCTCAGGAGACTTCAGTAGTATATTCTATTCCTTCTGATAATAAGGTTCTTCCTAGTAATAATTAAGAAATTGGAAAAAAAAATCCAACCAAGTACTCATTATGGGCAAATACACATTGAAATCATAATATTTTCAAAACAAGGGATAATTTCTGTAACAGTTTATTATAGAATACCTATGTATAGCTTAGAAATAAAACTTTGAATATTTCAAGATTATAGATAAGTCTAATTTTTAAACGCTGTAAATATAGCTTTCATCCAATCATCTCTCAGATGTTGTTATTAACTTGCTCTGTGTTGTTGCAAAACCTTTTTTTTTTAAATGCAGACACGTTTCCAAAATTATTGCTACTCGTGTGCTTTAAACAAAATACAACAGGCTGATGATACATCAACCTTGTGCTAGAAATACTGTATATCTCTCATTAGCTATATGGGATTCTCTTGTAGATTGTGTTTTTCTCAGTAGAGAAGTGACTGTCGTGTGGTCCTAGATAAATCATCATTAGCAATTCATTCAGTTGGCCAATAACTTGAAATTAATAGTGTGATAGGAGTTTGGAAATTGGCACGTCCCTTTTGAAAAATGGCAAAACCTCACAACTCCTGGGGGCGGGGGAGGGAAATGGTGCTGATTCTATAAAATTATTTATATATGTAAGAGTGCAGAATAATTATTTTCCAGAAAATTTGTGCAGGGTTTAAGTTGCTACTGTTCAACTACACTATATATGTATATATAAATATCTAATATAAATATTGTTTTTGCTGTATCACATTGAAGAACTTGGGTTTTCAGGGTCAATAGCCAATCAACACACTCAGAAAAGAAAAGCATACAAAGACTTAAGAAAGCTGGAATGTGTTAAAGGAACACAGTGCATTTTTTTTTACTATTGGTTTTCAGTAATTTTTAGAGCTGCAATGAACAAATATCTCGTGGCTGTACAATTGTTAACTGAAACACAGATACACTGCACAGGCATTAGAATAACATTCATCTTAAACCTTGCTGAACGAAATTTTAACTTATTTATTGTGAAGTATTGGGGAATATTTCAAAAGGTGTTTTAGCATAACAAATTTCGTTTAGAGGAATTGATCCAGATGGAATTTCTCCTGCACAAGCCATTGAAATGAAAGGGTTATGTGTAAGAGCTCTATGGTCTTGTTTGGCTCCCCCATTCAGTTCAATGTGGAGAAGAAATTTCTAATAGGCTATTTTCTTTCCTCTTACTGTTATTTCTTTCTCCTTATTTAAAGCAATATGATTGTGTGACTCCTGGAAGTTACGCATTTGTTTCAATCAAATCAGATTGTTGTATTTATTCCACTATTTTGCATTTAAATGCTAACATAAAAAGATATAAAAAATTAAAACTGCTATTTTTCTTATGGAAGAGAAAATGGGTGTTGGTAATTGTATTTTAATTATTTAAGCGTCTCTGTTTACCTGCCTAGGAAAACACTTTATGGCAGTCTTATTGTGCAAAGATCGCAAAAGAGGGGGGGAAACTGAATTAAGCTGCTTATTATAATCCAGGAGTTGCATAATAACCACTAGTAAAAAACACAAATGAAAAAAAAATCATGTCTATAGCTGTAGATGGGCTTCACATCTGTAAAGCAATCAACTGTATATTTTTGTGATGTGTATCATACTGTGTGCTCCAACCAATGTCCATTTGTGTAAATGTATTTATTTTATATTGTATATATTGTTAAATGCAAAAAGGAGATATGGTTCTGTAACTCCAATCAGTTCAGATGTGTAACTCAAATTATTATGCCTTTCAGGATGATGGTAGAGCAATATTAAACAAGCTTCCACTTTTAATTGCTTTTAATTTTTTTGTGCGTTGTGGCTTTTGTTTTGCTCCCCCCCTCCCGAAATCAAATCAATAAGCCCTACCTTTAGTAGAGCTCTAAGGATCTACGCCCTCCAGCTAATGTAGCCACATGGCTACATGCTATATAAAGACTTGTCAAAATGAATTTCAGGGTGGTATAGTCATTTTGCATACACCTGAATATGCAGAGTGTCCCTTAACACATTATAATTCATTCTGACAAGCACTTATTTAATCTTAAAACATCTCCACATCAAGCCACGTTACCGAAAATCATTACCTCTCAGTCAGTGTCATAAAAGAAAAGTTCCCTGCAATTTTGAGATCATATTACTAATGTCTTCAATGGGCTATTTGCTTTCTTCATCAACAGCTATAGCCATCATTCCACTCCTAAAATGTGATTTATTCATTTATTTTACAAATTGGATAATCTTTTTAAAAAATAAAATAAAACAAGATCTTGTTTGCAACAGCATTTATGAATTGCAAGCCAAAAAGCTAGTAGAGTGATAATACAGATTGGTGTTAATGATGATCATTAGTAATTCTCCAGGACCATAGCTGAGCCTTGATTTAAATGTATCAGGAAACAGCATCTCTGGCTTGAGTCAGAAAGGTGGTACCTTCTTGCCACAGGGTCAACTTTTGCTTCTAGAAGACTTTTTTTAGAATCAACATACAACTACTAATTTTGCTTTTTAGCCTGTTGTGATAGTATTTTGTCATTTGTTTGCTCAACATGTTTCTCACCTTCAGTGCTAGGCAGTCCCTAGAGAGGTCGTATGACACAAAGGTTTCTAAAGACAACGGAGTATTCAGCACCTGCCCCTGTTTTTCCACCACCTCCTTCCACTATTAAAATAAATCACCATGTTCCCTTTTGGTATTGGTATATTGTGTTCATAAAACATGTCTTCACGGAGATCAAAAATTATGACAAAAAAAGAACACTATCTGTGGCACCTGATTTTTGGAGGCGTTACTAGAAAGAAATTTTCACAACACTATTAGGACTATTATTGACTGGGGTTTTTTGTTCACCCATGCCCAGCCCAGATGTAATACTTAACAATGGTTTGTGATCATTATTATTTGTTGCTGAAACCATGGTTTAACTTGCTGTGCAACTTTTTCTCTCTTTAGCCATGACGTGCTTGGTGCAGGCCCACATAATATTTGATTAGTCCCATGTCATGGCTTGCTTCCAGTTATTCATTCAGATGTAACAATTACGGTAACCATATCTTCCGGGGGGTGGGGGGAGAGACTGAAGGGGGAAGAAGTAGTTTCTTCCCCATCCAGTTAGTAAGGGTTGGACCCAAAGACACGCAAACTGACCTCCACTCATGCAAGACAATTTCCAGCTGTTGCACATGTGCTTTGTTGGGTCAGACACCAAATGGACTTACTTCGGAATGAACTTGTATAAAATTGGGGTATTACTATACTACTGCCATTTTATTCCATGCTTTGTTTCTCTCTTACAAACATTAACCCAGATTTTTGGCACCTGATTGCTAGTTGCCCTCTAAAAAAAGAGCTGATCATCTGCCTCATGCATTTTATCATATGTACATGCGTGTTCTTTTCACTGTTTCCTAGGTGTAGGCTCTCTAGGCTGATCCCCCAAATCCCAAAAGTCATTTCACTGAGGTTCCAGGCTTAGCCATGGGATTAGGCTGCATTGATCATCTTTAAATGCATGCTAACAAAATGGTTGCATGAAGCAAGCCTTTTCCTTGCTGTGGCTTGAATCTGAGAAACCCTATGTTATCATAGCCCTGAGCCATGCAGTGACAGCTGTTTCCAGCAGGTGGCTTTTCTTGGGTCTTGGGTGCACTGATTCAGCAGTCCTGACACATAAAAACCGTATTGGGACTGTGGCAAACTCTCATATAGTTTTCGACTAGTCCAAATAAAGGAACCAGGACTAGCAGGGTAAACACTGCATGTCATACACAGCTGTCAATTAACAAAATCCTCTTGGTAACTGTTATCTGTTATGAGTGTCTGAATGGATCCAGTGAGCATCTGCTTGCTCAAACACCATTTTCCCAGAGGAGCAAAATATTGTGCTGAAAAGCAACAAGCGCTTTCCAAGATTTGGAAAAGGAAACCACACATTCCCCCATGAAACCTAACAGCATTGCCCCTGGCACTGGTAAACAGAGGAGTCCATTTCAAATATGAAGCAAAGGCACCACAGTTACAAGTGGTTTTGTGCAGAAATTTAAGATCCTAAAAACTACTGGCATTCTATGACTCCATCTGATTTCAAGACCGAGCACTGAATTCACAATAATTCCCGCTCAAGCCCACTTTATAGAGATCACTTGATATGTCCCTACAACAAAAAATACCCCTTGCAGAAGAAATATTGCAAGAGAAATGTTCATTTCAGCAAGATGCTACTGATTTTCATCTGTCACTGACCTTCCCTGCACCTAGTGCCAAGCCTCCCTACTGAACATACATGGCTAAAGTGGCTGGCAACCTGCTGAGAACAAAGAGGGACACACTGATTCATTCATTTGATTTATATTCTGCTTTCTGAACCATAGGGACCCACAAAATGGCTTGCAATAAAATATATTGTAAAGTAAAATCAAAATGTAAAATGCATATTAAATTAAAACAGAGACAAACACACACACACCACATATTGCCACACCCCATTTGCAGGTGGTAAAATTGGGGGCACCTCAGCAAAGAAGAATGGAATAAGGTCTTACCAGTGTTGTTATTGGTATTTCTCCAAGTGCCCGATGATTAGTGCTTGCCATTTTTATACCCAAATGGTCCAGGATGTCACACAGTCATCATGTAGCATCATTATGATAGCAGCTTTCGAGGAGGGAAATGGCAGTCTTGGGAGAACTGAAACTGGTGGCAGTAAATTAAAAAAGAGAGAGATATGCTGTGCTCCTTTAGTCTCGACCCCACACCCCCAATTTGAACTAGAAGTTCCTGCTGGAAAATGTCAGCTCAGTTAGAAGTACTACATACCGATCTGTGAAGAAGCCCTTTATCAAGGGTCAAGGATGTGGTTACCAAAATGCGGTGACCAGCTGTGTTACCAAAATGTGGAAGATGAGCTTGGTGACCTGGGAAGGACCATGGCAGCTTGAGCGACTGATGCCAGCAGTCGGGAAAGACTTACATAGTAATATCTAAATTGCAAAAATGTTGAAGAGAACAAATGGTGCTCATAGCAAAGTTGAAAAATCTGTTGCCCTTCCAGATATTGCTGGACTACAGCTCCCATCCGCCTTGATCGTTGGTCGTGCTGGGTACGACTGTTGGGAGTTGCAGCCCAACAATTGTATACAGCCACAGCCTCTCTATTTCTGTCCTACGGCATACTCTGTAAATTTCACCTGAATGCCAAAAATAGGAATCCTGTTGCTATCTGCCCCCTTTCCCGCTTTATTTTATTTGTGCTTTGCTTTAATGTGCGCTGTGAACTGAGACGTCTTAGACACGAGCAGTGTTTATCCTTTTATTAGGCTTTACAGCCGTTCTTCCACAAGACTCAAATACCCATCCTTCAGTTTTCTTAAAATCAGTTAATATACAGAAAGCAAGAAGCATCCAATTGATTATGTGTGGCATCTTATTATTAAGCGAGGCCGGAGGGGGGAGGGGGGAGGAGAGAGAAAGGAATTTTAAAATATAATCCTCCTTTCCCAGGAGCATTTGTCTTGTTCTCTGTGAAGTTAAAGGTCTGAAATAATGTGCCCATCAGGAGCTCAATGTTGCATGCCCATGCCAGTTGGTCCAAGGGCTTGTTATGATGGTAATGACCTGCTGCAACGTGAGCTTTGATGGCAACAATACAATTGCTACCAGCTCACCCGCTGGGAGAAATATTTTATTATTGTCAAATGCCCTCCACAGAGATTTGTTTTGCCTGTTCCTGTTTAAATTAAATCTGGAAAAGGACTGCATTATCATTTCTCTGGAGCATCACTGAAATAAACAGCAAGTTTTTCAAATTTAGGATTCCTGGCCAGTTTTTAAATATTCTTTATTAGCAGAGAAATTACAGTAGGTGAAAGCAGAGCTGCAGGAATGCGATGGCACCGCGCGAATGCGAGTGCTGCCTGGAAGGACACGGACTCCCTCTGATTTTGCAGATGAGAGTCAAATTAATAATTAATTGGGCCATAAAAATGGGAGGCCTTTGAGATGCACAGAAAGGACAGCACTTCGCTGTGGCTTTCAGAGGAAATTAGGTCATAAAACAACAACATCGCCGCTTTTGAGTAGGCACCGTTACAAAAAAAGCAGGATATAAATTTATTTATTTGTTGTGCCAAATTTGTATTTATTAAGTTGTAGCGTAACTAGAGTTCTTTGACTAATGAACCATTAAAAAGAATTTTAAAGAAATCCAGTAAAACAGCAGTCACAATGCAACACTGAGAGCAGCCTGCAAAACGCTAAGAACAGTGCAAAACTCTTATAAAGCATGACATGCAAAGCAGAATGAATATCATTTCAGTCCGACAGCCACAAACACAGCCTCATAATAGCTACAAAAACACCCTCATAGAGGTGGAACAACATTCTAAGCCACCATAAAATGGAGATCACAGTATTTAGATACATGGTTTAAAATGTTAAACGGCTTAGACTTTTTATTTTTTTTAAGTATTTACCTGTAGCTGAAAATACATTAAAACAGGAGCTAGGTGAGCCTTTCTGGGATAAGTGTTTCACAACCAAGGGTCCACCAGTGAAAAGGCCCTCACCCTCATAGATACCATTTATTACTGAGGCACTCAGGTAAGGGCCTACATGCATATGGGAAGAGGAGATCTTTCAGATACTGTGGTCCCATGATGTGCAGGGCTTTATAGGTCAAAGCTGAAACTTCAAATTGTGCTTGGAAACCAGACCAGTTCATCAACAATCATCTCAGGTCTAAAAGATCCACGTTGTCTCTCAATATTGTATAATGATATTACAACATAGGGAAAATATCCTTTTGCTCTATTTTGACTCTACCACTGGGTTCATACCAATACAAAAGCAATATACTTAAACATGCAAAATGAACATGGGAAGCAAGTACCTGCTGTTCACTCAGTTCCTCAGCTAATGGGTAAGTGCACAAGGACCTCTGTTTGAAAATCAGCTGGAAACCCAACTAGTTGGGAGAAATGGGGACTGCAATGCACTCCCTGCACTTGCTAAAGACCAACTGAAAACAAGAGAGCATTGTGGTGCCTTAAAGACCAACATGAGTATTATGACCATGTGTAAAACAGAGGGAGTTCTGGAGGGTAGCCACACAAGAATGGGCTTTTTCAAGCCAGCCCATCCCACCAGCAGATTGTTGTCCCTAGAGAAACATGCCTGGCACTTTCATCATTGGTTTTTAGGCACCACACTAAGGCCCTTTTATTCACTCAGACCTTTGGTAACTTCATTATACACATTTAAGCAGCAGGTAAAAACGTTCCTCTTCAACCAGGCCTTAGGCTGATTGACATCCAATGGCCTTTCAAAAGTGTTGTGGGAGGGAGGATTATTGGTTTATTTTTGTTCTTATTTTTATTATGTATCTTGTGCTTTTTATATTGTAATTTTATATTCTGAATTGCCCTGAGATCTTCCTATGAAAGGTGGCATACAAATTTAAATAATAAATAATAATAATAATCTTTTAGTGGAGTGGTTAAGACAAGTCCTTATTTACCTATATCTTATCTGGCTAAGTTGCTTTGATACTTTTACTTTTGTATACAGTGAATAACAAATGTAATAAACACAGTTCTGCCTTGAAAGTCGAGCGGAATCTGTTCCAGAAGTCCGTTCGACTTCCAAAACATTCAAAAACCAAAGTGCGGTTTCTGATTGGCTGCAGGAAGCTTCTGTAGCCAATTGGAAGCTGCGGAAGACCCATCAGACATTCGGGTTCCAAAGAACATTCGCAAGCCAGAACACTCACTTCTGGGTTTGTGGTGTTCGGGAGCCAAAACGTTTGACTCGCAAGGCGTTCGGGATCCAAGGTACGACTGTACTACTACTAAATATTATACTATAGGTGTGCTTCATCAAATACAATCAAAAACAAGTACTTGAGAGGTCCATGAGGACGGGGCCAATGCCTTCTCTTTCACCAGAGCCTCGGTCCTTATGCAAAGGGATGCTGCTGTCTAATCAGCACTCCTCCCATGCACCATGTACTTATCTCCAACGCCACTGTGTGACACCTACAGGAAAGAGCATGGCGTATCCTTGCCCTTCAGTCACCAAAAACATTGACAGCACTTAAGAACATATTGTACATGCTTGGTAACTTCTGCTGGGCCCTTCTTTTTTAAAAAAAAATAATATTCATTAAAGTTTCCAGAATAAAAAAGGAAAGATAGAAAGAAAAGAAAAATAAAGTTTACACTTAATTTCATTGACATCTTTCCAGGACTTCCCCCCTCCCCCTCTTGTATTCCATTTCCATTAAGTTAATTCCACAAGTTTGTACCCCAAATTTTAAAGCCTTATTATAATTATAAATAACCCATTTATTCAAAATTAGTTTATCTTATTTAACCATTTCTCCTTGTATTTTTTGTACTTCCCTAAGATCGACCCCAGTTCCCTTCCACGAATTCCCCTATTTTCATAAAACAAGAAAGAAAAAGAAAAAGAAGAAAGAAAAAATATGTAATTTTACAGCCTTTGGGTTCCAAATCTCCCCCCCCCCCTTCCCCGGTTCCGATCCCCAAAGTTCATCCATCTGTCTACTGCCAGCCTGGAGAACCCACGTCCATGTCTCAGTTCCACTTTGCCGTCTTTTGATAGCTTTTAATTTCAAAAAGTCCAATCTCGTAGAAACTCTCAGAAAAAATCATTCTTCTTCCATCCAGACCTCTATGTTTAAGAGTACAACTCAAATTCTGTTTCTTGATCCTTTTAAAGTCTGGATGTCCCAAATGTTCCAACTTCGAGTTTAGTCCAGCTCTTATTCCTTAGGTTTCTTTTTCCTGTTCTGCTGCAAAAACCTTCTAATTCAGAAACTTCTTGTTCTCCACAGAGGCTTTATTTATTCAGGAACATAAACTTACGTCAAGTCCCTTCCTTTCTTCAATAGATAAATCCATTGTCTCCTTTAGTGTAGAGACCTCTGTAGACAAAATAATGCTTCGTTTTTGCAGCTTTCCCAAGAGATAACAAATCCTGCTCAATTTCATAGTATTTTTCCACTTGCTGCCACTGTTGCAATGTCCCGACCTCCCTCTAGAGGGAATATGGTAACTTAATTTCTTTCCAGATCAGACCCAAAAGTCAAATAACTTGTTGCCTTTATTTCCACTAATTTATGTCCAAATTGTAACAAATTGTAACAAATCTAACCAGCAAAGCCATCGTAACAAAGTTCTCTTTTATTTTCCTGCTTTGACAGCTACTTTGACAGCTGTCAAAGTTTCTGTGTCTCTTCACCAGTCTCTCATAGCGGATCGTTCCCGGTTCCCGGGGGGTTGCATCTTAGTTCCCACAAACCAATCTTCTCCTCCAGCACAATTATTGTAATTTCCCTTCGTGAAGTTAAATTTTTTTTTCAAATAAGTAAGCTCATCTCTCGCTCTTAGTTGTCAAATCCTTGCGTTAAGACATCTACAACAGGGGGGGGGGCGGACTTCCTTTTTGCACCTCCCCCGCTTGCTCCAAATTCAAAAATCAAATTTTCCTTTTAAGTCCGATAAATTTACTCACGGGTTGTTCTTTTTAATCCAAATCCAAAATTTCCAAAGAAGTCGTTGCTCTCCGCCGAATGGCATGCGGCTTCGCTAGGCAGGGGAAGCAGTGGACTCATAGCACCACCACCCCCGTCACCCGCTCCGCAGCCTTTAAAAAGGCTCCTTCGCGGGTCGGGGGGGCGCAAACGGTGCCCGCCGAGTCACCAAGTCCATGGGCAACACCGCCCATGGTTTTTGAGGGTCCCCGCGTCGCCGGCGCGGCAGGACCCAACCCCTACCCCTGCTGGGCCCTTTTTGGACAAAACATGGATTCTGAAGTTGAATCATGGGTCTTTTTGGTTTGGCAGATTCTCTTTCCCCATTGCATCTGGCCTGACGGCTTTAGCTCCTTACTGGGCCTCCATCACTCACATGATTTCACAAGTAGGCCAGCTCCTTCTGTTCCTACTTGATTCCAGGCCCTGTGGGATCTCATACTATTGTCTTACTGTGTAGCACAGTGGTACCTCAGGTTACAAACACTTCAGGTTACAGACTCTGCTAAACCGGAAGTAGTACCTCAGGTTAAGAACTTTACCTCAGGATGAGAACAGAAATTGCATGCCGGCAGCATGGCGCCCCCATTAGCTAAAGTGGTACCTCAGGTTAAGAACAGTTTCAGGTTAAGAACGGCCCTGCAGAACGAATTAAGTTCGTAACCAGAGGTATCACTGTATTAGGTGAACCTTCCCTCATTCATCTCCCACAAACCTAGAAGCATGAACACTCAGAATCAAGGAGGCAGCGTTGAAAGGGAGGGAAACTATCAGCTGTGACTTGCTGTAAATGCGAACACGGAAGCAACCTAAGCTTGCCTACTGGAAGAGCCACTAGTCATGTATATACTTCGTATAAAAGCAGTGAAGTCACTCAGCAGTTTAGCTTTGTTTTTAGCACCATTTGGGAATAATCTATTGGTTTTCCCAATTGTGCTAATGGTGGAAATGAAAGGAGTTAATAGGGAACTATTTTAACAGTAACAACATTAAACTCACACTCCTAACACTCTCTCCAGTTCACTTTACCATGTGCTCTGTCTAATCTTTTCACAGCTTCACTAGGACTGTCTACAATGTGAGGGACTGTTCGCAAAATGAAGTCAATGGGGAGGAGAAGCAACCTAGAAGCTATAATCCTTCTACAGATTTACAAAAGTATTCCAAGTTTTATATAACTTTAACGACAGTAGTAACTATGTAATGTATAAAGGGAAGTAGACAGTGATAAATGTGATCTATTGTTGCCTTCTTTAAATAGCGAAAGAAGAGAACCTAAGCAGTCTTTTGTATTTCCAGGAAACAGAGTTGATCATGTTTAGAACTGGGTGCCATTTCCATCTAAAATCATCATTAAATTCAGAATTAGCCAATGTGAAAGTCCAATTGATGTGAGATTTTATCCAACCTTAATATTTTTCATACATTTTCATTCCATTTTTGGATTTTGGGGTAGAGTTTTGGGACTTGCATTTTTCTACAGTTTGGAACCCTGTTGCTTCTAAAAGGCAACAATCCTAGAAGCATGGAATCATAGAACTGTCGAGTTTGGATTTCAGTAATAAATTAAACGGGGACGCGTTTAATTTAGGGGACGGGGGTGGCGCTGTGGGTAAAACCTCAGCGCCTAGGACTTGCTGATCGCAAGGTCGGCGATTCAAATCCCCGCGGCGGGGTGAGCTCCCGTAGTTCGGTCCCAGCTCCTGCCCACCTAGCAGTTCGAAAGCACCCCTAAGTGCAAGTAGATAAATAGGCATCGCTTTATAGTGGGAAGGTAAACGGCGTTTCCGTGTGCTGTGCTGGTGTTGGCTCGCCAGATGCCGCTTAGTCACGCTGGCCACGTGACCCGGAAGTGTCTCCGGACAGCGCTGGCTCCCGGCCTCTAGAGCGAGATGAGCGCGCAACCCTAGAGTCGGACACGACTGGCCCGTACGGGCAGGGGTACCTTTACCTTTACCTTTAATAAATTAAAAGGGAAAGTGTGCTTATACTGGCAATTCACATACTTATCATCACAGTGATTTACATCACTATAATTTTTTTCAACAAAAAATAGTCTCCTATCCCACACAAGGCTGACCAGGACCAAAATGAATAGATGCTCCTTTACTAAATGCACCACTAAATGAATTTCTGTGAGGCTCTTATTGTATCTTAAATACAAATGAGTTCTCTCTTATAACCAGGAGATTTAGGGGAAGAAACGCCAAACTCCCAGTGTGAAAAGATTAAGGTCAATCTCCTGTACTTCACGCCACAAAACCTTTTCACAAGAACAAAAGAAGGAACCTAAAAAACACAGCTGCAATATGTTTTTATAACACAAGCAAAAAAGAAGAATTTCCCCTTAAGCAGCAATCAATAGTAGCATGTTTGTGGATTGCTAGTGAAGGGAAATTTACACGTAAGTATAAAACGTTAAAGAATTGTTGAAAATCTTTATATACGGCATATATTGCTTTGAAGGATACTAATATAATCATAAAAATGTTTAGAATCAATGTTTATAATTGTTAATAAGCTAATATAGCTGCCCAACAATAAATATAACTTGGGTGGCTTACAAACAAAACTATATTAGAAAATATATAATTAAAATTAACAGGAAGCATTACAGGACAGGCAAAAAAGTTTCCCCTGAAACACAAATGGTATAAGAAGTTTAAAGCCTAGATTTTAAAACATAATTTAAATTATGTTTGAATTACCTGCACCCAAAGAGCATAGAGAAGGTGCCAGGTGAGCCTCTCCAGGGAGCCTATTCTATAGCCATGGTGCCACTACCAAAAAGGCCCTCTTAGTAAGCACTTCCTTCACTTCACTTGGCCTGGACATCTACAGACCTCAAAAGAAGATCTTAGGGTTCAGATAGGCATATGTGGGAGGAGGTAACCTTGTTCTAAACAATTGAAAGCAGCATTTAAAGTGGGCCTGGAAATATGTATGCCTA
The DNA here is from genome assembly GCF_964106915.1 of Podarcis gaigeae. Classification (NCBI taxonomy): domain Eukaryota; kingdom Metazoa; phylum Chordata; class Lepidosauria; order Squamata; family Lacertidae; genus Podarcis; species Podarcis gaigeae. Next base: position 94,795,310 of record NC_139680.1, read on the forward strand.
TTTGAGCACGATACACTTGAATAATAAACCAGCAATATGCCTTAAAACAATTCAGCAAATTGAATTAAGATTCTCTGTTGACTTTCTCTCTATCTCTCCTGCACATTCTTTACACTTTATATCCAACTTTTCATACATCTTTATAGAGTCAGGAAAAATCAGCAGATCTACATTCTTTTTCTTTCTTTCTTTTCTACCAGAGTTGTTTAATTTGAGCAAATTAATTAAATTGAATAAAACTGGGTAAAAATGACATGTTCGATACAGCATTAATTACTCTCTATTATATCATGCCATTGCTGTAAAATCAGCTCCCAGAAGTCCTTTGACATAAAGAGGCTGAAGACACATGATATGACTGATCTCTTGGGGAGTGAGAGCCCAATACTGCCTAAGTTTGCATGAACCTTGTTAGGGCTTTCCGAGTAATAAACACTGTTTTACAGACATCCTGCCTTCAAAACAAAACCGTTTCTGTTTTGTTTTTGTATTTCACACATGCCCCTCACCGATGGGTGTTGGAAAAGGAGAAAAGTTGGGTTCATTCACACCTTCCAACAGCTCACAGAGCAAAATAGGGCCATTGTTGCGGAAATGCAGGATTGAGGCCTGATAACCCAAGTGTGTCCCACAAGTCCAAATGCAAACATACACTTATAGATGGGATACCAGAGTCTGTTAGTGAATATTAGAAACTAATAAATGGTAGTATTTAGATAATATTTGGGATATGAAGAGAAAATACAGTCCACAGGTGGGATTCTTTCGGGGAAATGGCCGGGGGAGGGGGTCATCTACTTGCATGTCAAGCTGCAACATTTTAACTGGACTGCTGAATTCATACCTTGCCAGGGTTACTTATTTTTAAAATGGATAAAGGGTGCCCAATAGCTGTTGTTTTGTGGCCTAGCTCCCCCTTCTTATGGTACTTAATCTTCAGAACAGACTGGGAGCCCTTCAATAAGAGACATTCTAAAATACAAAGGTGTTTCCTGACCGCCCTTCACATAGAGGGTTAAAAGGTAAAAGGTAAAGGACCCCTGGACAGTTAAGTCCAATCAAAGGCTACTATGGGGTGTAGCGCTCATCTCACTTTTCAGGCTAAGGGACACCGTGACAAGTGCCAGAGCACACGGAAACACTGTTTACGTACCTTTCCACTGCAGCGGTACCTATTTATTTACTTGCACTGGTGTGCTTTTGAACTGCTAGGTTGGCAGAAACTGGGACAGAGCAACAGGAGCTCACCCCATCACACAGACTTGAACTGACAACCTTCCAATCAGCAAGCCCAAGAGGCTCAGTGGTTTAGACCACAGCACCACCCACATCCCTTCACATAGAGGACTGTCTTCTGTAAAAGAGGGCACAAGGCTGCCCTACTTAGTGCCCATCCATCCCATCAATTCATTAATGAGGCTTTGGGGGGGAGGGGCATTGCTGATACAGATACTCTTTCGCCCTTGTTCCTGAGCTGCATTGTTCTTGCTTAGGCTCAGGTGAGAAATGAGAATCCATATTTGCAAAAGGATTTTGTTGCAGCTCTGATGAATGAATTCCACCACAGCTATTCTGAACCAGTCTTCAGCAAACAAAGCAGACTAGGAGAACTAATCTGCACAGATTAATTTTGTTCTCCAGCCCCAGTTTATGGGACAGCAATCTTGCCATGCTTATTGATTATCAGACAAGACTACTAATCCCCTTAAGGTCATTTAGTGTACTTAATTAAAGAGCAGTTAGCAAGCTCCTTCCCCCACCCCAAGTAATAGTGGCTGTTAAAAGTGATTTGTACATTACCAATATGGTGCCTATTAATCTAAAGGTCTACTTGGCATTTATATTTTTCCTAAACACATACACACTCACACAAACATTGGGTAGGTCAAATTAGAACTGAAAAAGACTATGCATTTAGTTGTTACATTGTCTATAAAGGGCAATTGTGAAGAGTGAAAATAGCTTTAAAGCATAAACATGTCAATTTTACAAAAATATATTGGGCTTGATCTATATTCCCGTAGGCTGATGGAACTGCCTGCTGCAGACAGTTCGTGCTCTGAGCCAGTGGAAATAAAGGGAAGGAGATTGAGCCATAGAGTTAGTCCCTCCCACAAATGAACTCTGTTAACTTTAGATTTTCTCAAAGCAACACAGCATTTGGCATGGTGCCTTCTATTCCATATGCACCTATACATTGTACAGGAAAATAAAATTGCATAAAACACCACGTATATTTAGGTATAATATAGCTTCACTCTACTATCCAACTACATGCTACAGTTATAGTAGAGTTACTTAGTTGTTTGGCCCTTACAACCTTTGAGCTCCAGTCTTGTGTCTGGGCAGTTTCACCTGACTGATAACAATGAGAAATAGAGTTGGGTTTCATCAGCACTAGGCTTCAAATCACCTGATGACTTCCCCCAGCAGATAGATAGATGATAGATGATAGATAGATAGATAGATAGATAGATAGATAGATAGATAGATAGATAATAGATAGATATGGACGTTTTTCATGTTTGATGTGGTTTTATAATTTGTTGGAAGCTACCCAGAGTGACTGGGGCAACCCAGTCAGTTGGGTGGTAGGTAACTAACTAACTAACTAACTAACTAACACACACACACACACACACACACACACACACAGCATAAGGGACAAGATGGAACCTTGCAGGACCTCACAGTTTAATTTCCATGGGACCAAGCAGAAGTCCCTCACTGCTGTCTTCTGTAACTGGATCTATAAGCAGGAGTCTGAATCACCCGATTCCTAACCCAAAGAGCCAATCCAGCAAAATACTATGGTCAGTTGTATCAAAAGCTGCTTAGAGAGTCAGAATAACCCACAGACCAACATTCTCCTTTGCCCCTTCTTGGCAGAGGCCATTCATTAAACCAAAAAAGGTCATTTTTTTTGCCAAAACTGGACCAAAAGACAAATTGAAAAAGATTTGGATAACACATCTCTTCCAAGCACTCTTGGAGCTGTCTGACCAGATATTTGCAGCTGGACAGAATTTGTCACAAACCTACAGATCCAGAGAGGGCTTTTAAAGCAGTGGGTACCATCTCACCTTCAAAGAGGAATTTATCACTCCTGGATCCCACCCAGTTAATCCCCTGCTGTTGGGTAGGGAACTGGATCTGGCTGGTGGTCCAGATCTTTATCTTCCTCATCTTCTGCAGGCCAAGTTTTGCAGGTGGGCCCACCTGTCAGTCAGCTGCCATTACAATGAAATCAGATGACCCTTTTTTGTCCCCCATGTTTTAAAATCAAACTGTGCAAGCAAGTGCATAGCCTGCGAAACACCTATGAAAATTGTCTAGAAAACCAGACTATCAAGTAATGGTTGGGTTTTGCAGAGGTAACTCTGGTGTCTGCAAACCTTATAAGGCAGACCCATCTCTACCTGCCCCATACATGATATCAGGTCTAGGGCAGATGGGTGTGACTTTGCCAAAATGTCCTTGTGGACTAAATGGGGAGGCCGAACAGGCCTGAGGTTCCTTAACCCTGGGAATAGATGTTAATAGCCATGAAATACAAGGATCAAGTATACATTTGGCTGGTTGTGCGTTCCCCATATCAGACTACAAAACTAATCCCACTTAACCTGACTCACTGTATGTGCTTTAGATACCCACACAGTATGTGTAGCAATGGAAATATCAAGTTCAGCATGAATACAAGGGACTGTGCCTTCTAAGGACCTCATATGTTTGTTACAGCAGGTCTCCAAGGCCTCCTTATCTGGACCAGAATTCAGTAACCCATTCACCACCTGGAATAGCTCTGCTAGACAGCTAGTTAAGGATGCTGTGGTGGCAGCCATCACTGTCCCATAGTAAGCATGATAATGTGCTCTTTCCTGTCTTCAGGCACAGTCAGTAAGAGGCTTGCACATCTTGCAGTCAAGCCATCATCTCATCTGCTTCATTGTCTTTGAAGAAGCCGACAGGAGCACATTTGTGGCACATCTTCCAGAGGTTGGCATCTGGTTGGCCACTGTGATGCTGTGCTAGATGGGCCTCTGATCTGATGCAGCAGGGCTATTTTGTTCCTATTCGAGTCAATAGAACTATCCCCTTTGATTAATAGAAGCAGCTTGAGACCTACTTATTATTAACACTGGACAGTGTTGTGCACACACCCATAGTAATTTTAAATATTTAGATACCATTAAAATTGATGGATTCCTCTCCCCCGCCTGCTCCTGGTACCATTTAATTTGGATATTTTCAAGCAGCTTACCAGATAAAACCCTTTTTAATGTTCTATTTATTTATTTTAATACTGTTGCTTGGGATGCCTGTATAATCAGATAAGGATCATTAAATCACTTGTGATTAAATAGGATAATAATATTTGCTCACCCTATTAATATTAGAGCTTATGCTGACTGTATTTTTTTGATATTTCGAATGAAGTTGTCATAATTTTTTTTTCCAATTATATGAAAAGGCCATATTATCTCACTGTGAGGATTATGTCCCTTTACCTCATCTACCATAATGTCTGCACATATTGGACTTCAGATTTCCTCATGTTCTTAGCAGCTGACCTCAGGCATTTCTCTAGTCTCCCATCTGGCATCTGTTATTTATCCTCCATATAGTTTTAACTATGTTTCCACACTCACCCCCACCCAACATTCCTTAAGACACACTAAGAAGTAGCTGTTCATTATCTCTATAGCCAACCATTATCTAAGTCATGTTCTATTCGCTAGCTAATATCTTTCATTGCCCTTTGCTATGGGCAAAGAAGTCTCTTGCTTAGTTTTCCCGGTCATTTGAAGAATGAAGAGTTTCAAGAGTTTACTCGCAGGCTTCATCCACACGGCAGTTCATTCCATTTTCACATCATTTCCCTGTTAATTTCCACATTTGATTTGATCTTCCGGATGACATAAGAGCCAGTTCCAGAACTACAGTGGAATATTGTGCCAGTTTACCACTCATTTTCATTTTACCTGGAAGCAAATAACACGGAAATGACCACTTAATTTGCACTATATTCCATTATGGTTCCAGAAGTAGCTTTTACATCATGTGAATGCACAAATATAATGTGCAACTTAGCAGATAGAGAAAAGGCATGAGAACATAATACACTGCCATGTCAATTCAGCGCTGGTGCTGGCCCCATGTACCCAGAATTGTGCCAATACACAGGACTGTGTTATCTGTGTTGTTGTTGTTTAGTTGTTTAGTCGTGTCCGACTCTTCATGACCCCATGGACCAGAGCAAGCCAGGCACTCCTGTCTTCCACTGCCTCTCACAGAAGTTATCTGTGTTACCAAGGCCCAACTAGCCTCCATTAGAAGTTGGGCATTTAGTGTTGGAGCATTCTTCCAGCAGAGATTCAGCGAAGTAGGAGGAAGAGTCTAAGAGCATCTTAACTGCCAACAGTTTTACTGTACCATGATCACTTTTAGTTGTTCTTGCTGCAACAGACATAACACAAAAGCACCTCTGGAAGCATTAGTCAACGGGATACATTTGAAACAAGCTTAAGTTATTGACTGGATATAAAATCAATGGGACTTAGAGGCAGATGATTAGCATGGAACTCTTCGGGATTCTGCTCAAAAAGACTAGGTTCTATTCACGAATTTCCAAAGTCATACCAAGTGGGAGAAGATACACTTGAGTTTAAATTACTTGCCCTAGATCACATTAATATGTTTGCTTCAGAGCTGACAATTCCATTCTTTTTTGTGACTTTCAATAATTACACTGCACAATCTGTTCCTTTATTAGTTCCCCAATGAATAATAATGTGCATTAAAAACTTGGCTGTATGGGGTGCAGCCCTTACTTTGCATTTCTGCTGCTATAGCGAATACATATACGGACAAAATGCTTGTATGGCACCAACTTAGCAGGAATGTTACTATTATAGTCTCAGCTCATTCATATACAACTATGTGCGAAAGCACTTTGCAAAATACGTCCTGCCTGGCTCTTAAAAGTAAACCAAAATTCACACCAACTAACATTCCATGGCTGGATTCATTTCTTTCTATAAAACATTATCTTTCCCTTGCCTCTCAGGTGTTCAGTTAGACTACCTACCCTCAACATCTCTAAATCAAAAGTGATCTCTTTGTTCAGTGGAGGCTGGCTAAAATCTGAAGGAAAAAGTACTGGGGAATTGTGGGGAATTCAGCAGACCTGTTCTGTTATGACAATTTTACCTAGCACCTATAAGAATTTGTCCACGATGAGAAAAAAGTTGTGAAAAATAAAGTTTTCTGTAACCAAGGAGGTCCACAAAATTGCAGGACCATTTATTCTAGCTGATTTATTCTAAAGATGCTGCCAGACTGTCACTGTTTTGTGAGAGGGATTCAAAAGCATACTGCAAACTTACTTTTGCACTTTAAAAGTAAGAGGGATTTTGTGAGAGGAATTAAAGTGTTTTGCTGCCCTAGCACAACAAATGTACTTCAACAAAGAAACAGACTATTTTTGCGGTTACAAAAGTGATGGGGAAAGGCACTGAAAAGCATGGGATTATAAACACTCTGCAAGCAAATAAGCATGATGAGTGCTCATTGTCACGTATCCATCCCACAAACAAACCAGAAGGAATGCTCAGTAAAGACCAGATATAGTCTAACCTCCGCATAAACTTTGTGTAAGCAAAAATCAGGATGAATGCTCAATCAACAGACAATTTTTCCAACATGCACTTTTCTAAATATAACTCTGGTTGAATACTACCCATCAGGAGACATGCATGTCTCCCAAGAGTCAGGGGCCACATGTGAAGTTCAGCCCATGGTATCCCTTGCATCTTTTCACACCACATTGAATTTCCCATCTCTAGGCTCCATTGACATTCATCTTCCAGAGAGTTCTGTGACACTGCAGCAGCCTAGAGAACATGCCAAGGTGTGTGTGTGTGTGGCAGGGAGTTCCTTACTGTACCTTTCCAGTATCTCTTCCCCCCCCCCCCTGTATCCACTTTCCTCAGTACTTTACCTCCTCCAACCATCCCTCTCTGGCTTCCCTGCTTACTCAGCTGCTTACACATTGTTGGCTTCTGTCTGATGCATCCTCTTCATCTTTGTCACCCATGGGATTTGTGGAAGGAGAGATGCTGAGTCTTGTTTGCCTAGAGGTTGCATTGTCTAATTTGGAAGCCATTCACTTTAATCCCGAGTGGCAGGAGCTGGCTGTTCCTGTTGGTGAGATAAGGAACTTCACACATGCTTAGATGCACACCTTTATGTAATGCTTCACATGTTCCATTGAGACATATGACTGAAAATGGATTTAAGCATTTGACTCTGTGTTTACCCCAGCATTTGAACTTCCTTTCAGAGTTTTGAACCGCCACCATTTTCTTTGTTCTTTATATCTATGTTCCCCCTGTATTTTCATTAACACCCTATTTGAATATTCCCCTCACTATTATAATTCTACGTTCAGATGAATTAATATATACAGTGCATCCCTACAGTGCATTGATTTCTTACAGTTATTCCCAACCATGGCTACTCAGAAGTAAATCCTGTTGAACTTGGTGGGGAATACTCCCAGGTCAATGAGCTAGGATTGCAGCCTTAAATGTCAGTTGTGGATTCTTTCTTGGCCACTGAAGAAATACAGCCATTGCAGGCCCCTTGGGTTAGGAAACGTCTCTCTGTGTCCGGCGGCATGGATAAGAGATGGTATCTTCTTGTTCCTCCTACATTTTCAGCCCTGAGCATTTTCTTCATAAGGCTCTTGAACAGAAAGTGCCTGCTAGTGCTCTTTTCCTCTCAAATATATTCATCTTTTGTAATCAGAACTGAGGAATCTTCATGCTGCCATGTGGAGATCCTGAGGGGACCCCATTGAAACATCATTCATGCCTGAGATTGGAGGACACCAGCAGCAAAATGTAATGAGACAGCAGAAAGTGGCACAAACGAACAAACTCTCAAGGGTATTTGCTTCACATGATACCATGTAGCTGAACTAGTTGTGGCCACAAAACACATGCAAGACACTGAACTCATCTGACAAGCAGAGTACAGCGGTGCTGCTCGTTTGGAGCAAACACATAGATCCCTAAACGGAACTTAAGATGTATTAAAAGGGGCTTGGGACTGATGGTGTGAGAGAGACCAAAGATACTGGCCAATTAATATGTATTATTGTTATTTTAAAAAGCTTGGTTTCCAGAATTTGCTGCAGCAAGGCTATGGCTTACAATCTCTCTGCACCTCTCTCTGGTGCTCTTTTGTACCCACAAAAAGCAGATTGAATGCTATTAATCAAAGCACTATTCTGGTACATTCCCTGTGCTGTTGGATTGGTGAGGTACTGTGGGAGGATGAGGAGGTCTTGGGTTCCTGAGATCAGAGGAAGATGCCTGTGAAGGTCCTGGGTCTGGTTCTACCACCCTGGCTCTATGGCAAGTTGTTCAGTTGGCTTCTGCCCATCCGTTGAAAGTCACCCAGTTGCACCTTGGCTGCTACAGAGTTCTCTCTCCCTGCTTGAATTATGTTTGTAATAAGCATGCAGTTTTGCGGTTTCTGTTTGGTTGAGGTGTAGGTGTGCTTGAGGCAACATATGGGAAAAGCCACGTCCACACATCCTACACTGTTATCATGCATCTCTTCAAAGGAACAATCAGGTGAATAACTTGCTCAAGGATAGGGCTGCTGATGCCCCTGCGCTGTCACTCCCAAGCTCAAGGGCTTTTGACAGGTTGGTGGGACAATCCACCTTTCAATCATTTTTTATTTTTTTTAATCCCCCCAAATAATAATAATAAAACTTAACAATAACTGGGCACAAGTCTAGATATGTAATACAATCTCCCTCCTGTCAATTATGTGATGTCATGTTGATGTGATTGACAGGTGGGTTGCTCCACTCACTTGACAATATCTGACGCCCAGAATCCAAAAGGCTCTGCACCTGTGCCCTAGGTCATGGATTGCCTACCTATATAAAGTAGTTCAAGAACGTATAGTTGCACATCAAACCTTTCACTTTTGGAAAACTGATTTTTTTTTTTTAACAACATAGCATTTATTTGCTAAAAGTTAGCTGGCCTAAACATAGTCCCTCCTGGGCACTTGACTGCATCAAAGAGCTTGTTACCGTTTTGCACTTCCTGCTCAAGAGAATTGCTGGGCCATGTTCTTGCTGGGCATTTGCCTCTCAGATTTGGCTGTGCAGAGAAATTACAGCTAACTGCACCTGGCAATGATTTTACAGGACTACTATCTCAGGTGCTCTGGCCTCACTAATGTGATCTCTCCAATTATTGGTAGGCTAGGTTGGCAAGTGATCACAGCACCCCAAGCATATCTCCACCTCTAGACTTCAGTTTTCTGAGGAGTTGGAGCTGGATGTGTGGAAATGCTTGCAGCACTGTGTTCACTTGCCAGCCCAGGAAACAGAAGTTGCAGATAACCCCTTAAACAATGGCTAAAGACAGCTTTCTGGTTTGTTTACGTGCTAGAAAGGAGGAACAAAGGAAAAGAGGAAGCACAGGTTCACAAAGCCTGTGTATAAAGCCAGTGAAAACCAGGCAACAAGTTGAAACTTGACTTGTGAATCATGGTTTCCCTAAACAGTGGTTTGTTGTTACATCTGTGCCTTGGCTTAATTCTAGTTTGTTGTGTTGCTTAACACCCACTGCCCATGTGGTTCTAGTGCATGTTCCCTTCATCAAGATCAAGGGACAGTGCAAGTGGATGGAACACGTGTAAGTCAGGGTTTGATCATATAAATAAAAGTCATATAAATATGGCTGCACCTTATCTTTGTGGTTTGTTGGGACATTCAGCAAGTCAAAGTTAGCCAAAGCATGGTTTTAGCACTATGACCAAACCCAGCCCAGATGAGAGACTGGAGAAAACTCACCAGCTCAGCAACCAGTCAGATTTATCTCTAAGTGGCCTACTTCTCATAATCCGACCTAGTAATGGAAAGAAATTGGTGAATGGGTTTGTTGTCAGGAGCTTGTTGTTTCAAAGAAACTTTCAGCTCTGCCTCTCTAGTAACAAAGGAAATACTGGTGCTAAAAGATGCTGTGTGATGTATGGCATTTTTAAAGCTGTTAAAAGGCTCTTAACAGGTCTATAAAATATTTGCCTCCTCCTCCTGCTTCTTCAGAAATTTTTACTTTAGTATTTATCTCCTTGGTTTATACTGAATTTCCTCCCCTTTAAAACACAAGTTATTAATTATTTCTGAGATGTCAGTATCCAGCTCCCCCTCCAGCTATTAAAAATGTACATGCTTGGTAGTTTTATTATTTAGCATTGAGCAACTTGTACAAAAAGAACCCTGCAAATCAATCAAATTGGACACGAAAATTCATAGCTTTATCATGTCATATCATAGCTTTTTCGTGTTCATTTTCTGCATAAATTGGAGGGTGGAGCTAAAGAGTATAACAAATATCAAGTTTTTGTTCCAGGTAGTCTTTGGAATTTTGCACTGGGTGATGGAGTGAAATTGATCCAGCTCATGCACTGCTGGGTAATTTCTTTGTTAAGTCTTTCTATCCGTAAGAAGAAACAATACCTCAGGAGTTATGTAAGTAGCAAGGATAGATCAAATGTTGAAGGTCAGTGCTTCAGCATTTACAACAATCTATTCATATATGTAAAATATATTGCAATAAACTCTGAATACCAAATACATTGTTAGAATTTTGCAAAGAGGTAAAATTTGGTGAACAGAATACAAAGCAAAATTGATGGATGGAGGGATCAATTATGAATTAAGGTGTTCAACTTTAATTATTCTTATATTTAAAAGGGAATGCTGCCAGAGGTCATGTGTGCACTACAAATTTGGTGGGGAAATTATATTTCTCCCCCTTTTCCATAATGATCAGCAAAAATCTACTATAGATCATGATGGAAAAGCAATAAGGCAGAGGGAGGGAGCAAACTGTTGGTCTCCCATTCTCCTCACCTTTCATAATCAAATCACTTTGTGAATAATGTGATCAGTCCAGAATTATCTCAGGTCAAGTGTGCATTCCCAGGATGAGCTGCATTTACTTCCCTCATTTTCTTACCTGAGCCTATCGTATGATTTGAAATCACCAGAGATTGTTGTTGTTTAGTCGTGTCTGACTCTTCGTGACCCCATGGACAGAGCATGCCAGGCACTCTTGTCTTCCACTGCCTCCCACGGTTTGGTCAAACTCATGCTGGTAGCTTCAACAACACTGTACAACTATCTCATCCTCTGTCATCCCCTTCTCCTTGTGCCCTCAATCTTTCCCAATATCAGGGTCTTTTCCAGGGAGTTTTCTCTTCTCATGAAGTGGCCAAAGTAGTGGAGCCTCAGCTTCACGATCTGTCCTTCCAGTGAGCACTCAGGGCTGATTTCCTTAAGAATGGATACGTTTGATCTTCTTGCATTCCTTGGGACTCTCCAGAGTCTCCTCCAGCACCATAATTCAAAAGCATCAATTCTTCGGCAATCAGCCTACTTTATGGTCCAGCTCTCACTTCCATACATCACTACTGGAAAAACCATAGCTTTAACTATACGGACCTTTGTTGGGAAGGTGATGTCTCTGCTTTTTAAGATTCTGTCTAGGTTTGTCATTGCTTTTCTCCCAAGAAGCAGGAGTCTTTTAATTTCGTGGCTGCTGTCACCATCTGCAGTGATCATGGAGCCCAAGAAAGTAAAATCTCTCACTGCCTCCATTTCTTCCTCTTCTATTTGCCAGCTCTCACTCCCATACATCACTACTGGGAAAACCATAGCTTTAACTATATGGACCTTTGTTGGCAGAGATTACACTGTTTTGGAGATGGTTTCCACCCACCTTGAAAGCCAAGTAAATTCCAAGTAAATAAGTGAGAAGGGGGATGTCTTCAATGACTCATGTCATTATCCTTCTTGCTACTTTACTTTGAATTGGACATTGCTGCTAGCAGATGTCTCTCTGTGCAAAAACTCTATCCTCAACTCTATCCTCTTTATCCTTCACATCCAGTGGTATAGTGGGGGATTAATGCAGGGGAGTGCAACACTGGGTATTTTTTTTTTTAATAGTGCAGAACCAATGACATCACCTTCTAGGCCAAAACCAGATTCTGAAACGCCCATCCCAGCTATGTGTGCCTGTCTCCATGGCTATATTTGAAGAACCATTCTATATTTGGTCTATATTTCAGTACCCTTTCTTTTAATGATTTTGGTTCTCCCAGCTGCTTTTTGTTTCACTTACTTATTCTGCTACTTTTATGCTCTTCATTTCTTTTTCTGTTTTATTTTTGGGTTACATTTTTATTATAAGCCATCTTGACAGCTGGCATTGTATGCATTTCCCTACACATTTCCCCCCTGTAAAAATATGCATTTCTGTATTTTATTTTTTTAAAACCACAACCCAAAATTTAGAGTGGTATGTGGTATGCAATCCAGTCTCATTTCTAGGTAAGTATGGTGGCTATGAATTAGGCCAGTTTATGTGTTTCTTTATTCTTATATTTATATCCCCCCCTTTTCTTCAAGGACCTCAAGGTGGCATATACTCTTCTCCCTCTCCCCACTTTATCATTTCAACAATCCTGCGAGGTAGGCTCTGTTGGGAGACAGTGACTGGCTCAAAGTCACCAAGTGGGCCTCATGGCTGAGTAGGGATTTGAACCCTGGTTAACTATGACACCATGCTGTCTTTAAATGTGGACCGACCAAAATTCTTCTCCATCCCTAGTTGTGTTACTGGGCCACCTGACAAATGAACCGAGGAACAAATATTGTGATAGTTGATTGGTTCTAAAGCATTGTACCTTAGGAGCCCTACTGATGGAGTTTGGTTTTTTTTATATAAAAAAGCCTGTGAGATAATATATCACTCAGATCCTGGGTCTTTTGGTATACAACACTGTTCCTGGTGTGAGCCTTATTGACCCAGGGCCTTTTTGGTGGCAGTTTCCCATTTGTGGAATGCCCTTCCTCATGAGGTGCATCTGTCTCCCACATGACTAAGTCTAATAAGGAATTTAAAAACATTCCTGTTTACTCAGGCATTCGATGGCTGAAAGACACTGTTCTCAGCAACATTGAGACCACCGGTTGAAGGGATCATAGCTGCTTTTGGAAAGTAGTAAACTTTTAAAGATTATATATATTGTTGTTACTACTACTACTACTACTACTAATAATAATAATATCTTTACCAGCCTGGGCTTCTTCAGAAAGAAAGGCAGGATATAAATTGAGTAATAATATTGAAGAATTCAACCCCTTCGTGTGATTAGAATCTGTTCAGTCCCTGTCACCTGAGGCACTTTAACAGTCATGGCTCCCCTCAGTGACGCCTGAGAATTCTCATTTGTTAAGGTTGCTGGCCTCGCCGAACTATAATTCCCAACACCCTTAATAAATGATAGTTCCCAGGATTCTCCATGATTATTAAAGTGGTGGGATTTTAAACACACGGTGTGGGTGTGAGCAGGGAAACCTGACTTATTTGGTGGTGGGGTTCCCCTCCCCTCCGGGGGGTGTGTGTGTGTGATACTGTAGTATTGCTTTCCTCTGGTGGGAAAGAAGCTTTGTCTGCCATTTTGACAACTACAAAGATTCTGTGGCTGAAGCAGCAGGTGAAACGCAGGGAATGGAAACCCCTGAACACAAAGGAAGGGAATAAGAACCAATTTGTTGCCACTGGCTGTATTAAATATTTTATGCTTTGAATTTGAGCAACAATGCGAGAGTGTGCTGACACACTGCTTTTCCCTCACACACATGAAGCGTGTTGAGAGAGAGAGAGGAAACAACAGCAACATAACCTCCCCCCCTCACAACCCCCATTGGTGTTGATGGCATATTCTACGCTGCTGCTTTAAAATTAGATATGCACTGTTGTGTCCTGAGTGCTTCAGACTCGCCCCCCCGCCCCCCCCCACTGCGATTAAGAGTCCTGCATGTAAGTATGAGGAGAGCAGACAGTTTCCTGGCATCCCACTTAAAGTGCTTACTGTCTGAGATACTTTACCTGGGAACCTGAGTGTTCCTTCCACAGTGCCTCCTGCCAAGGCCTGTTTACTAAGAATTACTGGGGGTAACTCCACGGTTGCCAGGCAACGGGAACTAGTGTTCCTGCCATTTGAACCAATTGTCAAACCGAAGGTTTGAGCAGTCGTTCTTTGAAATGCAATAAATAACAACAACAACTCAACTTACCTATCAATAACAATTACACGGTATTGTGTATATATGTATATGCGCCAAGTTATCTATCTATAGTATCGGAAAGAGCACAGACATTTGCTAGGAAGAGGGTCACGCAGGACAGATGGTGATATGTTTTTAATCAGCTTTGCTGAGAGCTAAAAGGAGCTGCGTGAAATGGACAATCGGGGTAAGACGCAAAGTGCTTTGCAAACTTAAAGTTGTGTGTGTATGTGTATTTAACCTTAGAGTATCTTTTCAAAAATGTGCCATGTGTTTATATACTTCTAAATGCCATGTTTAAATTACTTTGCATGCTAAGAAGGTGGGTTTTTTTGTTTTTGCTTGCAGTTGTTGGCATTGTGTGAGTTAAGGGTCTCTGCACTGCGAAGATAGAATTGTAAAGCTGTGGCTCTATGTAGCTCAACTATAGAAAACTCTGTGGCTGAAATAAAATACATGGTCCACATGCAAATACAGAATTTGAAGTTTCAGATAGTTGTGCCAATATATATATATATTTAAATTCCTATATTGTGGGCTTCATGCTTCACATATGCATTTGTCCATCAAAGTTACCTTGTGATTATAATTCTTCTTTATATCTAGTTCTGCATTTTGCTTAGGTATTATACAACTTCATTTATGTGGGGTTATTTAAATCCAGAAGATAAGAAGCTCAGACAAGGGAGAATCATATTCATATGCCATTACAGTGATAAAATAGATTTTCTATTGCATCTGATGTCTCTCCTCCCCAGCAGATGTAGGTCAGTCTGGCCTTAGGTATATGCATGATTATGTACAAAGCACCCATTTCCCTTATACATTGTTTTTCTGTTGGCTTTCAGGTGTTAACCACTTCCCACGTGTCTGCTGCTGGTTATGAGACGGGAGACACCCTCAGGATTTCAAATTAAGATGAAATGCTGCATCATCTCTAAACCAGGCTACCCAAGGGCATTGCCACTGATGCAGTCATCATTACTTATTTAGGAATGCCTTATCAAGAGGAGACCTTCCTGTAAACATGATTTGCCTGGCTCTTCCCTTGCACTGTGGTTTCTTGTTCCATGCCATTGAAACATTCATAATGGCTCATTATACATCTTTACCCCTGGCCAGCTCTCAGGGGCACTTCCCAAGACTTGAAAACGTGGGTTCTTTCAAAAACATTTCCATTGTGCCAACCCAGGCTACCTGTGGGCTGCCAGACCGGAGTGCTTTTTGTCAAAGCTCTGCTGCTGTTGAAAGTATCCTCTCCTGTACCCAGCAGTTTTGCATTCAGGAGTGCCCATACAGATCATCACCTGCTCCTTATGCTGCCATGCTCTCAAAAGGTCAGGGTGCCTGCATCACAAAAGACAAGAATGACCTGCATCCTGGATCACTGAGCAACTCATCAAGCTTTATTTTTCATAACCTAAAGGGTTGCTTTTGCACTCCCCACACTCGGAAGCTTGGGACATCATTTACCTTAATAGTGTGGTTGAAACCTGAGAAAGAAGGTGTAATGTAAGTAGCTGGCAGGTGTTGACTTAATCTGTAAAATCAGTCATAGTAGTAGCATACAAAGTTACTGTTCAGGTGTATATAAAATGGATGTGACAACCTGATCCTTACTCTGAACATATTACAATTCTAGTCTGGCTGCACTGGCACCCAGAATGTTCCCACTTTCCAGGGAAAATTCAAAGTACTGCTTTTTACCCATAGAACTTTACTTAGCTTGGTGCCCCGCTATCAAGGATACCTTTTCCCCCATTATGTGCTTACTTGAACCCTGAGGTCATAAAAAGAGGACTGCCAAATACCCTCTCTGACAGAAATATAGCCATAAGGGAGAGGGCCTTTTTAGCAGTGGCCCCTCCCCTATGAAGCACTGTTCCTAGAGAGATCTACCTAGTGCCAGTGTTATCATATTTTTGGCACAAGGCAAAGATGTGTCTTTTCTTCCTGGCACTTCATTTTACCTTTTTGCCTACTGCTGGTATTTGCTGTTGGGATATTTTATGGTGATCTTGTTGTCTTTAGCTTTGCTTATTGTTTTCCAGGTTTAATAGATTATTTTCTATTTGTTCTGTACTCCTGTTGTAAGTCACCATAGCAGCATTTTTTTGGTATATGATGATGAATAAACAAAGATTGGTGATGATTATGATGATAATTCGGTACAGCCCTACTTGGACTCCAGCACTTTGGACTACGTTTGGGAATCACATGTTTGATGGCTTCACCATGGAAAATGTTTTCTGTCTGTGGAAAACGAACATGGTTAGAAGTGTTCTAGCCTAGCATTTTCTGTTTTGTGCTTATTCTTTGTGTGCAGAGCTTTTAACATCCATGTGGTTTCCCTCCCAATTGCATTTTGAAGTGGGGGACTATTCTACATGGTAAACATGTAAACACGGAGCTGTATTGCCATATAAAATTTGCAAATGACCACAATGTCACTTTCTAGGTGCAGCAATATAAGGGAAGACTTGCTATGCTCCCTGTCAATTGCAATCCCATTTTACAAGTTTATTACCAAATGTTTGGCATGAAAGGAGTCAGTATACCTGGGTTTATGGCAGCTAAAAGTGAAGGAATCTCATATCCATTACTTCTCCCCTCCAATGGCATACATTTCCTTAACAGGCTCATTTCTTTACTATGCAACATATAATCTATTACACTGAAGGTGGCATATGGCATTGTTATGTTGTATCTACCAGGTATGTGCACCAGCCACAAGATTCACCTTGTATCTACAGTTGCAATGTTGTGAAGCAAGCTAACCTGTTTTGGATCTACTTGGTGACCTTCCAGTTTAACCTAATACCAAAGTGACAGCCTGTAGGTCCACAAGGCGATACCAGGGCAACATCCTTGCCCCAGTTCATACCACCAGAACAATTTATGACTGCCACTGTTTCATACCTCATTTGCATCATGACAGAACAATGGCAAATCTACCCTATTGCATTTAAGTATTGTGTTTCTTGTTCATTGTGGTTTTTCAGATCGAGAGACCATCTTCAATGTCATGTCTCTCTTTGAAAGACTGAAATGATTCAAGAGCTCAAGTGCCCACAGAGACCATCCATTGATTCAGTAGAATCTGATGGTCCACAATGACTGAAGCCACTGAAGAATACAAATATGATCAGCAGAAAGCATTGCCCTTTCAGTTTCTAGATTGGCAGTGGGCACATGGCAGAACATCTCCTATGTGGTACAGTTATTTATTTATTACCTAACATGTTTGTTATCCCACATTTCAGGAAGTATTACCAAGGTGGTCTTCAAAAAGAAGCAACTTCTTGGAGAGCAGCTATAAATTAATACTAGAGAGGAAAACAAAATTCCCAATAAGAACTGATGCAATTATTCTGGATTTTATTTTAAAGTGTTACACATCAAGGTCACTTCCATTACTAAAGTCATGACACATGTAGGGGTCCACATGTGGGGGTGTTTGTTTTTAGATAAGCAAAATTAATAAACCCTGGATTATCCAATTATTGTTTATCCAGGAACTGGGTAAATCCAGTTCATAAATATTTTCCTACTTGGCTGTGTCTTCTATCAAATATTTGTTAACGAAAAACTAACATGTTTACATGCAAACAGAATTGGCAATATGTTAAGAAATGCATTTTTAGTAAACTTGCAGACTGCATGTTTGGCTTTAAAGATTCTGTTGACAAATACTGATGGGATCAAAATCATTACCGAACGGGAGTAATGGTCCAACTATATTTATCTTATCGGATTAAAAGTGTGATAGTCACAAATCTGTCAACGGGCATAACCATAACTGTATCCAGTTGAAAGCAATGTGACAAGACTTAGGAGCAACTAGTAGTAAGCCATTTTTTGGCATGTTGTGGCTTATGACTTTGATCTAAGACAACAGTGTTTCCCCCAAAAAACTACAAACCCACCCACACACCCACACACTTTCTAATGTATTTTCAGTGTTTGTTATTGATAGGTAGCTGAGTGTTCACATAAAGCAAGGAGGATTCTCTCGAAGACCACAGTACGAGAGGAAATGATTGCATTTCCATTCCCTGCCTACTGCCTTCATGACAATACCCACAGCCCAAACTGATGCAGACAAATTTTACATCATGTCATTTGACCTTTAGGAGGGCATTCTACTCTGTTACAGTGGATGAGAATAGGGCTGGATCTAGACATATCAAAGAGAGTTTCGGTTTAAAGTGTTGTAAATTTAAACAGTTAAAACAGGTAGAGAAAATAGGACACCAGATCACCATCTGGTGGCACAATGTTATATTGCATATACAACACATATAAATTGTGTTTTCTTTACCATTCTAGCTGAGTCCTAGGACTGCTCTTCAGTGGGTTATCATGATTAAGACCATGCTACAGAAACCATTGCAATGAAAAAGGAATTGAGGCCTGCTTTGCTCCATGCATTTCCGATATTCTGCACATGTACAAAATCCTGTCAAGTTCTATGCATGCACAAAAATACAAAGGCATTGATGAAACATTAGTGGTGTAACCCAACTCTACATTTGGTAGCAATGGTGGCCTGCATTAGTACCATGCACTTCCACTTGCCACAGATGATTATGTTTAATTTGCATTATCCCAAGTGAAAACTTAACCCAAGGAGAGAGGCATTTGCCTGCAAAACACGGCATCACTTCTCCCTCTTCTTCCTGTGGCTTTTGTAATACAGCTCAGCTACTCCTCTGGAAGTTGACCTTTGACTTTCCTTCTTTATTGTTTCCAAAGGTGTATGGTGGAGAAAGCTGTTGATGGGCAGACTGTGTTCAAGCTTACAGTCTCTGAGAAAGAGACCATGTTTTATTATCGCACTGCAAATGGGCTGCAGCCACCGATAAAAGTAATGACACTGGGGAGAATTCTTGTGAAGGAATGGAATCATCTTAGCGTGCAGGTGAGTGAATTGACAACACACACACATTTAGCATGGGTAAAGTCTTGAATTGTATGATTGGGGCATAGCTGAACAAACACCAAAGAGGCAGAGTTCAGGTTAAAATATATTGCTATATACTGGTATATATTATTGTAAAAGGGTAAATCCTGTCAGGCTAACCTTTTAGAGTTTTTTAAAAAATAAAGTGTTGATTAGTATATGGATAGGAGGTTAGAGTTTCAAAAATCATTTGATAAAGCAATTCACCCAAAACTCCTAAATATGCGTAACCATCAAAGGATAAGACAGGTCCATTTATGGATCAGTACCTAGTGAAAAAACAAGAAGCAGGGAGTAGGAATGAATGAATAGATCTCAAAACAGAGGAATGTAAGTGGAGTCCCCCTAAGAATCAGATTTGGGTCCTGAGCTTTTTAACTTGTTCATGAATGATGCAGATTTAGGGGCAAGCAGTGAGATGGTCATATTTGCTGGTGATGCCAACTTGTTCAAGGTGGTTAGGTTAATCTAAAAAAGTAAGTAAGTGGTGTAGGGATGATCGCTGGGTGTGGAGCACACTCCCCACCAGCAGGCAGCCGCAGCCGCAGCCTTAGCCTCAGCCTGCCTGCACGCGTGACACTCCCCCTCACAGACAAAGCCACAGCTGTCTGAACATCATGCCCTCTGTCAAACCTTTTGCGGTCTCGGTAGTCTGGGGTGTCCTGACTGTAAAGTTTATCTCTGAGACCTTTGTCTCCTTCATCATACACTGTGCAAGGGGAAAATGACGCGGTGGAAACAGGTGCCAAAATAACTTTGTACCACCCCACGATCTCGGGACTGGAAGATGTGTAAAGGTCACAGCCCAAAATGTATCTACCTGGGTTTGCATATTGTGTCAATAAAAGAAACCTCCACAGAGCTGGCGACAGGAGGATATCAGTACTATCAGGGTATTGGCAATCTGTATAGTTTAAAATGTTGCATTTTACTCACACAAATACACCAGCACTTTTCTACTTATGTGATGTCTAATTTATTTGAAGTATAACTTGTATGTGAACAGTTCTTTCTGTACTAGGATTGAGCTAATGGTGCGATTACTATGCAATCCCTGTATATGATACTTCTTAAACACAGGATGCTATCCATCCATCCATCCATCCATCCATCCATCCATCCATCCATCCCCAATGTCTAAAGTTTACATGTTGTTTGCTTGTTTATTCATTTATTTGATGATGCAAATGGTACTTCAACTACTTATTAAGTACTTTGTATAAGAGACTACATGTTCTAAATGAGGGGTTGACGACCTTTTGGGGCCGGTGGGTACAACTGAAATCTTGAGGAAGTGCTATGGGCACTACTCACAAAATGTCTGCTGTGGAAGTGTGATATTACACAAAATGGCTGCCATGGGGACATGTAGAAGAGGCCAATCCAGTGTAAACAGGAACTGAGTAGGAAGAGCAAACAGTTTCTCATGCATTATGGGTTTTTGAGGTGATATTACTGAGACCTTTCATGAGCGCTATAGGAGGTACTGGCAGACATGTTGTAACTGACAGCTATTCTGAAACAATATAAATC
The DNA here is from genome assembly GCF_964106915.1 of Podarcis gaigeae. Lineage (NCBI taxonomy): Eukaryota > Metazoa > Chordata > Lepidosauria > Squamata > Lacertidae > Podarcis > Podarcis gaigeae. The sequence goes on from NC_139680.1 coordinate 94,815,976, forward strand.
CTTTGTTAACCTTTTCAGCAATTGCGTGCAGCAGTTTTCTTTAAGTCAGAATTAATTTTGATAATTTCTTGAAAAACCAATTCCTACCTTTTATTATTCCTCCTTCCTTCGGTTCTCTCTATTTCTTCTTCTTGATGTACCAGGAAATTGGTGTGAATAAAATGTTTGGTTGTTGGATTAAAAGCAGTGACCTTAAGGCCAAGCTAATGAACTTTCCACCCAGAAGATGTTACATTTATGCTATTACTGTCAACCACACCTTGTGGACTGAAAAGTTGCTAAATGCTGAGATTTTGCAGAGAAAATGAGGTCACATTTTCTTAAATGATTAGGATGCAACAATGTCTTCTGTGCCAATCCTGGTCTTAAACAGAGATTGCAGAGAGACCTATCATGAAATGCTTGGAGTTTCCAAATTGTCCAGCCAAGCTTGCTTATTTATTTAAAGCATTTTTATCCCAATTTTCAGCTAATAAAAGAATGTTGTTGGAGTAGTGTACAAATGTCTGTCACGAATTCCTCGCGGCGCTTTCAGCAGAAACGCTCAGAGTCCCAGGTTTTTCCCAGTGCAGTCTTTTTAATGTGAGCTATATACAAGTATTTACAAAAACAGTCCATACAGAGTACCTGCTCCTTAAGGCAAACGAATACTCTCCACCACAGCACCACCATACCACAGCACAACCACTGTTGAGCAGGCTTTCCTTTTTAAAACAGGTGATAGCCAATCACATTAATCACACTCCTGCTGAGTCACCCTGACCCAGCACTTCACAGAGTATTGCATCAGCCTGTTGAAGCCTGCAGACTTACTCAGTATCCTGTGAATCCCAACAATGTCAGCTATAAGAAAGTCCCTGTCTTCAGGATTTAAATCTAAAAGACACTACACAAAAGGGAAAACTATTGGAGGGAAGGAAGGAAAAGGCAAAATTCAATTATACTTTCTTAGCTACAGAATTCTTATAATGACCAGCTGGAGTAAAAATATTACAAGAAGAGGAGCTACTGGTAGGCCCCACAGTTCCATCTCTTTCACTTTCCTATAATCGGATGGAATAGCTGCTCGGACTTAATGCACACAGATATTAGGGACCGTGCTGAGGAGAGCTTCACTGAGGAGGAATGGTGGGAGCCTCCCCCCCTGTTCCTGATCAGGATCCTGAATCTTCCCAGGAGCAGGAGGACAGTGTAGATTTGGAACAGTGGTTTGCAGAGGGACATAGTTCAGAAGGCAGAAGCTGGGAAATACTGGATGGGGAACAGCTAGGAGAAGCAGCACTGGGAGAGAGAGAGAGAGAGAGAGCTAACAGATTCAATGTCTCTGGAAAACATTCATCCACCCAGCTCAGGGACAAGAAGAGCTGATAGGGTGGCAGAACAGAAAGCACATAGATTACGAGCTCAGGTTACAAGACGCAGTAGTGATGCAGGTGACTAGGGAGGAAGTGGGTGGGACTCTTAATTGGGAGCATCGCCATTCCTAGGAAATGGATTATTTGTTCTCCTGCTGTGATCATTAAAGTTCCTAACTGGTAAGAAAACTCATTTCCCTTTGTTCTGTTTATCTACTGTCCGGGGGGGAGGGGGGGAAGCTGATTCCCTGAAGCCTGACAACATGTGACTCAGGCTCTGCACATGAGTGGCTTGAACTTACCACTATTATGAGGGCTGTTCCCATGAGGTTTGTAGGTATAACTCCCGCAACTTGAGGATATGGGTCTCAGAAAAGTTTGGGTGAGGAGAGGCCGCAGTTTAGCAAGAGACCAAACGTTTTATGCATAAGGTTCAGTGTTTGCATGTGCAAGGCCCCTGGCAACACCTGTTGTTTTGTTCTTCAAAGATTTCCTAGTCATCCCTCTAGCCCAGGTTTTGTGTATATTGGCCTAAGACACAAATATGTTTTCTCTGTGCCATTTTTGTGAGGTTTGTCCACCTCTAAAATTTCCACTTAGAAGCCTCTAGACAGTTACCGTCATAGGAGAGAATACTGAGCTTGATAGAGCAGTGGTCTGACTTCATATAAGGCAGCTTCATATGTTAACTCATAACAGAATAAACTTTTTGACAGTGGGAAATCCATTTTTATGAGGAAAAAATATGATGCTAGTCCAAAATTCCATGTTCCTATCTTCCACTACAGTAACTAAGATGTCAACAGCTAGCCTTTCCTCACCTTTCCAATACTAGTGTCAGGGCCCGAACTGGCTTCCCAGCTACAGAACTGTTTTATTTATGTTATTTATTCATATATCGTGAAACTGATTTAAGCATATAACTATGAGGAGTACAAAATATCAGTTTAAACCAAAACAATGTAACAATGAAATCAAGGGGGAGGGGGAGCATGGGTCATCTGACTAGAAAGTTACAGGAACAGTAATTTGTTTTCATAAGAAGGGTTGCTTGAATAGCCAACTCTCAGGTTGGTGCCTAAAATTCATTACCAGACGGTGCTAGCTTGATTTCATTAGTTAGAGAGTTCATTAATCCTAGTGCCAACACACTAAATGCAGAGTTTCTTGCTGAGGACAGCCTGACAGTGCCACACGCTGCAAGATCTGCCTCAGGGTCAGATTATAAAGATCAGGCACAGGTATAGGGAATGAGGTGATCTTTTAAGTTCACTGGGCCCAGGTTGCTTAGGGCTTTATATGCTAGTAGTAAGACCTTTACTATTGGATCCTTTTGGAGAGAAGATTGAGAGATGGCTGTTACTCACTCAATAAAGTGGAAGGAGCAAGGTTTCCAGGCTGCCATCTCTTAAAAGAATCGCCAGGGTGCAATCCAACACTTGCTGTCCCGCTTTGTTGACAAGAAGCTCAGTTCAGCTTTGCTCAGCCTCCACTTTTTAATGGCTTTGTATACCATGCAAACTCGGCAGTTCCACTGTGTGTCATTTTATTGGCCTTTTAGGCCAGGCTATGGGCCAGAGGCTCTAGGGCAGCTGATAGAAACTCCCCCATGGTAACAGTTGATTTGAAAAGGGTAGCAGATAGGCTACACCTGGATCAGGTACAAACCACCTGCCACAGATAGGTTATTGCAGGTGATACGTAATCTCTGTTCTGACTGTTCTGTAGGATTGAGATGTAATCTAGCTTTCTTGGGATGCTCCCTCACACTCTCTGTCTAAAAGGATAAACGAAAAGATGAAATTTTAAGTTATTTAGGAATGTTGTGCTTTGATATCCACACTGGATATGGTGTGAGTGTCTATAAGACTCTGCCAGCTAGGAATGTTTGTTGCAAATTCAGTGTCTGTAATTATTAAATTATGTTTTTACTAGCCTTTATTTTGCCTGATCATATCTGTGTAACTCTGCCGTGTTTTGGCAGACAGCAGCACATTAAAAGCCCTAGAAAGAAAGTTTAAATTCGAAATGCAAAGAGGTAACCAGAACTGAATTACTCTCCTGGGAGCAAAATGCTCTTAGAGTGCCTGTTGAAATCAGCATTATCATTTCAATGCATGTCAAATGTGAGTCATTTCCTAGTTTAGGCAAAATTTCTTTATAAATCTTTAAATCTTCCAGTTCTTTCAAGAAAAGGTTAAAGTACTTATGATTTAATGAGACCGCTTTACATCATAACTGTTTGACTATCAAGAGAAAACTTGTCCTTTCCAATTTGTAAAATCTTTTTTTTATTATTTTCCTCGAATGTTTTTAGGTAGTCTATATTTTATAGTTAATGCCAAGAAACTGACAACCTTAAATAGCCTGAGCAAAACATTTACTTCCTCATCTTAAGTGTACAAAGTAAAAGTAAATCAAGAGGAGCATCTCTCAAGGTTCACAGGCTGTGATCAAGGCACCTATCTGTAATTTCACGTTATTTGGGCCTCAGGTATTTTATATTTTATTTTTCAAGTTGCATTCGCTGGTTACTTGTAAGGCTGAAATGCTGCATGCTATTTACATGGGAGTAAGTCCTATTGCTGTATCTGTCCACACCAGCTGCTATTTAATTTGATGTCATTTTGATGCCCAGTTGATTGTAAAAGGTCCGAAGCATGATCATGTATGCAGGGCCAGCCCAGGACGTTTTGCTGCTGTAGGCAAAATGCCCTGCTGGCCCCATAACCGCAACTGTGCCCTTGCCTGTGGCCATGCCTGCACTGCAGCCACAATGCAGTGACAGTAGCAAGGGTCTGGCGGTGAGAGCAGTGGCACTGCTGCAGTGGTGCAGGCAAAGTCCCAGCATAGCTGGCAGTGGTGCAATGGTGAGGGAGAGCAGGTTGGCTCAGCCACCTGTGCCAAATAGCTTCATCTCAGCTCGTTGATGACTGCTCCTGCATAAATGTATGAATGGCTCCATAAAGGGGCTGGGGCAGGCTGTTATGCTTATTAAACTGTAGCCAGTAGTGTGGCATGGGGGGTACACGGGGGGGGGGGTTGCTCCAGGCACAACCTTGTTCGGGGCGCAAAATTTCAACACCTGGTGCTGTCTCAATGCTTCCATGGCTGGGCTCCACTGAAAATGGCTTCTCCATGCAGAGCAGGAAGCGACCTCTTTAGACAACAGAACAGCTCTTCTTTTCTTATTTCTGTGGCTGTGATCTCCTGGGTAATGCAGACACCTTTGGGCATTTGAATGCACATGTGTAGTCTGTCCATTTCCCTCCCACCCACCACCTTCATGTGGCCCCAGGCTCTAGCACCCCACTGTAGCATAGGGTTCTAGACACTTTCCCCCTACCTTCTACTATCATTATTAGGCGTCACTTTGGCTTACCCAGAATGTGACCTACTTTTCATAATTTCCCTTGAGTTTGGATCATATGAGTAACCTCCACATGACTGAGTTATATTTCTAGAAATGGGGGGAAATGTAAATATATAGTTTGTTTTGAATATGTAGCAAAATTGTGTTTTGTCCCAATATCTCAAGGACCTCCCCTTCCAACATGAACTTACCTTGACCTTACGTTTGTCATCAGTAGCCCTTGTACACAGGAGGCGTAATTCGTGGCAACAAGGGAACAGGCATTTTCAGTGGTGATTCCACAATTGTGGGACGCTTTTCCCCAGGAAAATTAAAAATGCGAAACTGCCACCAGAAAGGCCCTGTCATACGTCAGCAATCGGGTTTGCACCATGCATGGTGTCCCAAGTGCTAGTGAAATGGACACACATCAAATGCAGATGGGTAGTAAAATGTACCCACCCAGACTATTGATCAGAGAGGCCCACTTATGCCTCAACAAGAAATGATTTGGGAATAACAACAAAAGGCACCTATTCGCATAACATTTGCATGTGTTAATTTATACTATAGACCTGAATTTAGACATTATTTCCATAATTTAAATGGAAATACAATACATCTCACTCTGCTGGTGAACAAACTGTGACTTATGTAGTGGCACAGCCTGCTGTCCAAGTACTAACTGCTGATGGGTAGACTCAAGGTGCTTGTTCTTTCTTCTTATATTTTGTTATCTTTAAACCAGACTTGGACTGGACAGTCCTCCAAAGAGAACAGTTGTGGAGAACTTTTGGCCCTCCATATATTGCAGAACTACAACTCTCACCAACCCCAGCAAGCATAGTTAGTGACCAGCAGTGATGGGAGTTGTAGTTCTGCAACATCTGGAGAGCCAAAGTTTCCCCACATCGGAAATAGAGGTTGCTTTCAAATAGAGGACTGTCCTCTGAGAACCCTTCAAAGAGAGGGCTGTCCACTGCAAAAGTAGGATGCATGACCACCCTCATATTGAAGGAACATAATTTATGGTGGAAGGTTTTATGAGAATGATCCACTGTGCTCCTGAGTAGCTCCCATTCATTTTAATGTGTTTTTGGAGGAGAATGTCCCAGAAGATTTAGTCTTATGTCTTTTAAATCATGGGTGACAACTCTGCAGGTCATACCAATAATGGAAGTGGTACCAAAATAAAGCATTTGTGCAGAGAGTTAATATTTTTGCTGCATATGCTCTTTCCACTGCTATGATGGGAGTTCCTGCTGTTGTCCTGGACTATCATGCACACACTACCAATGGACTGACATGAAGCCAGCATGGGTGCTTTGTGGTCTGTATGGATTGGGTTCACTGATTCCGTACATCTGAAACGTTGTTGGGAGGGGGTGGAATCATAATGTGGATGCCCTTAAGCATCTGCCTGGAAGTAGTTCTATTCCAACGTGCCCTATGGATTAATCAATGTGTACTTCTTATTGCTAATCTCTCTTATCTCTGCAAGTACTTTCTTATTCTTTGGGTGATAAAAGAACAAAGATTTTCTTCAAGAACAATACCTCATTTGACATCTATATCTTACTGTTAATTTACATGATTACATACAGTTCAGAGTGTGGGGGAGAACCCTAAATCAGTGGTAGAACTGTAATTTTAAAGAGGCAGAGGAGGTGGGGAGAATGCCTGCATTATTATAAGATTGCATCAAATGAACTCCAGTAGCTTTTGTTTAAATTAATTTTGGTAAACCTTTTTGATGTAGCTGTTTTGGTGTTAAAAGACAGCTTGATAAATCCTTTAACTTGTCTCTTTTGATGTTATAATCAAGATCCTTGGATTTGGAATCCTGTTTCGTTTGTAATTAGGGGAAAAACACAGTAATGATGTGGCAAGGAAGCAATTGTTCATGATTGGTTTTTACACGTGATGATGAGGCGCCCTTGATTGTTACGGCTTATTCCTAAGGCTCTGGTCCTGTTAATACTTGTTTAACAAGGAGAATTTCAGCAGGTGCTGATTCTCTCACAGGAATAACAAGAGCTGCACCTGCCCAAGATTCAGCATAACTATAAATTGTACAGATGTGCCATATTTGCTATCACATCAGGTCTCTCTGCTGCTTAATATTTTAGAAGTAGTCTTTATGGTGCTTGAGACTACCAAAAATTACATTGTTGGTTTTGAATTTGCTTTTATATTTGTGTTGCTGAACATAAATTTTCTCTTGCTCATTTAAAGTTCTGCTTCTTTTCCCTCTCTGCATTGTGAGTGGATGGAGGGAAGCTTGTTGCAGATGAGGAGAAAGATAATGACTTTGCCACACCCCTTGCTTCATGTTAAGGGCTGTCACATGGAGCAAGCTGGTTTTCTCCTGCTCTGGAGAGTACCAACAACTTGAAGTTACAAGAAGGGAGATTCTGACTAAACTTCAGGAAGAACTTTCTGACAGTAAGAGCTGTTTGACAGTGGAGTTTCCTTCATTGGAGGTTTTTAAGCAGAGGTTGGGTGGTCATCTGTCCCTGATCCTTTAGCAGAGATTCCTGTGTTTCAGGGGGTTGGACTAGATGGCCCTTGGGGTCCCTTCCAACTGTACAATTCTATGATTCTATGCAGGCTAGCCAAGGGGAGGGTGGGTATTATTTTCTACCTCCACTATCAGAGGTAGCATGTCTCTGAATACCAGTTGCTGGGAATCACAGGAGGACAGAGTGCAGTTGTGCCCATGTCCTGGTTGCAGGCTTTCCACAGGCATCTGGTTGGCTGCTGTGAGAACAGGATGCTGGACTAGATGGGCCACTGGCCTGACCCAACAGGCTCGCCTTATGACTAACTATGAAAGTCTGTTGCACCATGGTATCAGGTAGAGGCCCAAATGATCTCAGTGTCAGCTATCACTGTTATTGGACCAGGATAGCTTAGTCACAGTGGTTGATGTAATAGCAACCTCAAGTGTGGACATTTGCGATGTGTTCATGGGAGCCTGTCTTTAAAGCTGTTTCGGAAGCTGCAGCTGGTGCAAAATGAAGTTGCTGAGTTGCCAAGCGAACCACTTTACCATGCACATCTAAAAGCTCCTGTATGAACTGTTAACTTATCAAAGCCCTAAGCAATTTAAGACCATATTAGTTATGCCATGGCCTGCAGACGTTCATTTCATGGCAAGTTGCAAGAGGGCTTTTTACAAAGTAGACCTCAATCTGTGGAAAAACCTCTACCTTGGGTTAAGAACTTAATTCATTCTGTAGGTCTGTTCTTAACCTGAAACTTTGTCAGGTTTTGGACTCTGGGCCAAATATGGAAATCAGAACCAGAGAGAGAAGTGCTTTGCTGTGTCATCCAGTGGAACTTGGAGTCCTAGGCTGGATCTAGACACATCAAAGAAGTGTTTCAGTTAAACTTTGTATGAGAAACCGGGTTAGCAAAAAGGGAACTCTACAGTGTCATCTGGTCTTAGAATGCATAAACCACGCATAAAGCACTTTTCATTTGCCCATGTAGCTGAGTCCTAAGTTAAGTCTAAGTATTGCAGATACTTTAATATTAATTTAAGTTGTTGGGTTGGTTTGATCTATCTCTTAAGAACACCACAACATTCTTGATGGATCAGGAAAGTGTCCATTTAGTCCAGTATCCTCTTCTCACACTGGCCAACCAGATGCCTATGGGAAGTCTACAAGCAGGACCTGAGCACAAGAACACTGTCCTATCCTGTGGTTTCCAGCAACTGGGAATCAGAAGTATGCTTTCTCTGACAGTGGAGGTAGAACATAGCCATCAGGGTAGTGGAGGTAGAACATAGCCACCCTCCACAAATTTGTCTAATCCTCTTTTGAAGTCATCCAGGTTGGTGGCCATCACTAACACTTGTTGAAGTAAATTCCATAGCTTAACTACGTGCTGTGTGAAGAAGTATTTTCTTTTTGTCTCTCCTGAATCTTCCAACATTCAGTTTCATTAGATGCTTGAGTTCTGGTGTCTTTGTTCCTCTCTGCATGGGTTTTTACTAAATTACTGTAGTTGGCTTGTACACACTGTCACTGGGAAGAAAACCCACCACAAAACCAGGGAAGTGCTACTAGCCAGCAAAAGAAGAAAAACACAACTCCAGGCACTTGAATTAAGGTTTATTCCAGACCCAATGTGTTTTGGAACAAATCATTCCTCAGGGACATGCTTTCATAGTGAATACGTGGGGCATGGCTGTGCAACAGGAGTGACTATAGTGCCCTATGTATTTGATTAAAATTGCTGCTAAAATATGCCTCCCCTCCCCAATAATTTCCTCCAAAATACATCAGACCTGTAATAATGTTATATAAAGCCTGGCTTTCCCTCTTTTTATCTTTATTTTGTCAGGCACCTTTGTAAGGCAGCAACTGCCTTTCATATGTTTGTACAGCAGCTAGCTTATGGTTGGAGTTAAATGTTAAACTGCATCCTTTAGTAGGCATCAGCAGCAGTGAAACCTTTGGACTGGAGTTTTGGAATCCTAAGTTTGTTCTTGCCCAGGGAATTAATGGTGTGCTTGATTTGTTGCATTTGAAATATCCTCCTGCATGGTACAGGTGGACATTAAAGGCTTTTGCAAGGTGATCAGAAGAAGCCTCTTAGATTATCTGGAATAGCTGAGGCACCTTCACAGGCAGACCACATTCTGGTTTCTTCCTGATCACACTGTGTGAGGTTAAATTTGTATTAATACAAAGCTAGTTCTTCAACATCAAGTTAATTGCTTCAGGTGCTCACCAGAGTCCCATCATTGGTTCCTTCCTTTCTTTTAATTTACATGGTTCTTTGAGGGATTCAGGTTGAACTAGTGTCACTGCGCACAAAAGGAAAGTCTTGGATTGCAGGAAAACCATTTCCCGTTGAGAAGGGATTAACATTGTAGGAGATAGTGAGAAAGAAAAGTAAAGGAGGGCAAAGAGAAAAGCTAAAATATCTTTTAGACAAATGCTAGGAGCATATGTAATAAGACTGCTGAATTGGAGTGACATGTTTTCAAGGATAAGAAAGATATTATTGGAATAAGAGAGACAACCAAGAAAATGAAAGGGGATTTAAAATGCCAAGATAGAGAAAGAGTTTTAGTGAGGGGAAAGAACTAATATAAAGCTGGAAGAAAGGTAGTAATATTGTTGAAGGATGATACTGAATTTGCAGCAGAAGTTAAAAAACACACATGCACCACACGCTGAAACACTCCTATAAACATTTTGACGGATTCAACAGAGAGAGTTTCTGTGGATGTTGAGGGCAATACAAAGTAGCTGGGATATTTTGAATGTTGCTATTTAGCCAAAAAAGGAAAGTAACAAGGGGGGGGGGGGAGTTGAGGACTTTGATCACTGGCGGGATAAAGAGAGGATTTGAAGAGGGAAGGGATTTGCTAGTGAATAGTTGACATATTGAGAGTTTTCTTTTTTAAAAAACAGTGCAAATTTCCAAAAGCTAGCATGTGATCGTAACCCTTCCTACAGTTTCTGAAACAAAATGCCAAGCTCTGTGTGAAAGTGTGATCTGAATATTGTTGTGCGAAATGTATATATCAACCTGAATCTGTGTATGGATATGGTGAACAGGTAGGATCAAGCAATCATATCAGCATTAAATTTGAAATACATGTGCGAGTATGTAATAGACAGCCAAAATGGTCCCAAAGTTATTGATTTTTATTTTTATTTTAAAAAGCAGAGCTAACTTTGAAAGGGAAAGCTAAAATGCTCTGGGGATTTTTGCTTGCATTCCTGTGATGAATGGGAAATCCACTCCACACAAGTGGAAAATATACAGCCTATGAAATGCATCGAGAAACTGCAATTAAAATTCATCCCAGTTAAGTCAAAAAAAGGAAAAGCCGATATGGGCCTGAGGCAAAAGAAAGAAAGGCAAAGAGATAACTTGCTCTTCCCGACCCTATTCTCTTCCCTTTCCCCCTCACTCTTCTTTACCAATCCTCCTTTATCCTCCCTGGATCCTCTGTTTTATGACAGTTCTGTCACTCTGATCCCCTGATGAGGTTTCTTTTTCTGTCTTCTGTCTCTGCCATTGCTTTGCAGAGGAGTGGGCAAATCCTTAGAGGGAAGGGTTAGGAGACATGTCTCTATTTTCCCCTTTCTCTCCCTACCTTTTTTCCCCAGGTCTTTTTTTGCCCCTCAGAATAGCTTCAGGACTCAGGTATTCCCAGATAACCTAGTGGCTGTGCCTCGGCCTTACAGATGTCGTTGAAATCTTTGCATGCTAAGGTGATAAAGGAAGATGCAAAAAAGATGAGGTGGATAGTCTGATAAAATGGCTGGGCTCCGTTAGATACTCTGAGGGTGTTTTAAATGGGATGAATGTGGAACAGCTAGCACTGTTGAAACAACATTTGTTTCACTACAGAGCATGTGAAAAATGGAAACTGGCCCCAGCATGTCTTTGTTTTGGGTAGTAAAAGGAAAGAAAAGGGATATTTTGTTTAGAGTTGGTAGGGTAGGTCTAGTCGCAGACGACTCTGGGGTTGCGGCGCTCATCTCGCTTTACTGGCCAAGGGAGATGGCATTTGTCTGCAGACACCTTCTGGGTCATGTGGCCAGCATGACTAAGCCGCTTCTGACAAACCAGAGCAGCGCACAGAAATGCTGTTTACCTTCCTGCCGGAGTGGTACCTATTTATCTACTTGCACTTGACATGCTTTCAAACTGCTAGGTGGGCAGGAGCTGGGACCAAATAACGGGAGCTCACCCCGTTGCGGGGATTCGAACTGCCAACCTTCTGATCGGCAAGCCCTAGGATCTGTGGTTTAGACCACAGCGCCACCCATGTTAAGAGTTAAGAGTCCCTAAATGGGATTTCACATGCAAATCGTTTTCTGTTTTAACATTCTCTCCACTAATTAGACTGAGATGTGAATTGATATCTCTTTAGATAAGCTGCATTACTTTGAGTCAAATCATTGGTCTGTTTAGCTGTTTAGTATTGTCACACTGGCTGGCTGTGACTCTCCAGGGCTGCAAGCAGAGAATGTTCTCTGCTCTATATGAAGAGGCCAGGGATTGAATCCAGACCTTTTTACACATGCAAAGCAGATGATAATATGCTTCTTAAATTGTCAGACTTCTCTAATTGTCAAGTAGTTCTTGCTGAAGGAGTCTGTAGGGAGAACTGAACTCTTCCTGCCCGATGTGTATTTTTGTTCAGAAAGCAAAGTGCTGAATCAAACCCTTTGAATATGGCAAAAGGCCACATGTATGCAACTACATGTTTCATGCTATTACATGCACATTTCTACAAAAAAACCCCACTGAGTCCTTTTTTAAAAAAACAAAACCTGTTTTGGAGAAGAGAAATAGTGGAAGGAGAGGATTCTTAACACTCCCACAAACCGTTGCTTCACTGTCACAACTCCCGCTACACTTACAAGTTTCTAGATACCCTCACAAGCATGCAACCCAAGGGGAATTCAACAGGAATAGTAGGTGCAATCCCATGGGTAGAAATACTCAAGGAAGAAGGAGTTTAAGATGGGTGGATGTTTTGTTTTGAAAAGGTGAGATATTGAAGGCACAATTGCAGTATTGTGTAAGAAAAATGGGAAGTGTCTAAAGAAATTGGAGGGGCTGCATAAGGGACTTTGGAATTAAAAGTGGCATATGTACAAATGAGTAGTAGCTAAAGCAAGGCAGGAGCAGCTCAAACCCAGGGTGTGCATGTGGTCCTTGGGGCCCCTCTGTCTAGCCCCCAGGACTCTTTGCTGTCTGTGTCAAGTACTTTTGCCTGGTCCTGCCTAACACTGGCAGTTGCTCATGAAAAAAATGTAACCATTGGGTTGAAAAATTATTTCCACCCTTAGCTAAAGCTTATAGGGAGAATACTAGGAGAGCTGAAGCTCAGAATGACAGTGCAATTCCAATAGGTGGCTGCCTGGATGGATCATGGGGTTGGCTTATCCACCTCCACATGAGGCGGTTGTTCCAAATGTCATGAAGGAGATGACAGTACATCTGCTATTGTAAAAGCCCTCCCTGGACCCTGAAGCTTTGGCAACTACTGCCCAGTCTCCAACACCCCCTTTTTGAGTAAGGTGCTTGCGAGGAAGGTGGCGGCTCAGCTGCAGGCACTATTGGAGGAAACAATTGAATCAATATCTATTCCAGCTTGGCTTCAGGCCTGAGTTTGTCATACTATCGGCCATAGTCACCCCAACAGATGACCCTGTTCAAGGGAGAGACGAGGAGTACAGTGCTACTGCTGCTGTAGGCTCTCTCAGCAGTTATTGATACCATTGACTATGGTATCCTCCTGGAATGTCTCCATAGATTGTGAATTGAAGTCACAGTTGACAGTGTTCCATTCCTATCTGCAATACCAGTACCAAACGTAGCTTGTCTCCATCTTGGTAGCCTAGCTGTGGGGTGAAGCAAGGCACGGTTCTGTTCCCAATGCTATTTAACAGCTATATGAAACTATGGAGAACAGTCATCAGGAGGTTTGGGGAACTGGGGCATCAGTACACCACTCAGAACTACTTTTCTGCTTAATCTCTCTAAACCCAACCTTATCCTTGGAGATAGTTTGGGGCCGTAACTGAGAAGGCTGCTCTGTCCTTGGTCGCTATTTGCATCACCTCTGACAGCAAGTGGCCATGGAAAAGGGACTCTCTTAATGATTACAGAATACAGACAGGTTCATGCAGGTGGAAGTGGCCCTTTTTGTAAATACCTTGAGCTCTGAAAGGGAAAGTGTAGTAATGACTAAAACAGGCTAACTCTTTAGCCTCTGTACTTCTCTACTGGCAACTTCCTTAAACATATTTCTGGTCAGGTGGGCAAAAGATGGTATGGGTGGTGAGCCTTGGAGTTGTGTTATGGCAGATTTTGACACTTGGCAGAGCAAGACAAAGTGAGTTGGATCCCAGATAGCACAAGCCTGATTTGTATAACCTATGACCCTCTCCAAAGCCAAATGCCCACTAGAAACTCAATAAATCTGCTTTTGCACCCTACATTCTGCAGGACTGCAAAAACAGCAAGGTTGTTAAGAACCCAGCAGATTGTAATGCATGACCAGTGAGCCTTCATCTTGGTGGGTAACAAATCGTGCAGTCCCTGGTCTATAGTAAGGCCAAAAAATAAAAATTAAAAAAATCAGGTGAGAGTGTGGCAACTTCAAGTGGCCTTTAGCTGTCAATCATATTTGTATTCCTTCATAACGAGTTGTGATGATTTGTTAACTGAAGGAATTTGCAGAAGGCCGAGCATGACGGCAAGGTCTTATGGCCTCTTTGCCCACTTGATGACTGACCGACCAATTTCCGACGATGCTATGAAGGATCATAAAGTTTAGTTCCATGTGCATTGTGATGATAGTTGCATCTATATTTAAAGCTTTCTGTCACCGAAGCACTCTTGGTGTTGTCAGGCTGTCTGTTGGGCTGGATGAGCTGCAACTTCTTGCAATTGAATGTCAATAAGACCAAAGCAATTTTGGTTGATTCATAGCACCAGCTTAAGCATATTCACTTTCACAGATTACATTTGACAGATAGTTACCTTCAGTTGAACTCTGTGGTTAGAAGCCTTGGTGTACTCTTGACAGAGAGCTTAAGAGTTGATGCCTAATGTTTATTTCATGCCTTATTTTTACCTACCTAATACTGCACGGGAATGCCCATGTTTTAATATATTCAGAAAGGAAGTTATAGTCAGTCCAGCAGTTATCTGTAAGTATGGTGCCATCCTGATCCAATTTCAATATTAAAAATAAGCTTGGTTTTCCAATTAGGCAGTTTAAATTCAAGAAGGTAATCTGACAGCGGGGAAAAAAGGAACCTTCCCACCTCAACCCCCAATACAAAGTAATAAAATTGGAACCACAAACACAAAAGTGTATAAAAGGAACAAAAGTTAGGAAAGGTTGTAGGAGAGGCTACTGTTCAGAAATAGAGCACATTCTTTCTTTGCAGAAGATAATCATCACAGTCCAATCCCAGGGAATTCCTAGGTGAAAATGTAGTAGGAAGCAGGCTGGCTGGGAAGATTCTGGAAGTCTGGTCAGAATGCATATTGGGGAGGGGGAAACCACAGAGAAGAGGGTCCCCTGTAACAGATAACAAAGAGACCATGTCACAGGAACTCAATTAAAAATAGTATTAATTTAAACAGACAGAGAAAATACAAGCCGGAGCCACTAAGTCATGACAGACAAACAAGGACCACGGTATAAACTACAATCCAATTCTCAGAACATGTAAACAATCATAGAATTATCCAAACCACACAGGATGAGATCTCTAGGATGGAATCTCATTTCATACTTTTTTTGACACTTAGAGAATATTCATAGATAGCAGCAATTAACCAATTATTGCCTCAATTTATTTAATCTCTATACCGCAAATCATCCAAGGATCATAGGGCAGTTTACTAAGTAAAAACACAAAAATGTGTACCATTGTAAGAAACAAAAACAATACCCCCTCACACGTAGTATAGAGGGTCCTAGATCATTTAATTAGCCAAAGGGCTGGGAGAAGAGAGATGTTTTTTGCCTAGTGCTTAAAGGTGTGTAAGGAAAATGCCAGGTATGCCTCCCTGGGGAGAACTTACCACAAGTGGGAAGCCACTGCAGAAAATGCCCATTCTCATTTTGCTACCTTCTGGATGTCTCTCATAGGAGGTACAGAAAGAAGGGCCTCAGATGTTTATAGCAGGGTCCAGGTCAGTCCATATATACGTAGAGTGGAGAAGACTATATGTATCAGTTCAGAAAAATAAGAACTATACATCCATAAATGTTAAGAGTAGTTTCAGAGTGACTCCATGTTTAACAAAGGGAAAGAGTAACAGAACAGCAGAGCAGTGGATTCAGCTTATCTGAAATGGGAGGGAAACATATTTTTGATCTTGCTCAGATTGGAGGAGAATTTTCAGCTATCTTGACCCACACAAAAGGGTGCAGACATGGTTGTCACACAAATGATAGCACCCCGGCCGGCAGCACAACCCCCCTCTCAGTCAGCGCCTGCCCTCTCGCTCAGGCAAGCGGCCTTGCGCACCACCAGTCAAGGTACAGCTGAAGACTTCCTCCACCAAGCCCAGCCTTCTGCTCTGTTGCCAAGATGTGCAGAGAACACACACATGCCCCCTAGAAGAGATGTTAGTAGGTTTACACTGAGTAAAACTTAGTTCAATACCACCTATAGTAATTTTATTGATTCCATATTTAGTTCCTTTGTGGATGCATAAAGATCAGGGTTTACAGAAGACAGTTTTTCAGCTGAAACAGCACCATAGTTGGCAGCATCATCAGGAAGTTTTGCTACCCAGCTTAGATGTTACCATTGGTCTGTCAGACATTATGCAGATAAATTATCTGAGCTGGCTTGTCCTCCAGGACGTCATCCTTTGATTTCTGCTGTGTTAACATGGCATTTGCATTTTTTTTTGGTCTTCTCAAGAACGAGGCCCCAGACAAATTCCTCGTGACATATGCAGAGAAGCCCTTTCATGTTAAAGTGACGTGTTTCTTGTTCTCATGTGTTTGCTATATAAATTCATTATCTCTTGCCAATCTTTAGATCTGCCGAGAACCCTCTGTGTTCTCTCAATTTTCATTCCGAATCAAATATTAAAATGCAAACAGCAAATGATTAAAAATATTCTCTCCACCCCACCCTCACGGTGTGCCTCACAAGAGGATAATGATATACAGTAGATTGCACAAATACTGTACAAAGCTTAATGCAGACGGGTGTGCCACACAGACTATAAGAGGCCGGGCATGGTACCAGGGTAGAAGCTGCCATTCTAGCAATCACTGCCATGGCGTTCAAAGGCAACACCAAATTGCAGGGTAGAGGGAATGCAATAGGAGCAAGATGTGTGTATCAGACTCATTTGACTTCTAAAAGGCTTGTCAGGCACTAGATTAATGAACTCTAATCTTTACCTCCCACATTTTAAAAGCTTTTTTTTTTTTAAAAAAAAATGGCATAGGGAGAGAGTTGCTGAAACTAGAAATATGGGAAATTCTGAGCATGCCTATACTAAATGTGGGGTGGAGAACCTGTAGCCCTCCTGTTGTTGTTGGACTCCATCTCCCATCTCCCCCAGCCAGCATGGCCAATGGTCAGGAATGATGCGAGTTATACTTTAGCACCATTGGGGTGGCACAAGTCCCACATATCTATGCTAAGTCTAGTGTGGTGTAGTAGTTAGAGTGTTGAACTAGGACCTGGGAGACCAGAGTTCGTAATTCCCACTCAGCCATGAAGCTCACCAACTGCAGGATCAGCCCTATAATCAACTCCTTTCATGCATTGCGCTTCAGTCATTCGCCCTTATCCAGTCCATCCTGGAGCCCAGTTTGTTTATATTGACCAATTTGTTTTTTAAAACATCTAACAGCCAGTATTAAAAGGCATTAAACAGCTATTCTAGATAAAGACCAGGAAGAACTCCACTTTAATAAATTGCATTATAGTAGAAAGCAGAATAAAGAATCCTCTTCAAAAGCAAGCAAGAATATACGGTAGATTCCCCTCTATAAGCGCTCACATGAGTCCTGTTATGAAATAACAACAACAAAACATGCTGCTACTCTCACCAGGAGAAAACCATTACTATTTATGATACTGGAATGAGAGATTACGAGAACAGCAAACTCATTTTTACCTGTGACCAGTGCCTTATCAACCCCTGCACAGTCCACTGACCCATAACCACTGAGTTCCTATCGTTCCATATAATTAACCATTTAATGCACTTCTAAAGCAAGATGTCCAGGAAGCACAGATCATAGGGTAGCATATGCACCACACTTTGACCCCTTTCCTTTTGGTAAGCCTCCTGTTCTCAAGGTAGATAATATGCCCCTCACTTTGCTTTCTCCATGACTTTATTCTTGATTCAGCAGCTTTCACAGCCATACACATCACACACATTTAAAAAAATAACTAATGTGTATTTGGGTTGCAGTTGTACAATAGTTAGAAGAAATTATTCATGCATAAGTCCCTTGGGCATCAGATAGAACTATTCCTGTGTAACTGATGGCAGGGTTGCACCCATAGTATTTACCCTTAAATAACTCTAGAAGAGAGGCTATCCATTGTTTTTAGATTAAAGATGGGGTACATCATTCATAGAACAGAAGCTGCCGAAGTTACTTGTGCCATGGTTATTTTGGATAGGGGCATAACTGGAGAGGAGCATGCAGTGACAAGTAAAATTCTACCACCATGATTTTGTTTTCAAGTTAGAGTGATGGTGGAAGTCCAATTGATTGCTATATTTGTGGAGAGTTTCTGGCAGCATATTGGTGGTATCTTGTGGACAGGTACAGAAAGACAGATAAACTTATCCCACCTTCTCTTCCTTCACTACAAATGGCTTGGTCCTCATTTCTAAAATCTCCCACCTTGTGCTCCACCACAACTGCAGTGGTCACCCTCTTGATGGTGCCTTCCAGACATCAAAGAACAACGTATTGGGAAAGGAATATGCTGGCCCAGTTATAGAACTCCTGATCTCTTGATAGATGTACAAAGTCTTGACTTGTATGCTTTCTGAAATGATTTAGGTCCTACTTCCGGGTTTCCCATAACCATTTGGTTGACCACTGTGTGAACAGGATTCTAGATTAGATAGGCCTTTGGTCCAATCTAGCAGTGCTCTTCTTATGTTTTTAAATTAGCTTTGATTTTTATGTGTAACCTAGTAGCTTGGCATCAACAGGATAACATATATTTTTATATGAACTGAGTTTTTTAAAGTGCCGACTCTAAAGCACAGAATTGGTTTTAACTAATAAATGTGCAGTCAAAACAAGAATATTTAGAGAACCCGAAGGGATAATTCATTTTATCCTTGAGTTTCTTGATTTCTTAATAGAAAGGTATCACTAATTTCTTCTTTTATCACCTCTACTATCTGTTGTATTTTCTTGTATCTGTTGTCATCGATAACTACTGTTGATTTGTTGTCTCTATTAAGCCATTCAAGGAAGCTATAGACCTGTCATTTTGCTCATAACCTTAATCTGTTTTCTCACCTTGGAATTAATGTAGTGTCTATTCCTGTAGAGTGAGTTTATTCAGAAGGAACTTGATATGCACCAGTATTGGGATTGAGGAAATGTGGGGTAGTGAAGAGGATGGAAGAAGATATATGCATATATTTACCTAATAACAGTCTAAGTTAAGTTGCATAACAGCTCATATGTAGAGAGTACCTGTTATGATAACTCAATGAATGGAGTTGATAGAACTTCAGTTTACTTGATTGTAAGAAAAAAATAGCCCAGTGCTCCACAATCTAAGGTTGGTGAATTGAAGGTCAGCCTCCATGTCTGCGCTGCCACTGCTATATAACTAACCAATTTAAACTGGATATTATGTAAGAGTCCAGCTTTAATTTGGTCCCCTAACAAGTACAATAATTGCAGCAAAAAAAAATTCAGCCTTTCTGTCTATTAACTTGCTGGGGACACAAAGTGAAGCTGGATTGTTTCAAGATACCACAAAAGAACAATCTAAATGGCCAACTCCTTTGTGTAGAGATGCTTATTGTGTAGATGGAGACATATCTTCACACCCACACAAATCTTTCCCTTGTGCGTGTTTGTGCAAGTATGAAGAAAATTCTTCCATATTCTGTGAGATATGCACACATACATCACATGATATCATCTACCACGTAGAATGACTTGAAGGGGCCTCTTTGTGGAAGCTGTACTATGGTAAGTATCCCTTAGTGGATATTAGAACAAGGAGGTATTAATCTTGGTTTCAGGAAATGTTCTCCTATTTCAGCTGGGTCAAAAGTAGTGCTTTCAGATGGGAGGGGGGAGAAATAATTCTCAACGTGCTTGAATTGTGAAAATATCCAACTATTCAATATCCTGTTTGCTGCCATTCTTTGGAGTATCTGCTGCTGCTGTTTTGGGGGCACCCCCCTCCTGTTATTGCATCTTCTTCTTCTATGATTAGTCACATGGGCAATGCCAGCCAATTAATGCCTACATGTAGTGAAGCAGGATTATGCTAAGCATTGTGCTAATCAGTGTTGGCTATGTAATGTCAGTGCTAGAAAAGGAAGCCAAAGGAGAGGAAAGGCAATGATTTCTGAATCAATTGTACCTATATTTGCACTGGAATCTCAAAAGGGTGCATTCAGACATGGGAATTATGGCATTCATTTTCCTGGTTATAAGGCTAGTGCTTCTGTTCCAGTTTCTAACATTCATTTCAAACCGCATAAATGTTGTGTCATGGAACTTTGGCTTGTTGATCAATATACCACCACATCTTACTAAATGTCATTCATACCAGTGGCTGTGTTGTGACTCTACAGGAGATATATTTGGGGATGTCGCCTCCATTTATGCACATGCAAGATTCCCCACCCCCCACCCCATGATTTACCCATGGAAATAGGAGGAAAGAACTGTATGCTGGAACTATCCCCAAAATTGTCATGTTGTGTAACCCACAGAAATGGCAGGAAAATCACAGTGCAAAACTCCCATGATTATTATTTTTTTTGGGGGGGGTTAATGGGGCTGCAAACAGATATTTATCTGGAAGTGATTGACACAGGAATTAGTGCTAAACTTCTGCAAGATTTCCAAAAGTGGCTTTCACATAGCATCAAAGGTAACATAAAATATGAAAACTATCAGGTAAGGAAATACCAGGAAAACAGAATGAAATGCTATCTGAATGCAACCACAGTGAGTGCAATAAATTCACAATGTTACATAGCCAATAAGAATTAGTTATGTTCTGGTGTCATTGAGGACAAACAAAGCCAATTTGGAATGAAATGAAAGCTTCCTGAATGTGTATACTTTCAAATACCATTATAAAATTGCTGAAGGAGTCTAGATCCTTCAGGGATAATGTTCACAAAAGGCATTCCCCTTGGTTTTCCCATAATATTAGCTGATCACTTCTATCCTCTTAGATCAGGGAAGGAAATCAGTGGAACTCCAGCTGTTGCTGAACTCTCATCAGCCATAGTTAGCTCCTCCATGTCAATGATTCTGGGAAGGAAAACTTGAGAATGGTTCCCCAGTATTACTGGTGGAGAGATGTATTTGTATGTAATGTGGCATGGCTTAATTTCTAAATTGTTAGTTACTTTGACATAGAAAGGGTAAATTGACTGATCTAACAGCAAAATGTGACGAAAGAAAATCCACTATTAATAATCACAAATTTTGAAATACACAATTGTCTGATGTTTGGGGCCAATTCTGACGCTTCTCCTTCTCCTTCTTCTTTAACCCCATAAATATTTTCATATGTTTAACTTAGACCACGTTGGAGAGAAGGGTGCCTCTTGGTTATGTACTAAGAACCAAATGATAAATATAGGAGCTATAGCAGAATATTATCCTGAATTATTGTAATAAGCACATTTTTAATAGAGGCAAGCAAGCTAATCCTCAGCCAGAAGAACAAATGTTCCTACCACGAAAAGAAGGTATAAGATGCATTTCATTTCTGACTTAAAAATAAAGGTGCACTTAAACTTGTAAAAGACAACATTTTTATTTGAATGATATGACAGAACTGTCACCGGACTGTTACCTGCTATAAAGCAAGCAGAAGAATTATTACCTTTATTAGGCCAGTGACACTGAGCTTTAGCCATACATTTCTAACTTCTGTCCCTCTACAGAGACAATTTTCTTTTCTTAAATAAACTGTCATGCTAGTGTTAATATATTGTTGGCTCTCTCATACTCTGAGAATACTGCTGATATAAAACATGTATATGTTAGATTGGTAATAGTATCTTTAGTGTAGCTGACTAGAACAAATGCGTTTCCCTCATGGCTGTGCTAATGTGATAAAGGAAAATTGGCTGTTCATCAGCTTTTGGCTGGGTAAAGACAGTAGAGATGGAACTACATTCTTTTTTATGCATTAATACCGCTAAGAACTTTTCACTAGTTATATTTCATGTTGCCTGTGTGTGCAAAGATGTTGTAAAACATGAGATAATGCTACAAATAACAAAGCAGAAAAGGCTGTATCTTTTATAATGATAACAGTCAAACACCAAAAGGACAGTAACAGGCTGTAAAAAAAATGTGTGATGGAAAAAAGAAAATCATTGCAAGCCACACACTCTCATATCCCCCTCCCATATATAGACTTTGTATTAAAATGAAATAAAAAAAATATTCACATGTTCATTGTGCATTGTTGTGTCAATAGATAAAAGCTAACACCAAATGAGAGTGATGTTCTGTGAGTGGGAAAATTCCCATATGCGAGAACTTTCTTGAACCAAATCGCACTGCCTAGCCATTATGATAATACCCTTCAGATTTTTCTTCAGCGGAAGGGCAATGATTCCATATATCTCAAATTTGGACAATATTGACTGCTTCTGGAAATAAAAATAATAAACCCCAGCATCTGTTTTTATTTATTTTTATTTAAGGAAGGAGAATTTGTCTCCATAAAAATCAATTTTCTATTCATTTCACATTTTCTTAGTTAAAATAGTAATGCAGCCAAGGGTGCCTGAAGCACTAATGATAACCATTCAGGCTTAGATTTCTAGATAACTGTGGCTGTTTATATTGGTCAGAAATGTATGTAGCTTTATTGACAGTGGAATGGGATTTTGAATGCTCATGTTCTGATTTTCCAAATGAATTTTTCAGGGCCTAGCTTCTGCACCAAATTATTCTGGCTTTTCATAAGCCTTTTGTTTGTCCTTATACACTCATTGTTTCTAGGATGCAATTATTCCAGTCCCATTTGATTTGATTAGAGTGGATATCAAGGCAGACTAAAGCACTCTAGCTTCTCTCAGCATCTATTTGGAGAGACGATTCAGCAGTCATCCCTTTAAACTCATGAGTACCTGTTTATGCAAAATGGAAATAGGTTTTCACAAACTGGCAGCAAGAACAGTAGCAGCAGCAAGAACAACAACAACAACAAAAGCTTTAAAACCCCAGGCTCTCCAACCTCTTCTTTGAAACAAGCTGTTCGCTGGTAAAAGCTAACAACTTTCATACAGAAATATTTTTCAAGGTTTATTAAAACATGAACAAGTAATTCATCAAAGTTGAAGTTATGCTTGGCACCTGGATGGGGAAGGGGTTCTTCATGCACATCAAAAGATACATCCTGTTAGTAGTTCAGAGGGATCTGGGTGAGCTTCATAATGTTTATGGGGATGTATGTTCAGATGTGCATCTGCATTGGCTATGAGTGCAGCAAGGTGCTCTGCATATGAGTAACCCTTGTGATGTGTGAGTGTGTGTATCGCCACCAGTGTGCATGGGGCTTTCCAGAGTACAAGCGGGTTGGTAAACAGAGAAGCAATAGGCAGTTGTTTCAGTCACATGTCTGTTGATTTTGAAGAGTGGTGATGTCCCTTGACTCATCTACACTTTCCATCAGCAATTATTATATTGTTTAGCTCTGGACTAAACATAGTAGTAGGGAGGCGGGTGGCACTGTGGGTTGAACCACAGAGCCTAGGACTTGCCGGTCAGAAGGCTGGTGGTTCAAATCCCCATGACGGGGTGAGCTCCCGGTGCTCAGTCCCTGTTCCTGCCAACCTAGCACTTTGAAAGCACGTCAAAGTGCAAGTAGATAAATAGGTACCACTCCAGTGGGAAGGTAAACGGCGTTTCCGTGTGCTGCTCTGCTTCTCCAGAAGCGGTTTAGTCATGCTGGCCACATGACCTGGAAGCTGTACGCCGGCTCCCTTGGCCAATAAAGAGAGATGAGCGCCGCAACCCCCGACTCGGTCACGACTGGACCTAATGGTCAGGGGTCCCTTTACCTTTAAACATAGTAGTAACTGATTTTTTCTATCTTAAAAAAGAGGCCCTCTCTTCATTGGGATACATTTGTTCATAGTTCATGAGTGAGTCATTGAATTGCCAGAATGATTTTTGAGAGTACCTGACGTACTTAATAAAAATGGAAAGATCTGGCCACAAGGTAATAAACATTACTGCAGTTTCTTTCCCCCATCTTCTCCTGCTTTTAAAGAAATCTTAAATTCCAACATCAGACCAAAAATTAGGTTATAAAATTTCACCCTGTTTCAAAACTCATAAATACTTTTAGAGGAGATTGACACGCTATGCTGGATTAAGCAGCTATTCAGGGCTAATATGGCTTTTACCCCATGACTTCCTCCCAGTAGTATTACAGCATCATATGTACCCTCTTGGGCAAAACATGGATAAAAGCCAGTTACTTCAACTTAAAAGTTTCATCTGAATGCACCATTGAGGGATTGTTGGCAACTCATTTCAATTCACCATGCCCCAGTTATAGATTGAATCCTTTCAAGAATCTTTCAGATTCTTGACTAATAACTGGACATGTTAGTTGCAATGCTCTTAGTGTGATGCAGAGAGAACTGTGAGCTAAAAATGCAATCCATGCCAATATCTACTCATAAAAGCAGAAAGTATTTTAATCAGAAAAGACATAATGGGTAGGTAATAATAATAATAATAATAACAACAACAATAATAATAATAATAAATTTTGTTATTTATACCCCACCCATTTGGCTGGGTTTCACATTACATGCATCATCATGACTGGTGTGTCCCATGTGAGGGAACGATATGCATCCCAGAACTTCCAGACAGGCGCAACCAATATTCTGAAGCAGCTCACAAACACCATATTTTCATGACTGTGTGTATGTACAAAGAAGCCTGATAAAACAGTGGTTATTGGAATGGTGCTGCTGATCTTATCAATCCTATTGCACTCAGAAACCTAGTACAGCAAAGTATTTAAGGAACTGAACTATGAATCAGGACTGTGTCACTGGTTCAAATCTGACCAATGCCATTAAATGACTAGGTACCCTTTGCCAAGCCACTCTTGCCAAGCCTCGGTCCCCCTATGAAGAAATAAGTACAAATGAGGATGTAATAGGCGGTAAGCTTTTGCTACAATATCTCTTGGTCTTTGATAATATATTATGCCGAATAATAAGTGTTTTCTTTTTATTCTTGTTTATGTTCTGTGTCTCAGCTGCGGGTCAACTTCATGCCTACACCACTCACTTGCCTGCAGGTCTGATCTGCCCATCTCAAGCAATTTTCTATGACTCCCCCAAACCCCACCAATTTCTATGGTGGCAATAAAGGAGATAAAAGTAAATAGACAAACCACATGCTATTACTGCTGCTTCCTCCTTCCTGCAGCATGGTAAAATTGAAAATTACCCTCTCCTTGCTCATTAGATGATCAGTCTGATGGGTGAGGAGGAAATAATAAATTCTCCCCTCAGCTGATCTGCACAGATCAGCTGACAAGGGTTGTGTGTATGCCTCTGTGCATCCTGTGCATGTGTCTGTGTGGGATGGCCACACTTACCGTACTTTTCGCCCTACCCATCATTGGCATGTGGCCTTAGGTGGAGGGAGGGAGGGAGGGAGGGAGAGGGAAAAAGAGAGAGAGAGAGAGAGAGAGAGAGAGAGAGAACTTACACACACACCCTTTTTGTTAAGACCAGTAGAGTGGGTCCTTTTGATAGTTCCACTGCCCACAGAAACTCAGCGGCCCAGAATACTGCATTCTCTGTTATGAAACTCCCTTTTCCCAGAGATGTGAATGCTGAAGATCTACCCTGTCCTTTGACACCTGAGATGAATATTTTCAGCCCCCACCTCATGTTTTGGAATTGCATCTTTTTTGGTAACTAAGTTTTTAAACCTGTTTGTAACGTCTTATGATTGCATTTTTTTTTGTAACTAAGTTTTTAAACCTGTTTCTAATGTTGTAACCCACCCTGGGACCTTCGGCAATAAATTTAAATTGTCACAATCTGCTAAAAAAAGAAGTGAAATTAAAGGTGTGTGGGTTTTTTCTAAGGTATATGATGCAACAAATGTAGGGAATGATTATATTCATTTACTCTTGTAGGACCCCGGTAAGCATTGCAGCAGTATAAATGCTTGAGAAGCATTTTAAACATTTGATAATGTTACGAAATGTTTGTGAATACTTTGATTATCATCACTACATTGCATGCACAGTCTTGACACATGGTGGAAAAGAAGAACAGCTGTAGATGGAGGTTGTGGACTGTGCTTCATTGGAGGTTTTTAAGCAGAGGTTGGGTGGCCATCTGTCATGGATGCTTTAGCTGAGATTCCTGCATTGCAGGGGCTTGGACTAGATGACCCTTGGGGTCCCTGCCAACTCTATGATTCTATGAGTAAGTACCTCCATATGTTTTTCTCCTGGTCTTAGGAAGGGCTTTTGGTGGTGAGCAGTCCTTTGACACCATTCAGTGCCTTTTACTGTCTTCCATGATGGTAGACCTTTAAGAAAATCCGAAGAGTTCATCCATGAACACCCTTCCTTCTTAAAGCAAGAAGACTGAACAGATATGGACTCTTAAGAGCAATGACTTCCAATCTACTCAAATACCTCCTGACCAAAAAATAAATAAAAAAAAAGGAAGAAGAATTATCCTGCATTACATATTGCCATCTTGGAATTTAGGAAGCGAGGAGTTTCCATCTCTGCATCTGGTTAGCACGCAGATGCATGATGAAAGAGAAGTTATCAATCAATGACATACCAGTATAATTAACTATGCTTGCCTGCAATTTATTTGTTATCATCAGAATACTGACAGTAATAATTCAGATTAGTATCTACACATGGCTATATAACGTTGGTGTTCAATTATATCAGTGTTATTTGGTGATGCACATGGGACAAAGAAGATACTAAATGTTATCTTGTTATAGGATAAATGTTACCCTGGTTCATGTTTAATTTACCCATTGAAGGGCTTTTCCTTTTCAGTAGTTGTATCTTCTCTAACAAGGACTGGTTAGAAAATGTATAAGGTGCTTTTCTGGTGATTTAACTAAAACAATGGCACACTGTATTCCACACAAGGCGGTAAATAACAGATGAGATTAGACTGAGTATTTTGTTTCATTTTTTAAAAAATAATAAAAAGGGCTTTTCCTTCCAAATGTAATTTTATAGGTTCACCACAGAAGAATCAATTTCTTTATAAATGGTTTGGAAGATGACAACACAGCTTTTGACTCCAGAATTCTTGCTGGGTTAATTGCAGATCCCTCTGCTGATGGCGAATGGCGAATTGGGCAAAATTTAAATGGTAAGTCTGAGTATTAAGGGAAGATCATATTCTGTGGTATGGCATTCCTGTATTGGCTGGAGGTTAGACTTGATGACCTGTTATTCTACTATCTTTCACAAGAGGTATTTAATTGGACAGCAAAATGCTACTCCACCTTCTTCAATATCTACTTTTATCATATGTTTTCATCTCAAAATGTCACACCATTGCCAGGTTTGGAGATAGGGAGGCACTAGTTCCTTGCATTCCTCTTCCATCCGTTTCAGCAAGCATAGACTTGTCCTCTATTCCTCTCCTAACTGCACAGAATTGCTACTGTGGCCGACCATAAGATAATGTGGGGGAAGAAGGTGAAGCTGAGGCATTTTTATCTTCTCTGAAGCTCATTGGAAGAGGAAAATGTCAGGATTCTTCAATGCTAACATCACTAAGTTTATTATTCATTTATCTAAATTTGTATACCACTTTACAGTAAATAAAACCTCTAAGCAGTTTACCAAAAATTACATTAAAGTTATCAATAACAATCAAAGGTGTTGTTTTTTTTAAAAAAATCAAAATATAATTAAAGTCATCAGTGAAACCAGAATTACATATTCAAATACATGTCAGTTTTTACATGTCTGGGTAGGCTTGCCTAAAGAAACTTGTTTTTAGCAAGCAGTGAAAAGAGTACAGTGAAGATCCTGCCTGATGTCAGTAGGCAAAGGAGTAGCATTGTGTTGCCATGCTAAAAGATCTATTCCTCACAAATGTGGAACGATTATTTTATGGCAGTTCCTCAGACTGGGCATAGGTGATCCTTTAAATAAACTGGTCCAAAACTGTTCAGAGTGTGTGTCCCAAAACTGGCTGAGCTCCAGTTTTGCAAAGGACTAACAGAATCCTGTCAGAAGTGTGGTGGTGCCTGTAGATCAGGGGTAGGCAACCTAAGGCCTGGGGGCCGGATGTGGCCCAATCACCTTCTCAATCCAGCCCGCGGATAGTCCGGGAATCAGCGTGCTTTTATATGAGTAGAATGTGTGCTTTTATTTAAAATGCATCTCTGGGTTATTTGTGGGGCATAGGAATTGATTCCCTCCCCCCCCAAAAAAAATAGTCCAGCCCACCACACGGTCTGACCCCTGCTATAGGTTGTTGAACTCAGCATTCATTCCCCCACAAGGTGACTTAGAAATGTAAATGTTTTGAGTTCCTTGCAATGTGATCTACAAGTTCCTTTGACAACTGAAAACAATTAATACAAAAGCAACTTTGGAAAAGAAATGGAAATGAAGACTGAGTTATTATCACAGAAATACCAAATGTTTTGTAATTGTCCTGGCTGAATATTTGGTGAAGCGGAGATAAAATAATTTTTCACCATGTTCTGAACATTGCCATCAATATAAGGTGCCAGTGGTTTTGCAGCTCCCTTAAATTCTGTTTGGTGATGAATTGGTCCTGCAGATTTATTAAGGCTGAGTATCACTGATCCAGAACATACTGCAATTTGGAGCTAAGTCCTAAATATATCTGCATCTGGCTTGGAGAAATGTTTGATTCATTCCAATAGAACCATCCAGCTCCTATATATCAAGAGTTGAAAATTCTCATTTCGAAGTGCTTCTTGTTGACACTGTCACTTTTGAATACCAGACACACAATAATTGTGTGGAAGAAAAAGAAATCTTTAAAAACATACCTTTCACCTTTATTGCATAAAGTGACAGCTACAGTTGTCCCTACTGTATCTCTTCTCTAATTAGAGGTGGCACATGGGCTGCCTCATTACTTCTGTCTAATGAGCCAGCCTGTGTGCCACCTCTGTAATCAGATAAGAGATAGGTACAAAATGTTCCTATAAAGTTATTATAAATCATTTTAATCAAAAAAATTAAGTCACTGCCCTCCATAGTTTTGTCCGGAACCAAGATGGTTTCATTCAGAAGAGGTAATTGTGCAAGAGAGATCTCTGTGTGCTGAATTTAAGATCCCCTCATGCAGCACAGAGCTGTTTTCTGGTTGATGGGACTGGATTATTTATTTATAATGTATTTTCGCAGGTTCAGAGCAATTTGTTGGGAGGATGCAAGATTTTAGATTGTACCAAGTGGCGCTTACAAACAGGTGGGGAAATTTTCATTTTTACAAAACCCAAATGTGAAATGATCAAAGGAGAGAAAGGCTTATAGCTACGATAAGTTTGCTTCGAAGTTTAACCAGTCTTTTTGGACATTTCTTTATATAATGGCTAGATTAGATTTGGAACTATAACTGCATGTACATGGATTCCAACAGGGTTTTTAATTAACTGCATGGGTGCAGGCTGATAAAATCGTAGGAATTTATGCTGAAAGATCAAAGGTTTGATCCAGCTCACTTTTGGCACAACATCCACTCACAGAGAGATCTCCCTAGGCTCTGAGGCATATCAGAACCATGATTCTCTTTGGCAGTAACACACACAGACACCACACCAGGCTGCTACCAGGAATGTGGAACCTGTCCTTGCCTATCATAACCATAATTAGTATCTCCTTTCTACTTGTGCAAGAAAAACTCAATAGCTTAGCAGTGTGGGCATGAGCCTCCATCACCCTCCCAGTGGTGTCCAAACTTTTTTCAAAGAGAGCTAGCCTTCCATCCCGCATAAAGACCTGGTATAGTACTGGCGTGTGAATCATGGGGATGTGACAAAGGGTCTCTATTTTTCTCAATTGGGAATTCCTTTGTTTTCTAGCAGTACTCCTGAGGTGGACTGGATTGAGTTCCAACAGAATGCACAAATGCAATGTAAACATAGTGCCAGAAGAACACCAATTATAGCTGCAATAATAACCCTACCCATTTAAGAGTGGGCCCCACTGAATTCATGCTTCTGAGGAGACATGGTTAGGATTGTAGCCTAATTGTTGTTACTTCAACACTGTTATTAATAATGTGGAAGCTGTAACACTGTGGCTTATGACCCTGGCTTGTAGCCAAAGCTTGTTTAAAGCAGTGGTTTTCAACCAGTGTGCCATGGCACCCTGGGGTGCCTTGAATGATGGTAATGGGCGCAGCCGGCAACACTGGCCTCTATCCCTCTTTCCTTCCCTCCCTCCTCTGATGCCCTCTTGCACCTCTGCTTCCCAAAGGCTTGCACAGCTGTTTGTTGCAGCAGCCCTGGCTACAAGCTCCCCAGCAGAATGGTGCCACTGGGGCTGGCGGTTTGGGGGGGGGGCTTCCCAGGCTCCTGTGGGGCATTGTGAGGAGGCACCTCTCTTTGGGCAGGGGGACAGCTCAGAGACCAGGGGCAGCAGCAGCTGCCTGGAGGACTCCTAAAGAGAAGGGAGGGAAGAGCCTCAGGGAACACTCCACAAGGGAGGGTGTTCGAAAAAGGGTGAGAGGCTGCCAACTCAGCAGGCAGTGGGTGACAGAACTGGGCTCCTGAGCACTACAGGGGTGCCACAGAAAGAATGTAGCTGGTCAAGGGATCCGTGAACTCAAAAAGGTTAAAAACCTCTGGTTTAAAGTAATCAGAGTTCCAGAATATTGATGTAATAGGAAGCTCTAGTTAGTTTGAAAACAGAAGCAGTTTCTGCCAGCCTCCATTCTCATGGCTGTGCCATAGGAGGAGATAAGAGGCAGGAGGTGCAAGCCCAAGGTATGTATGCTGTGGGTCATTCACATAGTGCTATAATAATAATAATAATAATAATAATAATAATAATAATAATAATAATAATTTATTAGTTAGTTGCTTGTAAAACAAACAGACAGGTCTCTAAGCAACTTCCAACATATTTATGAGCATGAGCATAGCTCTATATAAAAATAGCTTTGTAGTTTCATGCCAACAGAGAATCAAGTCATGTAAAAGATAACAGCGTTCTTAAAATGCGTTCTTTTTAAAGAGAAAACCATGTAGTTAAATTGGCTTTATCAGCCATCTTTTAAGTCACGCTTATGTGTTAAGGCTAATTACAGATGGGTCTTTACAAATAGGGCTTACTGCTCTTTTTATTGTGTGCACTACTCTTTTTTATATCTGTTTTTTAATGCTAGAGACATTTTTGAAGTATGGTCTGGAAAATTTCCTCAACTTCACAGTCAGTCAGAATGTCGCTGTCCTGGAAGTCATCCCAGGGTACACCCTTTGGTGCAGAGGTACTGCATCCCTAATGGTGCTGATGATACGACTAATGACAGGGTGCTCAGACTAAACCCCGAAGCTCATCCTTTGAGCTACATCAATGATAATGATATTGGAACTTCGTGGATTTCATCTGTCTTTAGCACCACTGAACAACTCAACAGAGGGATAGCCATTACAATAGACTTAGAAAATGGACAGTACCAGGTAATTTTAAGATTTCTTTATGCAATATACTATTTACTTATAGATGAAAATGGGAATTGGTTTATTTGTTCTGCCTTTTTTTGTTAAAATTTAACACAAAATGCTAAAGAAAATTACATTCATTGCTCACTTAGTTTGAGGAAATTTCAAATGAATTGGAGATAATGTTCTGTTACACTGGTGTGATAGTTTGACTGTCAAAATGAATAGAACCCAATTCTGATGAAGGCGGCTGGACTGAGAAGTTCCCAAGAATTTAATGTGACATTGTACATGATATAGGGAAGCGGGTGGCGCTGTGGGTTAAACCACAGAGCCTAGGACTTGCCAATCAGAAGGTTGGCGGTTCGAATCCCTGCAACGGGGTGAGCTCCCCTTGCTCGGTCCCTGCTCCTTCCAACCTAGCAGTTTGAAACCACGTCAAAGTGTAAGTAGATAAATAGGTACCGCTCCAGTGGGAAGGTAAACGGCGTTTCTGTGCGCTGCTCTGGTTCTCCAGAAGCGGCTTAGTCATGCTGGCCACATGACCCGGAAGCTGTATGCTGGCTCCCTCGGCCAATAAAGCGAGATGAACGCTGCAACCGCAGCGTCGTCCGCAACTAGACCTAGTGGTCAGGGGTCCTTTTTAGGATGTGATATACTCAACTAGGGACAGGGTAAGACTGTGTTTGACATTTAGAACTGCACAGCTTGGATTCTTGCAATCAGAATCATTGTGGACACAGTTCATCCTGGACCCTCTGCTGGCTTTTAAGCTCACCAGCCATTTTTTTAGGTGGAGCCTTTGATGGGCTCCTTCCACCACTGTCTCCAAGCAAAGATAGAAGCTTTGTGCTTTCTCCCTTTCCCCTTAGTTTAGCTTGTGAGGTGGGAGTATAATCATGGTTTTGTGAACATTCTTTTAGATCATATACCAAAGCCCCATAGGTTTTGTATGCACTTAAAGGGAATGCTCATAAAACCCAGTAATTTAAAAGGGAAAATGGGAGTATTTCTCTATTTCTACACACTGCTTCAAATGGGATTCGGAGCTGGTTTTCAGAATCCTCATTACAGAAGTTCCTTTGCAGCTCTAGGTAGCGTTGAATGCCTCACACCATCTTTGGAAAGCTATTCCTATTCTGTGGTTTGTCTTCCCCAGGGAATGAAAACTCTTGTTGGTACAATTGCTTCTGCATTAGCCTACATTGCAAATGGCATAAGAAGCCCGCAAATCCACATATAGTCCATTTTTCCATTATTCTCAGTCTGAAGTCTATATAACCAATCATCAGCAGAGAGGAACAAATGGCAGTCTCTACAAGCAAGTTCCAATGGCATGCTTTCATGATCTAAGTTTACCATTTATTTATTTTAGAATTTCTAGTCTTTTTGCCTTAAAGCACTCAGGGAAAACAAAACATTCCCTCGAAGGAGTGCATTATAAACATAATGGACATTACTGCTCTCCCCACACACATGGAGCTGTCTTCTTAGAGTGCATAAGAACCCAGCTGGATCAGGCCAAAGTCCCATCTAGTCCACTAGCCTGTTCTCACAGTGGCCAGCCAAAGGCTTCTGGGAAGCCAGAAAACTAGTCTTGAACACCAATGCTCAGAGACATGCCACCTCAGAAAATCAGTGAGATTGTGGTTTGTAGCCATTGATAGCCTCATCCAATTATGCGGCACATTGATGAGCCGCCTCAGTGCAGTAGCTCTGGTCTGCTCCCCTTTGAGGTGGTTCCCCCCAACCAATCTGCCGCCGCTGCCACCTCTCTCTCTCTCTCTCTCTCTCTCTCTCTCTCTTAATTTTTATAATGTTCCTATAGTTGCTTTAATAGCTAATTTCAGCTGAATCGAGGACCAATATGTATAAAGGTATTCCAAATGACTTCGCATTTTGCTGTTGATTTGTAGGTGTTTTACATTATCCTCCAGTTCTTCAGCCCACAACCCGAAGCAATACGAATACAAAGGAAAAAGCAGCGTGACTCTGACTGGCAAGACTGGCAGTACTTTGCAAGGGATTGTAGTACATTTGGAATGGAGAACAACGAGTCCCTAGAATATCCTGACTCTGTGAACTGCCTCCAACTTCCTAGGTATGAACAAATAGCATTGTGTGGAATGCAAATGCACTTGTGGAGCCAATCCAGTGCTCCTGCCAGTATGTTTGCTGATCTCCCTGCTACCTTGTCCCTCTTCTTCCTGGTACACAGCAATGACTCAGTTGTCAGGAGGCCTGGAGATTTCTGTGTCGGTGGAACTGCACTTTTTCACCCTGGCGCCGTTGGGCTGGCCCTCTCTAAAATATAGTGCAACTACCTCACAGTACACCAGTTACACAAATTTGTACAATTTACCCCAGATTATCTAGTGGGGGACTTGTGTGAGGGAAAACTTAATGATTTGGAGTCTCAGGCAGGATTTGATCAAACAAAGAAGAAAGGTTTTATTAAACAAAGGAAGTTTATGACACGAAGTGGGTAAAACAAAGGATACTTCAGGTTATAATGTTATTTCAGGTAACCGTTCACCTAATAATATTTATACTAAATCTACTAAATCTAACTTTCTCTTTTTCCTGTTTCCTTCTCTCTCCATTTCAGTGTCAACCCCAAGCCAGCTGCTGGGGAAGGGTTAGATTGCTCTTGCCAGAAGTCTGGCCACTTGAAGAAGGCTTCTGAAATTAGGCCAAGAGGGCCATCTGGCCGAAAGGCCAAGTGTTGTATGATTCTACTGTAGTGAAAGGCATTTGTATCTAATTAAAAGATCACTATACAAATTGTTAAAAAGACTGGATGGCCTTTGATGAATTCTAGAAGACAAGTCAAGGTTTTGTGGATGTAAGGATGTTCTGCAGCCTGAAATAGTCTCATAGTAAGCAAGGGGAGTAACTGAGGGGTTGCAAACATTTCCTAGTTACTCTTCTTGAGCAGTTTTTGTGTAGACAGGTCTAAGACTGCTAAAACTGGAAGTTTTAGAGGTTGGCAAACCTCACAAAAAAGGGGCAGAGGAGACGATATGTCTTAGACCTTCCTACACAAAAACCTGGCTTTTTAGACAAGTGTTACACAGGTCTGATGCTGACTAGGTTCTGAATTATGCCAAGAGTTGGTGCAATCAGACAGTTATGAGACTTGTAAGACTTACTGCTACACATTTGCCCTTAGCCCAGACAGTCACTGTTAAGTCTGTTTTGCACGATGAAAGCTTTTATTTGGGGGATTTTGCATTCAGCCATAACTGCAACCAACTCTTGGCAAAATTCAGAACCTAGTCAGCATCAGACCTGTGTAGCACTTGTCTGAAAAGACATGAGGGAATGTTCCACCAGGTGCAGCCGCTGTTTGTTTTGATGGTGTTGTTATTTTTGTTTTGTTCTTGCTGTTTCAGTCTTGGCGGCTAGGCTTTTAAAGTGTCAGCATCTTTCTCTGGGCTTTCACGATTCAACATTCTAAGGGAGGAACAAGAGGTCATTGAGGGTACAATTCATTTTCAGCAAAACATATATTTTGCATTCAGTTGAAGTCGGGTGGGGTGGGGGAGATAGCCAAATTCATTGGCTGAGCAATGAATAATGTTTTAAAAAATAATAATCAAAAAACAGGTTTATTTTTTTTTAAAAAAACAACCACAATAACACTCCAACAGAAAAATTAGTGCATCTTAGAAAAGGAATTCAAGAGCCAATGTGTGAAATGCTGCCATGAATGTTTTATAATGGAACATTGTTTTCCCTTCAATTACAAGACATAAATGATAATAGGAAGTGATTGAAGTGAGCGATGTTATGTAGGGACGATGTACAGTGAACCTAATATAAAAATACCCTCTAAAGACTTGTGTATATTCATTGTACCACAGGAAACATTACGTAGTAGTGAACAAGAAGCTACCCTGTTGTATTTTTAAAGAAGAAATTAACAGAATGTTTTACTTGCTTGTCCTAAGGATATAAATCAAACTTACTTAGGCTCCATCTGCACTATATGTTTATAACAGTATTATACCACTTTAAGAAGTCATGGCTTTCCCCAAGGAATCCTGGGAATCTATTAAATGGTACAAAATAATAAATCCTTTGCTTTTAAAGAATTAATCAAGTAAAGGATTTATTATTTTCTACCGCTTAATAGATATATAAATTGATTTTCACTTGTTTCTAATTGTACTTTATGGATCTTGTATATCCTGTTATGCTTTGAGGTCATGCCTGATGAAAAGCAGTGTACAATAACCAAATAATTACATAATTATACTAGCTGTTTTTATTTTATTTATTTATTATTACATCAACAGCATTACTCCATATTCCCATGGAAATGTTACTTTCAGCGTTCTCACACCAGAACCAAATCGTCGGCCAGGATACAATGACTTCTACAATACCCCAGCACTTCAGGAGTTTGTCAAAGCTTCGGCAGTAAAGATTCATCTACTTGGCCAATATCATACTGCTGTACCTTCAGTTAACTTTAGACACAGATACTATGGAGTTGACGAAATTACTGTCAGTGGGAGGTAGGCTACTCACAGTTTGTATTGAAAATGACGTATATTTGAGAGTAAATGACTCACTGTGGATTTATACTCATTCAAATGAGGTGAAGATGTACTTGATTTAGATGATGTAGCATTGATTTCAGATCCAAAATGGGTTTGCCTTACATCAGATAAAAATCTAACTTAACAAAATAATCTTTAACCAATTTTTATCCATCAATAATGCTTTTACATTCTGGATTTGCTAACTCTTAGAAACAGGTATGTTTGATTGAAAGCCTGATTGAAGCTTTGCTCTAGTGGTGCTTCCATTTTTTATTATGGACTCCCATATATGGCAGTTGTAATGGTCTTAATAATGAACTAAACTCTTTGTCTTAGCTGGTTTTTCCCTTTAAAAATGAGGCTTCTGTCAGCGAAAGTGTTGCATTATCTATGACTGACAACTTTATTGTATATGTTAAGTCAGAAGTCTTGTTGAAGGCATAATTACACCCTGTAAATAAAATGCAAATTAAGTAATGGCTGAGTCTCCAGTGAAAGATGTGCTCTTTTTTTTACTTTGGAATTTATCTTTTAAAGAATATGTATTAAATCAGCTTTTCTTAGTGAGAAAAATGAATGTGTGGCTATAGTGTTTTGTTTTTAATTTAATGTTGCAATTCTTTGGACTTTTAAAGAAGGCAGGATGTATATTTTTTTTAAATAGATAAATTAAATAAACACAGTTTTTCTTCTTTATTACTGTAGCATGGCAGTCTGAAATGGTATATACATAGTCTAATAACTTTAAAAAATAATGTGTGTGTGTGTCTGTCTCTGTGTATGGATTCCACTCCAAAGAACAATAAGAGCAACTCTGTAGTCGCAATAAGTAACTTTTTTCACCCCAAGGGCTGGAGGGATCTTAAATTCAATTAAAGTCCAATGGAATGAATTAATAGAAACTAAATTAAGCTCCTTTAACTTCAATGGGACTTAAGCATGATTCTCTGCACTAGGCCCATGTGTTTTAATAGAGAGAGTACAAGCCACAAAAATTAAATGCGAGTAGGAGCTGATTCACCTATGACTTCGGCATGTAGGCTTTTCCTTGTGGCAGGACCCTCATCTCCCTCTCCTGTCATGTAGAGCTGGTGAACCTGTGGACCTCACCTACCCCTACAAAAGTTTTTTGGGACCCTTGCATCTCCCAAAAGTTGTCATTAAAAATAAAAATAAAACTAAGGATGATGTTAGGCATTTTACTACTCCCCATACCCCTGTTCAGGTGTCATAATTAAGTTAAACATCTGGGAGGAAGGGCAACTGCAATGGAGTGGAGGCAGGGGTAGTTTTGTTCTTGCTACTTCTCCATAGATATTTCCTTTAACCCTTTTGTCCTGACTAAAGAGGGTTTGTATGTTAATTATCTGGGGCTTTTAAAATGATATTTAAAATTTTGTTCTGGTAGCCTGGAGAAGGAAAATGATAGAAAATAAAATAAAAGATATGTACATATACTCCATGTCCTTTTAAGGAGTTGGGGTGTTCCAGATTTGAAAGGTTAATGCTGAACGAACAGGTGTTAACTGTAATAAATAATTAGAGCCTTACATCTGCATAGTATACAATGAAAGCACATAATGCATGTTTGATCACTTAATAGTTGGTCTACATGTACTGTCAATTTACTCCCTTGTAAAGCAGCATTTACTTGACATTTATAAATGCTGAATGGAAAGAGACATGAAATGGTTACTACACTTAAAGGGCCCTTTTCTGAGATGGTTATCCTTAACAGAAGCAGGCAATTACTTTCATGATAGTGTACAAATAACAGGGAGATGCCCTCTCAAATGATACATCAATTCACTCTTCTAAATAGCTTGATTTTGTGTAAATTTCATACTGCTAAACTTTTGTTTTGTGATGACTGAATATCAAAAAAACGAATCTAATCTGTTGTACAGGTGTAATTGTTTTGGCCACGCTGATCGCTGCGACACAAGTATTAACCCATACAGATGTCTTTGCTCCAAGGAAAGCTATACAGAAGGCAACAACGTGAGTTCCTTTAAATTTCAAGTTCTCAGATCCGAAGGCAGTTAAGAGTACACCCTCCATAATGTTCTATTGATGTTTGTTTTTTTTAATTTTTTTAATGTGCTTTAAACTTGTTTTTAACTTGTTATGATTCTACTGTCTGGTGTTATGCTTTTTTATTGTTGTAAAAAACCAAACAAACAAATAACTTTGTTTGCTGGAGGAGCAAATCTTGACCCTGCCAAACACAGGATGCAATGCTGAGGGATTCATTGATGCTTTAATGGTATGATCTGGCTAGTGAGACTCCAGTTCTATACCATAAAGGTTCAGTGTTGGCTACTTCTCATAGCTATTTCAGCTTCCAGTGTGCTACCAGTATCTGTATTTCCCCTGAGCTACTCTACAAGCATTAGCTTGTAAGTCACTTTGGGCTGCTCTGGGCAAGATGAAGATAAAGTCTGTAGTTCAGTTACAGGTGATTGTGTGGCGAAATTGTCATAAATTTTCTGTTGACCTCCATGGATCCTACTTGCCAGTTATTATCTTTAATATTATAGGAACCTGTGAATGTTGTATGAATGTCCGCAATGCACTTGCCAGTAGCGACTGGTGGGGCTGTGTGGGTTGCAATGGGTTGCATTGCTCTTCCATTTTCCACATGTAAGTTGCTGCCACTAACCAAAAGAAAAAGGTGCAAATAGCAGGAGTTTGGTATGGTGTGGATACACTATTGATAAAGTGGCAGGAGCATCAGAATGACTTCACTGCAGCACCTACACTGCACAGAGCCTACACTGCCTTGCCCCTCCCCCTCTCAGTAAGCAGCTGTGATATACTGCATTTGGAAGATGGAAGAGCAGTGAAGTCCCACATGTGAAGCCCTGCTGGCCACTACAGTGGTACCTCAGGTTAAGTATTTAATTCGTTCTGGAGGTCCGTACTTAACCTGAAACTGTTCTTAACCTGAAGCGCCACTTTAGCTAATGGGGCCTCCTCTTGCTGCCAAGCCGCCAGAGCTCGATTTCTGTTCTCATCCTGAAGCAAAGTTCTTAACCTGAAGCACTATTTCTGGGTTAGCGGAGTCTTTAACCTGAAGCGTATGTAACCTGAAGCGTATGTAACCTGAGGTACTACTGTATTGGCTCCAGTAGTACTTTGGCATGAGTTTCGTTATTTATGATTTACTACAAAATCCATGCACTGTGTGAGTAGACTTAATATGCACAAATGCATACAGGATCTGCATAATATTAAAAAAAATAAGATGACAATGCAAAATTAAGCAGATGGACTTTGAAGGCCAGACAGATTTTTCCTCAGATAGTCATATCTCTGGAAGAGGTGCAAAGAAGAAGAGTTTGAAGAGTTTGGATTTGATATCCCGCTTTATCACTACCCGAAGGAGTCTCAAAGCGGCTAACATTCTCCTTTCCCTTCCTCCCCCACAACAAACACTCTGTGAGGTGAGTGGGG
Source organism: Podarcis gaigeae (assembly GCF_964106915.1). Lineage (NCBI taxonomy): Eukaryota > Metazoa > Chordata > Lepidosauria > Squamata > Lacertidae > Podarcis > Podarcis gaigeae. Next base: position 94,855,108 of record NC_139680.1, read on the forward strand.
CTGAGAGACTTCAGAGAAGTGTGACTGGCCCAAGGTCACCCAGCAGCTGCATGTGGAGGAGCGGAGACATGAACCCGGTTCACCAGATTACGAGACTACCGCTCTTAACCACTACACCACACTGTCTCTTCAAATCAAAAAGATTTGATTGTAGAAAGTATTACACATATAAGTGAAATATGTATGCAGATTAGAGTTGCCATATCTTGAAGAAAATAAAAGAGGGCAGCCTGAGCCGCTGCCAGCCCAAGCCGGGGAAAGAGGTGGGTGGGTGTGGCCACTGGCACGCCTGTGTGCCTCTTTCCCTGGCTTGGTCTGGCAGTGGCCGCAGCATGCAGATCAGCCCAAACCCAAGCTGCCCAAGCTGGAGCCCAACCCGCCCAACCCCAGACATTTCCTTTAAAGTGTAAAAATCTGCCCAGATGGGCATGTTGGCCTTCCGAAAGAGGACATGTCCAGGTTTCCCCGGACATTAAAGGTAAAGGTACCCCTGCCCGTACGGGCCAGTCTTGACAGACTCTGGGGTTGGTGCGCCCATCTCACTCAAGAGGCCAGGGGCCAGCGCTGTCCGGAGACACTTCTGGGTCACGTGGCCAGCGTGACATCGCTGCTCTGGCGAGCCAGAGCCGCACACGGAAACGCCGTTTACCTTCCCACTGGTAAGCAGTCCCTATTTATCTACTTGCACCCAGAGGTGCTTTCGAACTGCTAGGTTGGCAGGCGCTGGGACCGAGCAGCGGGAGCGCACCCCGCCGCAGGGATTCGAACCGCCAACCTTTCGATCGGCAAGTCCTAGGCGCTGAGGCTTTAACCCACAGCGCCACCTGCGTCCCCAGACATATGGCAACCCTAATGCAGATATCTCATTTCCACCAGGAAATACCCAGTTATAGAACTGATTTCTCTTTCCACTCCCTTCCACTGCATTATACTTTTATACAATAATGCATTCAACTCCATCCTGCAGTAACATAATTCACCTCTGCTAGGTCCAGCTGCTGTTGCACTCATTTCTTTTTCAATCCTAGAGAGAAGAATATTGCTGCATACTCACCACATATTTAAAACCATCTGCCCCCTGCTCAAAGGGTTCTGAGAACTGTGGTTTAACCCTCACAGAGCTACAATTCCCAGTGTCCTTCACATACTACTGTTGCCAGTATTCTTGGGGTGTGTGTGCAGTGTATATCCAGCCTGTATGCAGTAGGATACAGAAAGCTGCCTTATACCAGATTAGACCATTTCCCCTCTAGTCCAGTATTGTCTTTCCTGACAGACAGTGGCTGACCAGAGTCTTATGTAGAGATCTCTGACACCACCTGCTGCCTGATTCTTTTCAGTGGTGCTACCAGGGATTGAACCTGAGATCTCTTGCATGCAAATTGAGCTCTATGATTGAGCTACAGTCCTCTTTGTTCTGCCAGCTGTATTGAAGGACAAGGCAGCTTGTTTTCACCATGAAGAATGCATTTCCAAAGTGTTCCAAGAAACAGAAAATTATAAAATCACAATCTCTGATAGAATGCTCAGAGCAACATGCGATAGAGGGATAAAAAATATTATCAGTTATCTACAGCTTAAAACATAAAGATGACAATAAAACCACTAGAGCATAGAAACAGCAACAAGGTACAACCCAGATTTCCATCGGCAAAAAGCTTGGGCAAATAATGTTCTAAATTGCCAGTGGAGGCTGTATGGAGAAGTTGCAAAATGTTCTCAGATTTGTGTATGTATTTAAAATAAAGTAAACTTTTACAGAATACTGCACTTTGCCTACCTATATATTTCATATTCCAAATATCCTAAATAAAAAAATAGACACGAGTTGTGCAATTTGTAGTAAACAGCCCTATAGGAAACCAGTTTTATAGTAACCTTACTTTAGCTCATGAGTTGGCTGAAGGTTTTCCAAATCAATGTTGTTTTTTGCCTTGCCGAAAAAGCCCTGTGCTCACAGCGGCATGAGACTCTCTGCAACTACCTACTGGAATGGAAGCGATGCCACATAATGTTGCATTGTGTAGGATGTGAAGTGCCATAGCTCAGTGGTGGATTGAAATCCCAGTCTCAACCCCTGTCATCTCCTGGTAGAGCTGAGTCAGGTTCCTTGCTTGAGACCCTACTGATCTCCTGCCAGCCAATGTGGACAAAACTAAGGTAGATGGACCAATATAAGGCAGCACCCTGTGTTTTCATATTCCCTATTTTTCTATATTCTCATTTGATGCCTTGAGAGTGACAGCATCACATTGTATCACACCATTCTCAATGTATTCCTGGTAGCACGTAGAGAAACTCATAGGATGTGGGGCTTCTGTTTTAAGTTATAAAAGCAAGCAACCCCCCCCCCCCCGAGCAAAAAACAACAACACACCCCACAATTGTTCACCTCATCAGTTAACCAAGGTAAGCATCCATCCTAAATTTCTCCCTCACACAGAAGCAGCAGAAAACCAGTGCCTCTTGCATGGGAGGAATTTTCAGGATATGCGGGGAAAGGGGAAGGGGTTTGGCCCCGCCTTAATGAGTTGAGTATTGCAGTGCATTTGGCATTAAGTCTGCCTTGCCAAATTGTCAGAGAAAACAGTAGTGTATCAGAAGGGTTGGATTTGCTCAGTTGAGTGGAATACATGCCACTTTCTGGTATTTAGTGTGGAGGAACAGGGAAAGCAGCAGTGGAAAGTGCAGAAAATAATCATAACATCATTCATATTTTGTTTTGTTTTTACCCCCTTCCCTTGTTGGATTCACTTTCTACTTTGGAAGAAACTTTTTACCTGCAAGTGTAATAGATTGGTTTCATAGCCAGAAACCATCTTACTCAAAAACACATTGCAATGCTTTTTATATTGTTTAATTGAAATAAAATATGAAGGGGTTTTAGTACAAACTTGTTGTTTTCTACTGGAAACAGAAGCAAAGTCCTGTTGCTGCTGTTCTTCTTTTTTCTTTTCTATAAAGAGCTGGATATATTCCAAAAAGGAAAAAAAATGCCTCAATTTCACTGAGTCCTGCTAGCCATTAAAATAATGCTCAATAAACACTGGCTTTTGTGGATTACATTGCAGTCAATTTGGCAAGCGATGGCAAAGTTAAACCTTGATAATGTTCCAGTTCTTGACATTGGAAGGTATGAAAAGGAATATTTTTTACTGACTTTGCCAAACATTAGAGAAGCAAAGGGCTGAGGGCACAGATGTAGTGTCCCAGCAGAACCTTGTTCATACTCTCTCTGCCACAGGAACCTTTGAAGCTGCTTTCAGTCACAGCACTTCAACGAAGCCCGTGGCAAACACAGAAATATTGTTTGATTTCTTTCTTTCTGTTTTTCCCCTTTGCGTTTTCTTCCTCTTACCCCTCCCCCCTTTTTGTTTTGTTTTATAGGATTTTCTAATGTAAACGATCAAAAGGAAAAGCATATGGAGAATAAAATAACCAAAAAAAATATATATTGTGTTTATATTATTAATAGCATAGCACCATCAAACTGCCTGCCTGTTTGCAAGTAAGCAGGCACCTGCCCCAAGGACCTTACAGTGTAAAGTAAGCTAGCGAGGAGAGAAGAAAGGGAGATTATGATTGATTCTGTAATGGCAGAACCATGTGGACAAGTATACCAGATACTATGTGTCAGGACCTTCTGTATTGCCCACTCCTGTATATAAAAATTAGATCTGTATTGTTCATGATTTTAAGCTGTCACTAGATGTCCAGGTTGCCTAAGTGGTCAGTAGTGGGTAAGCTAAGCTCCAGCTGGTTCACTTGCTACAGCCATTCCCAGACCAGCACAGCCTGGCATCAGTAACCCATGCTCTGATAAACCCATAGTTTAACTACAGCAATATGTTCTACATGGGGCCACCCTTGGAGATAGAAAAGAAACTGCAGCTGGTGCAGAATGCAGCTGCCCATATATTAAGCAGGAAAGTACACTGGGGTCATGGGCCACCATCCGTAAGATACTGCACCAGGCCCAAGTCAAGGCATTGCTCCATTTCATCCTCCTTACTTTATAGTGAAAACTCTTTTGTAGCATGGAAACATCCCCCTTTAAGCTTGATAAACAACATAGCCATCTCTCATTTTTAGACTTTATCACACATTGCGGCTTGCTTTTAGCAACCTGAACAAATATGAAGCTCACACTGTTCCAGTGGATTTGTAAGAGGGCATTTAACAGCATAATTAGATGAAAGTTTCTGAAAAAGGAGTGAAAAGCCTGCAGGTGTACAGGCAGAAAGGTTGGGGGGGGGGGGATATCGCAAGATGTTGGCTTCAGCATGTTTTGTATTTGTGGTCAAAAGACTGATTAAAAGCATTTGCTAAAAATCAGCTTGATTCACTAACTTATTTTAAAAGTTGAGCCTCTGCAGTCAAAATGATGGACTATCACAAAAATGAAGTAAGTCTTTTAAAAATACAAACTGACACTGTCCTTTTAATTAGAATGAGTATTGTGAAATGGTACTTTGTGAGGATTAATTATAAATATTTGATAGGATCTGGAATTCGCCAAGCACTCTGGCAGGACTTGTGATACCATGTGAAAACAAACTAAATGAATGGTGCAAATGCCCTATCAGAATTTTTGGTGGGTCAATGTTTGTGTTGTTTCAGTAGGTTTCCCAGTTTTAATTGGGTGATATTTTAGTCAGTTTTCTTACTGCAATTTTGGTGGTGTTTGGTGCTAGCTAGCTTAACATTTTGCAATCTTACACTACTTCTACATTGTTGCCCCTGAACAGCATTCAAACATCTAAGAGAGGTTACCTCCAAAGTTTGAAAACTGACAGATTTGTCTCAGTGATTAAATACAATCAAAATGCTTAGGGTACATTGTTTAAATAAACCCCTTAAAGTCCCTGCATCTTTGTTCTTCTGCCATTTTCCCACTGCTGCGGGGATAGATAATAATAGATCAGGCTCCGGAGGATTGAGTGGACAAGACCAATAGCGGGTCCAATGGTCAAGAAGGCAGTTTCTGCATGTGCTGTAGAGGGAAGTGAGAGGCAGATGGGGCTCATCAACCTGGGAAGGCAGCCCATCTAAGAGAAGGAAAACTCTCTTTCTAAACCTCCGCTGCCTCGTGGGATATCTTCAGTAGAAGAAAAGGCTCAGACCTCCACCCTATGAAACATATTGCATAACAACTTGCACTTCTTTCACATGCACCGATATGTTAATACAGTACTTTTATAAGTAAATAAAAATACGTTTGATGGGAAAAGTTGCAATCTGCTTCATTTTAATATTACACACACACACACACACACACACACACACACTAGCACCTTTCAGTGCTTGCTTTATCTCTTTTCTATAGTCTTGGGACAGATGATGTAGGTTTAAGAGAGAGAGAGATGAGATATACACTTGGTAGAGAGAATGATAGGTTAGACACTTTCATAAGCTTGTTTTCTTCAAATTCACTTTCACCTATGATATAGAACTGCTGAAAACTAGCTTTAAAAAACAGTAATAGCAAAATCCATCTAACATCTTCAAAGACTAACTTAACACCAGTTTAATATTTATGCAGCAAACTGTGAGAATATTTCACCCTAACTTGATTTTTTCCCCTTTAAATTTATAGCGTACCTTGGGACAGGTTACTATGGATTTTAAAATGAAATTCCACTTAATTTTGCCTTCATTCACAACAACCTAAACCAGAACATCAGAAGAAGCATATATATTCTGCATGAATGAAAATGAAATATCCTCAAATTGATTCCCCTGACTAGTTTTGACACACAGCAACGGGGTGGGTGGGAAAGCTATCTGGATGAAGCTGGAAATTTTACAAGCTGGAAAATTCTGAATAACTTTCTCAAGATGCCTGTGGTAGTGATGGGTTTGTCCATGAACTCATCCTTGGCAAACAGATTTAATTTCACAGGCCATAGATCTTAGATTTCTAAAATAATTTGTGGAAAGTATTTGTTGAAATAGCAAGGTGCTGTCTCGAATATCCTAAGACAGATGCCTAGACCAGTGTTTCCCAACCTTGTGCCTCCAGATGTTTTTGGCCTACAACTCCCATCATCCCTGACCACTGGTCTTGCTAGCTAGGGATGATGGGAGTTGTAGGCCAAAAACATCTGGAGGCACAAGGTTGGGAAACACTGGCCTAGACAACCTGGTAATACACAGAATTGTGAAGGAGCCATTGTATTATCAAAAAACTTGGTTGTTATCCCACAGGAATACAATTTATTTTGCTGAGCTGATGAAAATCCATATGAGATTTTAGTTTCAAATAGCCAATTAAAATTGAAGTTGTCAGAGTTATCTCAAAAAGAGCAAGCTGGAATAGTGACAGCAAATTAAACAGGCTCCTATTTAGGTTAGTAAGAAGTACGGTGACTAAGAGGATTTGGTAGCTTTCTGTGTTGCTGAACTGACTCTGGTTCAGTGGCTCAATGTAGAGATCCCTTTAGCTTATTTAAAATGGGTTCCTGATGAAGAAGAGAGGGAACAGTTGTGCCCTAAGGGTGTTACTCTTCACATGGTTACTGCCTCCATGCTGGAGGAAGCAATTTAAAAATATAAATATATAAATATAACAATGGCAACAACAGGAACTAATCCAATCAGTATTTCAAAATGCTATGCAAACAAATATAAATGTTTTCACAAGACATCTAAACTGAAGCAGCAAGGTGGCTTGGTGGTCTCTCTGCAACCATGGCACATTATTGAGAAGTTCTGTACTGATGGTCACACATCATTTTTTCTGAAAATACAGGGCCTCAAGAAGATATTTGTTTATAATGGAGCTTAAAATCTGAAGGAGGCCAGTTGCTAATGACAGTTCCTGGACTATCTGAAGACTTCTAATTCATAGCTTTGTTGACACTGTCCTCACCTCATAAAAGTCACCACTGGGGGGGGGGGGAGAGACTTTGGTTATACACATTAGTGTTGAATCCATGAACAACAAAAATCTCAAGCTCTGGTTCAAGGATCAAGGGTTGTCTAGTCCAAGCTTTGTTTAGCCTTGAAGCTGAAGCTGGAAAGTACAGGAAGACATGGTTTAAGAATAGCAAAGCTCAATGAATAATTTGTAGAGGACAATTTATTTGAATAATTTAGCCTCCCTTTCTGAATGATGGAAGGATCATTACAAGGCATGATACTCTTCCCACTTGTCTGGTTTTAGCAAAGCACCAAAAGTTAGTGAATGTGACCTCTAATATAACCACAGGGACTTCTAATAGATAAATATTTCTACAGTCTTAATATTAACAGTTGTTCTGTAGATTCAAATTGGAAATTTATTTTACTGTTAATAATATTAATATTATTATCAATTTATAATTATAAGTTTCCCAGTATCTAAACTCCAACTAGAGTGTTATACTAATAGTGATATACTTTGCAGCTGAAGCTTTTGTTTATAAAAGAAATCTAAACAACTAGTGTGAAATGTTTTAGTGTCAATCAATCAGTCAATAAAACAATATAAATCATACATTCATAATATGAGGCAACATCCATGATGTGAGAGGGGTTACCAGAGATACCAGCAAACACAAATTCAGTTTGATTTCAACTTAAACATCTGACTCACCACAGCAATTTATACTGTTTTTATCCAACTCATTTCCCCTGATTATTATTATTATTAGCAGCCAGTGTATAGAGAGCCACTGTGTGTTATAAAGCTATTCTTGTCACTCAAAAGAAAACAGATCATTGCTGCGTAGTATACCTGCTTGCTTGTGTGAAACAAAGGTTTCAGAAACTGATCTCATAGGTCTCTCTATAAGGGCAGGTCAACAGATGAGTGATGTCTTCCACCTGAGGTAGACTACAAATACAATATCTGTCTGTGTACAGGACCTTGTTGTAGCGGCCATCCAAGGCTGCAGTGGGCAGTGGTGTAGCGTGGGTTGTCAGCACCCGGGGCAAGGCAAGTAATTTGCACCCCCTAACCCGTGGATTTGCGGCCCCTAACCCTAACCCCCAGATGTTGCGCCCGGTGCGGCCGGCCTCCCCTGCACCCCCCACGCTACGCCACTGGCAGTGGGCATCACTTGGAAACCCAGCTCAATACAGACATTTCTTAAGGAAGCTTGATCAGATAACTAGCTCTAAAATACTCTGTTTTCAAGAGTGAATACCAAAGGGAAATGCTGGTTTTTGTAATCAGTTGCAGCTCCTTTCTGGATTCTTTCAGCTGACTTTAGCAGCATTGTGGCCTCCAATCTCATACAATGCAATCAGAGATTAGGCCAAACATGCATAATGCATCTGGAACTTTCCTTGGGCAACTCCCATGCACTCTTGTGTTTCAGGCAGCAATATGATCTACGCATTAGTTCAGGAAGTGTGGATCCAGGTCAGTTTGTACCAGAATTTGCAAAGATTGAATTCCTCAAGCATCCTTATGGAGTTGCACAAATTGCAACAGCTGTGTGTATAGGTTCTACATGGAGGCACTGGGGGTGGGAAGCAAGGGATTCCATTTGTGCAAATGGGCTTTTCCCTCTCTATTTCTGATGTTGCGCAAAATTGAATTCCACCCAACATTCATGTAATCTTTAGTTCTTCATTGACTGCAGGTTCACTTGCAGGCTTGTAGGCTCCTGTGAATGATTTACTGTATTTTTCTGTGTATAAGACTGTATTTCCCCCAAATTTTTGAAGTTTAAAATAAGAGGTCATCTTATTCATGGATAGCGCATAGTACATTTTCTTAATTTTGGATTTTAAAAATACCTGTATAGGGGTTGTCTTATACATAGGGGGGTATGTGGAGGGTGGAGAATGTCAACTCTAAATGAAGGAAAAAGGCATGTGATTCTGAAAAAAAAGCCATGATGCAGCAAACATGGTCTGCATGTGGGGCTAAGTTTCTTTGTATGGACTATGTCATTGGAAAGCACAAAAAGTGCCATATCAGAAAAAGAACCTACATCTGACTTGGAGGCTCCTGCATCATATGTGATCCACAGGTTCAGATTGGTTAATGCTTCCACCTATGACATTGTTGAACAAAGGGAGTGTATGGAATAATTCCAAAAATCTGATACCTGACCAGTGATGTTGACCTGACCATCAGCTGGTATGAGAAACACTCAGGAGTCAGGAATTTCCATGAAAAGCTTCATATGTTGTCCTCTGGATCAGAGCCAAATGCTAAAGTTGATAGATCATTTTTCTAGGGAGCGAGTACCATCAAATTCAGTGGGTTTTACTTCTGAGTATACAGGGCTGTCTTAAGCATATACGATGCCAGGGTGCAAAGGTCTGCCACCCCAGGCCCCAGGTTGCCCAGTCTCAGGCACGCAGGAGGGCAGAGCCAGCTGGCTGCCTCAGAGTCTCGCTGACTCGGTCGCCCCTGAACTCGTGGCGCAGAGCCACCTGCAGCAGAAGAGCCTGCTGTGGCACTCTGACTGAAGAGCGGGCTTCTCCCTGGATGCAACTCTCAGGCCCCGGACTCTTGGCCTGTCGCCCCTGGGAGCCCGGCGCCCGGGTGCCCCGCACCCCTAGTGCCTATGGGTAAGACGGCCCTGTAAGTATACATGCTTAGGGTTGCACTGTAAATTTTGTAGGAGTGTCTTGAGTGGCGTATTGTGCATGTCCTCTCCTCTGTTGTATCTTTTTAAAAATTGCAGCACACAACACAGAACACACAGTGACGGTATATACACTTGTACCTATGTAGACATTTTGAACCATAATCTCTTTATTATTCTCCATTTGTTCCAGTGCGATCACTGTTGGCCACTGTACAATGACAAGCCTTTTCATCCTGGAGATCAAGTTCATGCTTATAATTGCAAGCCTTGTCAATGTTACGGCCATGCAATAAGCTGTCACTACAACAGGACAATGGATTCTTTTCCTAATGAACACTATAGAGGAGGTGGCGGAGTCTGTGATAACTGTCAACATAACACTACAGGTAATTAACAGAACAGAATATATCCATGGTGGTTGGCTCTTGCAGTCATTCCAAAGCATCATTACATCTGAGGTTGAATTGTAAAGAAATCTCCATGCTACATATCAGACCAGGAAAATGAGATTGGTTTGCACTATCTGCATGTATTATAGAATCAAGCAAACTTTATATAAAATAAAGTTCCAAGACTGTTTGGTTCACATGGGTGGAAAAGGGGATATGATCACACCCTACATAAACTACACAGTGGGGGATATTCAGCTAACCCGTTGCACCAGCAGAAGCCCTTGTGAGGATTCCTGCTAGCACAATGGGGGTGTGCCATCCCCAAATCTACACTGGAGATTTGCGGGAACTGTAAAATAGTGGGTAGACATGGCAGACGACACAGCGATTTCTCCAAGCAGCTCTTTATTTTGTAAGCTGGAACAGAAGACTGAACAGCAAACAGCTCAGTCGGCCTGCTTTTATAGGCAGCCGGCTGTCAACATTGTAGCAACAACAACCCAGAGTTTCCCGCCTAAAATAACTGACGTGGACCTGAGTGAAAACTATCTACAGACCTGAGTGAAAACTATGTACAGTATCCCCCTGCTGGCCCAGGGTGAACTTCACTACATAACAGGAACCTCCAGAACAGATTTAGGGGGCACGAGGGTAGAGGAAAGTTTATTTTGCTCAAGGAACAACCTTGTGCTGACGAAACCTTAGCCTTAGCAGTATGTTTAATACAAGCCAATGTGTGTACCAGGCTGGGTGCATGATTCCCCTGATGCCTGTGATCTTCCCACCACATTAGCACACTTTACATGCAGCAGGGAAGAGTGGTAGCTCACAGGTAGGACACATGTGATGCTTATCAAAAGTCCTGGGTTCAATCCCCGTAGGTAGGCCTGGAAAAAACTCCTGCCTGAAAACCTGGACAGCTCTTGCCCATCAGGTCATGAATAAACAGGAACAGGAGCAGCTGATGGAGTGGTGCAATATCTTTATTTATTGTCCTACACTTCCTCCTAAAAGGGAGCTCTGTGCAGCTAACAACATAGAATAATATAACAATTTATAAACAATTTAAAAGAACCATTAGTCAGCCATCATAAAACTTCATATAACTCCGGCTAGGCACCTAGCATCCCTTATCATTATCAAATGTTTCAAGATCTTGTGCTTACATAAGAGCCAATGTGCCTCAGAAACTATTTTGCCCTCACCTTGAGACTGTTGTTTTAGCCAGGGAATCAACTGTACAATATAGTACCTGGTGTACCAACAGAATCTATAGTCTTTCAGGGCCATCAAGCACTGGAAACAAGTTCCCTATTGGATGCATTAGCCAATGCATATGGTTGGTTGGCAAAATGTCTTGTGGTTTTTCTCAAGTAGTAGCAAAGCCCAAATATTTTGAATAATAATAATTTATAATAATAATAATTTTATTATTTATACCCCGCCCATCTGGCTGGGCTTCCCCAGCCACTCTGGGCGGCTTCCAAAAGAATATTAAAATACTGTGATACATCAAAATAAAGAAGTTTAGTGGAACTCTGCCTCTCCACAACTCATGTCTGCTAAGTCATTTAGTTTGGTAATTTGCTTCACTTTAAAATGTATTAAAATAGAATATACTTGCTGAATTTCTATTTCTGCATGTTATGTTTGTGGTGGTTTTGGGACACTCCCTTTAGTACTCTTGGCTTTCCTCCTTAAGGATGGTAAGGAAAATTGGATGTTTAAGAGTAATTTCTCTTTTTTAGGTATAGAATATATATTCATACAGAATAGCTTTATAGGAGTGTTGTGTTATGTAACAGATGGAAGTTTAATGGAGTAAAACACAGTTTGTAACAGGTTCATTGTTTCATATGCTCTGGATCACTAAATTGGCAGGTAGAGATGAAAGGTGCATTAAAATGGACGTCCTGAAAATTATAGAATTCCCTCAAAGGAATAGTCTTTAATTTTGAATTATACAGCTAATTTTAATGAATTGGAAGCCATAATGCATAACCTTTCCTTCATGCAGGAAGAAATTGTGAGCTGTGCAAAGATTTCTTTTATCGGTATGTAGATGCAGATCTCTCATCCGTGGATGTTTGCAATCCTTGCAAATGCGACATAGCAGGCACCAAAAACAGTAGCCACCAATGCAATAAGGTAGGTGGGTTTAACCTAGAATGTTACCCTATATTCCCAATATTCAGGCTATGAGTACCATTGCATATGTAGCCAAAACAACACCCATGCACAAGAGGGAGGTGTTAGCAGGCTTGGGGAGCCCAAACCCATCCAAATAAGGACTAAACATTCCATCTATCAAAGATGCTTTAGCTGAGATTCCTGCATTGCAGGGGGTTAGACTAGATGACCCTTGTATACATTCCAACTCTTAAGATTCTATGATTCTATAATTTGCCATGAAATGCTGACTGGTTGGGTGTGGGTGAAAACTGGAGATTGAATAGAGTGGTTGGAATCTTGCACAGAGGTTTTCTTGCAGGTACAACAAATCATCATACTTGTTATAACTGGCAGCTGTTGGCACTAATGTGACTTACAATAATTCATGGGATAGATAACATTTAAAGTTTTTAAAAAAGAAAGGAATCCTTTCCCAAAATAGTGGCAGATTCACATAGGACATATGAAATTATTTTGTGATTCTGTTATCTGGATCACCATATCTCCAAAGACTGAAGAAGTATGATAATAATATGAAAAACAATTTTTAAAATGCCTTAAGAACACTATTTTTTAAAAAAGAAAATCCACTTAAGTAGCCCACACCACCTTCTCACTTGCTAAATAGTTGCCTGAAGCCTTTTGAAACTTTCAGCAGACACAGAGCAGTTCACACGTGCAGACTGGCTGTTTTCATTTCTCCAATTTTTGCTTTCTATGGATATGGGATTATGTGAAGAACTGTTAGACAATAATGCCAGGCTAAGGATGAGTTGGAGAGCTGACACACACAAATGACCACAAATTTGTTACTTTATTTACAAGAGGAAATTTATCTTAAAAAGCCAAAATGCTACCAATTATTTTAAGTCACTGCTTTCATTTGCAAGCAAAAACATATAGTGCAGTAATAAATCCATTTCTTTCAAAAGAGCAGGGAAATGTGTATAAAATCCTGCCTTTGGCTGAGAGCTGGATCAGTCCAAACCCAATTCCCTTATTGTATTCTTGCCTGACACTAAACTTTCTTCATTGGTGCAATGATGAAAAATCCTTTTATCCAGTAACGTTTTGTGGCTTTTTCTGTCATTTCATGTTTGTTTTTATGCTCACTGGGGACATTCTTTTATTGGTAGCTTTGATCCTTCAAGAGGCTCTGTGAGCACAGCAAGATTTGATATCTTCTACCTGTGAAGAGCTCATTGCTAGCTTGGGGTTTAGGCTGGCAAAAAGAAATGTGAAATCCTAGAGCCCTGTACTTATTAAAACAGTGACAATAGTCTAAAGCAGAGGGTCTGATTTTCTGCCTCTAATAATGATACATTTTTGGCCAATAGCACAACTCCAGAAACAATTTGAAAGTCGCATGATATGGTAAGAATGGGGAAGAGAGGGGAGGGGAGAATTTAAATGCCAATTTTGAGATTTCTTTTTTCAAGTGGTAGTTTTTCAGCGCTGACAGCAATTTAATGGTAAGCCGTTCTGCTTCAAGGTGGCAAAGTAGGGTGTTTTGTTTTTGGATGGCCAGAAATTTAGCGATGGCTAAGACTGAGAAATGAGTCGAAAATCAAGATAATATAAAAAAGAAAATAAGGAAAAATGGGTTGAACTGTACAGCTCAATAAGGCATCAATAGACTGCTGCAAAAGGAGCAAGGTAGAACAAAATGATTAAGAGGCATTAAAAAATAGATTAATAAGGCTGGAGAGTATGGGCTGAAATGAATTACATGAAATAGAAAGGCATTATTGAAGGGAGTGTTTCCAGGTCTGACCCAAGGAAGATGGAATCATAGGGAATAAGGCCTCGGCTCATGAAAATTAATTGTCACGTCACAAGGATAATTTTCAAGGAAATGTGTTAAAAATGGGCCACAATACACTTTCTCTGCATAATTTACCATTCCCAGCAGTTTATCAATGCTTTCCTATACAGAACCAGTTATCTGTCATTTAGCCTAAACGAAGATGCAGGATTCCGGAAGAGAACAATCACAAGTTCTTATCCTGTGTATTGGGGGGGGGGATACCCCACCCCACAAAAAGTTGGTTTAGAGGAGGAAGTGGTTCTTTTGCAGTGGCAAAACTTCCTTGATGACATTGTCTTCTTTTTAAGGCACAATCTAGAAAAGAGTGCAATTCTATACTGTACATATCACACAATTCCAGATCAAGGAACAGCATTAAAATACAATAAAACAGTATTTCAAAATGCAACTTAATAAAAAATCAGACAATATGCTAACCACATAACTACTCCAGCCAAATAAGGGGCATCACTTTAGCCAAATGCTCGGGCGAATAGTTGCATTTTTAGTGGGTGCCAAAAGTCAATTAGTGTAGATGCTGATTGAAGAGGGGTGCATTTCGGAGGTAGAATGTTACTGTTGGAACTGCAGTCTCATGAACTGTCATGCACATGGGTGTAGCCCGGGGGGGGGGGGCAAAGAGGGGCAGCTGCCCGCCCTAAATCAATAAATTTCAATAAAAATACATAGCAAACTGAGGTTCTGCCCCACCTACAAAAATCCTGGCTATGTTCATGGCCATGTACCATATCATAGCATGGAACAGTGCCATAGCGAGAAGGGCACCCATTTTCACACTCCCTGGGCTGCTCCTCTGCTGCTCTGGGCAGCCCAGTGATGTTTGCAGACTTCTCTGGGCACCTTAATGGAGGAATCTGGTTGCTGGCCTGGGTCATCACAGCAGTCAGCCGGCTGCACTGTTAGAAATGTGAGTGGAGTGCTCAGTGGGGCTCGGATGGAAGAAAGACAGAGAGAGTGGGTGAGAGATGCAGGAGGAGGGAAAAGGAGAGAAAAGGGAGGGAGGGAGGGAGGGAGGAAGGACACAGCAGGGAAAGCAGCAAGTGGAGGGAGCGCAGGAGGCAGGAAATCACTGGCAGAGGGCAAGAGGTGATGAAAAGCAAACTCTTTGAGTTTCTAGTCCATGGTCTCTCCCATCTTTGGAGGCATACAGCTCTTTGGCAAGGAGGCAAGGGGGACTAGGTGCACCTCTGTATATCACAGACACTGTGAAGTAAATATAAAGTACAGAGATAATATTTAATGCTAGCTATCCACCCAACACCTGATGTTGGGAAAGATTGAGGCACAAGGAGAAGGGGACGACAGAGGACGAGATGTTTGGACAGTGTTCTCGAAGCTACTAGCATGAGCTTGACCAAACTGCGGGAGGCAGTAGAAGACAGGAGTGCCTGGCGTGCTCTGGTCCATGGGGTCACGAAGAGTCGGACACGACTAAATGACTAAACAACAACAACCACCCATATCTGACTCTATCAGTTGTTGTGCTGAATTTTATTGTGGGTAAGGTGACTTCTTCATTGGGGACAGACTGGATTTTTTGTGTTGGACTGTGTGTCGTAAGCCTCATTTTTCAGGTCTGGAACCAAAGAGGAGTACTTCTGCTACTAGAAAGTATCTCATTCTGTGACCTAGCAGAAGAGCATTGCTCAAGAAAAGCAAATTATACAAACAAGCTTATGTACTATGCACCAGAGTTCATTTACTGCTGATATTCTTGGTGTTTCTCATAATGCCACCCCCAATACATTATGTCACTGCACTGTCTTTTGCCACCTTGCACAACATTCATGGAACATAACTAACAAAAAACTGTTCCATTATTTTCACTTCCCAGTAGGGGTGTTCCTCTCCAGTTATACAAGCCTTCGTTCATAATATTATAAGAAGCTGTAAGATGATTCAGCTGGGCATTAAAATGATTTATACTTCAACAAACTCTCACTGGCCTCATTTTTGCTTCATCGTTTTTGATTGTTTGTTTGTTTAACATATTTATAGTCCACTTTGTAAGGAAATTTTCTTCACAAAATGCACATAAAAATAGAGTCAATAAAGCTTAATAATCTAATATTATTAAAAGCTAGAATAGAAGTAACAAATAACTTAGCAAATGCCTAAACATACGAAACCGAAACTTTGTTGACAGTTATCACTGTCACTACTACTACAGGGAGTGACCTTTGCATAATACATTTCAAATAAAGGTGTCTTGAAAACAGTGTGCATGTAAAGAGCTGGAATCACTGGGCACACACCACTGCCATTTCCCTGAACCACCTGGCTCTGATCCTTTCTATTGTCTCTTCTGGGCAACCTTCCAGGGCCATATGCCAGTGGTGGGCCACTATCTACTGTACAAAGGTGAAATTATTATTCTTTGCCCCACCCACTTTCTGCTCTTGACTCCAAAAAGTAGAGTGGGTGGGGCAAAGAATAATAACCTCACCTTTGTACAGTAGACCACTGTCTACTCACACCCTTCCCTCTAACCTCCAAAATGCATTGTCATAGTTCAAGGATGTGTTCTAGTCTATTAAAAACACTCAAGGGTTGTGTGAAACAGGGGCAGTGAGAGGGGTGGCCTGGGGAGAGAGGGTGCATCTGGGAAGAGTGCAACGGGCCAGGTAGAGAGGCCTGGAGGGAGACATTGGGCCTAAGGTTTCCCAACTCTGATTAAAGCAGTGACAAATGTAAGCAGCCCCTTGACTTGATTTGCATTTTCCTTCCAGCCAGTGGTGTGGGTGGGGTTTAGAGGGTGAAAACATGCAAATGGGCAGTGGTGAAGAAGTGAAATCAGAACAGGGTCTGACCAAAACCTGGAGCTGGAACTCCTTGAAAGCAGAAAGCCTGTTTAGTATTTTGTGGTTCTGTGTGCTTGGTGGTGATTTTGCATGCTTTGTGTCCAGTTTCTGTTTGATACTAGATCCATTCATATTCATCAATGTTCTCCTCCTCCTCCTCCTCCTCCTCCTCCTCCTCCTCCTCCTCTTCTTCTTCTTCTTCTTCTTCTTCTTCTTCTTCTTCTTCCACCTCCTCCTCCTCCTCCTCCTCCTCCTCCTCCTCTTCTTCTTCTTCAAAAGTGTGCTCTTCCTTAAAGTCATTCTAATGAATTTTTATTCTCACAGTTTCTATAGCTTTATGTTACGGTGAGTTAACTGCTAGAGAATAAACTATGGAGGCCTATTTTGTCCCTGTTCTCACTTAAAGATTGTCCAACCTGCCAACCCACCCATGTTGCTAATGAGTGTTTATCAGGGAGGGTGGGGGGTGAGGGGGGGGAAAGATAAGTTCATCATTCCTCAACATTTTTCTTTTTGTATCTTTTTAGATTGGAGGTCAGTGTAATTGTAAGAGACATGTGTCTGGCAGACAGTGCAATCAGTGCCAGGATGGATTCTACAATCTACAGCAGTCAGACCCTGATGGCTGCAGCCCCTGTAACTGCAATACCTCTGGGACAGTCAATGGAGATATTACCTGTCACCAAAATTCAGGCCAGTGCAAATGTAAAGAAAATGTTATTGGTAGGTACAAGGCAATAATCTACAGTCAGATACCTTTCTTTTGTCTACAAATGAGAAATAAAAAACATGTGCCGAACCTTTTCATTCTTTCTTTTTTAAACACATCAGGTGAAATGTATTCTTTTTTCATGAGAAATAACGGAAAACTGACTAAATAATATGCAGTTGCGTATTTATTTATCCTACCCAATTACAGCTCAAAGCAAAGTATAATCAGCTCCTTGGGTTATTCTACATTTAGTAGGTTTTAGTAGTTACAGGAGCACCTACCACTTTGTAATAATAAAGGACAGGAATAATATAATTTGCTTACTGCTGCCACAAATGATTCTTTCAGGAAAACAGCACTTTTTGCATGATGCTATAAACTTAATGAGTTTTAAGCAAAATATGTCAGTTTCCTTAACAGACAAAAATAAATGGATTTTTCTCTTCAAAAATATTCTGCGCTACAGGGTCCTTTGTGATAAATCTTTTCATTCACCCCCCTTATAATTCTTTGAACTGTTCCTATGAAATGCAAAATGTCAACATAATTCTACAGATCTTACACATTGCTAGGGTTAGTTATCAAGGGCCACATAATTTTAATTTTGTAATTCAATGCCAAGTTGATTATAATAAACTACTACCTTCAGTGTTATTTATCATTTTTTTAACAAGACGTGCTTTTTTGTTTGCTATTCCCACAGGTATTTTCCAGAAATTAGATTTGATTATAGCAATTTATTATTTCCAGCATATTTGAGGGGAGCCACATCTATGTAAGGACAAAATTTATCAAACACCCAAAATATACAGTGCATATAATGCACTTTGAAATGTTGATGTATGAGAATATTATGCAAGGAAAATTTCTTGATGAAAGGAACTCTGAGTCGTAACTGTACATGCCCCAGACATGTGGTTTTAAAATAATGTTTTGTATTTTAGTATCTATTTATACACCATTTCATTGCAGAAATAACTGTGCCATGTATTGATGCTAAATGTGTTTAAGTGTAAAAAAAGCCTTTCCCGTTATTAAGACCTATTTTATCGAGAAATCCTATGGGCAAACATGGTTAACTACTCTTTAATTTCATTGATTCCCAGGGGACTTGTGCAATTTATGGATAATCAACAGCATCAAGTGATAAAGCTTATTCTGGACCTAACCGCTCTAGGCTGCAGGTTGTGGGTTGCATGTTTGACTCTTTACCCCCCCAACCCCCCAAGCTTTCATGCAATTGCTTTTTTTCTGTGTGCAGAGAAAGTAACAATTCCTTATAATCTCCCGTGGAATGTGTTGGATCCAATGAATGGTGCCTTCCATTCATGGAACTGACCAAAATTCAGCAAAGGAGTCCCACCATTCATTGGTTTCACTGAGTACTGTGGCATAATTATTCAAATGTAGAGTTATAAAATTTCCTGGAAACCAGGGTTGGGTAGAGATGGAGGAGACATTATTATCAGGGGGAAAAAATGATTTTTTGGGGGTGGGGATGTGAAATATATGCAATACTTTCTTGTAGACTCTAATCTTCCTTTATTATTTTAAGAACAGGTACATCATCTACGACTTTGTTAGCACAAGACAAAAGACACCCACAGTGATAGGGGAAAGGTTCAGAAAACAAGCATCTCTGTCATGTAATTAGGGAGTAGTGATATAGTTGGATGTTCAGTCACACTTCATAATACCATTGAGCAGTTCAAACTTATTTTGTTATTCACGTGGTGATCTCATATTAGGTAAAATTACCCTTATTTTTAAATTATATCCTGTTTCTCAGTAAATAATATATCACTGAAAATGATAGGAGACGTTAAGTTTGTCTACTCAGACTAAGTGTGTATAGCTACTGATTTGGTATGTGCACTTTGAGTACCAGTACTTTGAGAGCCAGTGTGGTGTAGTAGTTAAGAGTGAACCGGGTGAACCGGGTTCGCGTCTCCGCTCCTCCACATGCAGCTGCTGGGTGACCTTGGGCCAGTCACACTTCTCTGAAGTCTCTCAGCCCCACTCACCTCACAGAGTGTTTGTTGTGGGGGAGGAAGGGAAAGGAGAATGTTAGCCGCTTTGAGACTCCTTAGGGTAGTGATAAGAAGAAGAAGAAGAGTTTGGATTTGATATCCCGCCTTTCACTCCCTTTAAGGAGTCTCAAAGCAGCTAACATTCTCCTTTCCCTTCCTCCCCCACAACAAACACTCTGTGAGGTGAGTGGGGCTGAGAGACTTCAAGGAAGTGTGACTGGCCCAAGGTCACCCAGCAGCTGCATGTGGAGGAGCGGAGACGCGAACCCGGTTACCCAGGATTACGAGACTACCGCTCTTAACCACTACACCACACTGGCTATCAGGATATCAAATCCAAATACTTCTTCTTCTTCTTCTACCATACACTTTGTGTGCTAATTTATTCCTTAATCTTTATGTCTTTGACTGAATATTTTCAAATATTCATTGCTTTCTTTTGCTTGATGCAGAAGATGGAGGAATCTAGTAGCGATGGCAGGGTGGGCCGGCAGCACTTAGAATCATAGAATCATAGAGTTAGAAGAGACCACAAGGGCCATCGAGTCCAACCCCCTGCCAAGCAGGAAACACCATCAGAGCACTCCTGACATATGGTTGTCAAGCCTCTGCTTAAAGACCTCCAAAGAAGGAGACTCCACCACACTCCTTGGCAGCAAATTCCACTGTCAAACAGCTCTTACTGTCAGGAAGGTCTTCCTAATGTTTAGGTGGAATCTTCTTTCTTGTAGTTTGGATCCATTGCTCCGTGTCTGCTTCTCTGGAGCAGCAGAAAACAACCTTTCTCCCTCCTCTATGGGACATCCTTTTATATATTTGAACATGGCTATCATATCACCCCTTAACCTCCTCTTCTCCAGGCTAAACATGCCCAGCTCCCTTAGCCGGTCACTTACCTGACCTCCTGGCAGCAGAGGCGCTGCTTCATACTGGGATGGAAAGAGTGGAGAGTAAGGTGGCAGGGATGTTAGTGCAACATAGATAGAGCCATTATGGTGCTCCTGCCAGTGTGTTTGCACCAAACCTCCCCACCACCTTTGTCCTCCCACTCACTACTATCCAATACTGGAGGAATTTGAAAAAAACAGGAATTAGAGGCTATACTGGACCTTGCCGCCATGTTGCAAGATCTGTACTCAGGCAGACTCCCAGATTCCACTCTTGTTTCAGGAACACATGAAAGTATTTGGTAATCTGAAACATTTGAAACTTTTTGGTCATAGTCAGCTGGTCAGGGAAACCAGTGCTAAACCTCATGATTTGCATGTAGAAATTCTTAGATTAAAATAATCATTGGTATCTTCAGGTAGGGCTGAGGAAAGCGCCTTTCTGAAACCTTGGAGAGCTACTGTCAGTTTGCTATTGTTCTAGATGGACCTGTGGTCTGGTTTGGTATAATGTTGCTTCCTAGATGTCTTAAAGTGTAGTATTGAGTAACCCAACCAAAAGCCACAGACGTTATTGTTAGTACTACTTTTGAGCTGAGTATTTGATTGCATCAGCATGAGTCAGCTACAGAACAATACTACTTGAAAATGGTTAACTCATTCTGGAAGAAAAGCTCTGGAAAATAGTTTTTATTTCCTTCCATTTCCACCCAACTTTCAGTTTTCCCACTTCAGACTGTAGGTAAAGGTAAAGGTAAAGGTACCCCTGCCCGTACGGGCCAGTCTTGACAGACTCTGGGGTTGTGCGCCCATCTCACTCAAGAGGCCAGGGGCCAGCGCTGTCCGAAGACACTTCCGGGTCACGTGGCCAGTGTGACATCGCTGCTCTGGCGAGCCAGAGCTGCACACGGAAACGCCGTTTACCTTCCCGCCAGTAAGCGGTCCCTATTTATCTACTTGCACCCGGAGGTGCTTTCGAACTGCTAGGTTGGCAGGCGCTGGGACTGAGCGACGGGAGCGCACCCCGCCGCAGGGATTCAAACCGCCGACCTTTCGATCGGCAAGCCCTAGGCGCTGAGGCTTTAACCCACAGCGCCACCCGCGTAGACGTGCACTTTATTAACAGGAGTGAAGATGGATTCTAGCAGAGGCATTGTATTCTAATTGAGATATGTACATTTTATTCCATCATCAGGGAAGGCTGATCCAAAGCTCTTGGACAAGTGGGGATTTCTTATTTACTTCCATAGAAGGTGAAACCTCATGCTTGCATCATCTGTATATACTATATAATAGCGCTTCCCAAATACCCATATAATGAGAACTGGGGTGCCATTTTACTACTGAACAAAATAGCGATACTGAAATGCTATGTATTCAGCATGTGCAGCTGTTTAAATATATGTGCTGACTTTCAAAAACAACAACAATTGGATATACTAGTAACCTTAGAGTCCATTGTCATTGTGCCTGTTTAAACAAGCTTGATAACAGAAAATGTAAGTAAGTGCTGCAATGTTATGGAGCATGAGCTGTTAGAGTTAGCACAACTGTTAAATCTTACTAATGATCCTATCACTGGTAAAATACATTAGCACCAATAATTTTATTAAAGTAGGTCATTCATCTAGAATAAAAAAGGGAGAAGAATGTGAATTAAATGCCAAGCGTGCTAACTCCCCTGTACTTGTTAACATTGAATGTGATGCCCTGTAGGCCTTTCTCAGTATCGTTAGGAATAGATTACCTGTCAGGAATATGTATGGCATATTCAAATAAGCACGGTGCATATTTTTAAAACTGATATGATATGAATCCATGTAGACCAATTTTAATAGTTCAAAATGAGTCATAATTCTTGTTAACAATACAGTTATTTTTAAAATTTGCGGCAATAGTGGTCCTTTTTTATTTTCCTTATTGAAATTAAATGATATGCCTTAGGTGAGCCATTCATCACTGCTAAAGGAACTTGCCGTCTGTTGGAGTTCTCCAGTTTTTATCCATATATAATGTATTTCCCACCGTTTGGGGAGATGTTTTTTCTACATAGGAGATTCTAAATATATATATTTGTATTTTTATGTAACTTTTTTAGGAAAAAGAATGAACTTGTTAAAACACGGGACTTCCATTTTATTTTATTTTACTGTATGGTGCAGTTAAACATTGGCAGGGTGGTAATAATTTTATTTTCATTACATAAAAAGGCGGGAATTGCATAAATGTGGGTTGGCATTTCTCAAATTATATTCTGGATTTAATTTTTTTGGTAGTGCAGTTTATACATTAGAAACAATGCAATTCCTGAATGAAAAATAGAAGTTCAAAAACCCCTCATAATCCATGCTTGAGGCAGCATAAAGTCATGACTTTGGAAGGGGGAAACATGTGGACTTGATATACTGGTTTTTGTTATACATGTATGTATTGTATGTATGTATGTATATAAAAACAACCCAGAATTAATCATGATTTCAGTCTACTTTAAAATCAGTAAAAAATGGGCAGGGAAAGGAGAGGCATATGTAAACTTTAGCAGATGTTTGTTAACCATGATTAAGAAAGGAGTTAAATTGGGATCTCTCACAATAATGTAAGCAAACCTCTTGCAAAGTGTACAGATTGTGGGGAATTCAATAGTAATAGTATCAAAGAAAGATTCCTTATGCTAAATCACACCACTGACACATCTAGCCCAGTATTGTATCAGTACTATTGTCTATACTGAGTGCTCTCTGGGGTCTTCATCTTTTTTATCCCTACATAATGAGGCCAGGGGCCAAATCTGAGACCTCCTGCTGGCACATCATATGCTCTGTCTTTGAGCCTAGCATTTACAGCTGAATTGGTTTCTAATATGAGAGTTGATTAATCATTGATTGCAGGTGTGGAGACGGGACATTGTTCATGTGTAAGTTGTGCCTATCCTTTGAACTGTATTTTGTTCTTGGCCAAGCTATATTCTAAGTCAGGAAGGAATTTTCCCCAGATCCTGTTGGCTGTTGACTCTCTATTCTAGACTGTTGAAAGTATTTAACATGGGTTGCTTCCCTGAATTGGCTAGAATTTGTTCTTCAGGCACCTTTCTGTGGTTCTTCTACTTTCGGTGTGTTGCTATTTGAGTTCCAGAGCTGGTCAGAGTGGTTTGGAATTGGAATTGGCCTAGATGTCCTATTAGTCTCTTCCATTTCAATGATTCCTACAGTGGAACTTCAGCAATGTAAAGTTTATATCCCACCCCCACCCCCCGCTCAGTTTCCTTATTCGATTTATAATGATGATCTTTCTTTCTTTAGGTTTAAGATGTGATCACTGCAACTTTGGATATAAACTTCTTCATACTTTAAAGAATGATGATTGTGAACCTTGCCAGTGTAATATCCATGGGTCTGTGAACAATTTCTGCAATCCTTCTACTGGTCAATGCAATTGCAAGGAAAATATCAAAGGACTTTATTGTGATGCTTGCATTGATGGTTTTTACGGGCTGGATGCTTTTGGATGTAAGCCTTGTGACTGTCAAATGGCAGGATCTGTTTTTGGTACAGTATGTGATCATTACACAGGGCAGTGTATCTGCAAGCCTAACTTTGGGGAACGGCGATGTGGTGAGTGCTTAGATGGGTACTACAAAGTGCAGCAAAATGATTCCTTAGCCTGTCTACCCTGTAACTGTGATAAGGCTGGTACAGTAAACCGCTCTTCGCTGTGTGACAAATCAACGGGACAATGTCCTTGCAAAGCTAGTGTCAAAGGCCTTCGGTGCAGTCAGTGCATGCCTCATACGTACAATCTCACTACTCAGAACTTTCTTGGCTGTGAGATTTGTGACTGTGATCCTCTGGGAACAGGACCAGGAACAGTTTGTGACCAGCTCAATGGACAATGTGTTTGTCTTCCTCATCACCACGGAAGAAGGTGTAATATGTGTAAACCAGGTAAGGAAATGAGAACAAAACCAGCTTGAAAACTGTCTGTTGCAAGATGTGGTTGTTTCTTTTACTATATTTCAAATAATGTACTCAAGGGCATATCTCTGGATCTCAAAAGTGCTGATTCTGTGCAAGCTGCTTGGGGGAAGAGACTGAGAAATGGGTGGACAAGTTAGGTCTGGTTTGGCATATGGGGCTGCCGCTGCCAACCCACAGCTCCCTTAAGCTGGCCACTGCCTCGACCCATCCCATCTTGGTGGTGAAGGGACACTGCTGCTGCTTAGTCCCCTGATGTACCACTGTTGCATTGATAGATAGGACTGCCCCTCTCCACCCCAATACCCAGTGTTACTGACCCACTGACCCTCAGTAGCAGTCATTTAATCAGAGCGCAGGCCGGGCAAGGCAAAGAAATTATGTCAGGACTTCCTGGGATAGTAAAATCACCTTTGTCCTTGATAAGGAAAGGCAGGGATTTATGCTACTTTAGCTTTTTTTTTTTTAATGGTCAATTGACAGCAAAAACCACAGAGAGCAAACTGTTTATGTTGGCTATGGGACTTGCTATGACCTCCGTACATGTTTGTGTAAACAACAACAATAAACATGTGAATATTATTGCGCTTTTAGATATTTCATTTCT
This sequence comes from Podarcis gaigeae, assembly GCF_964106915.1. Taxonomy (NCBI): domain Eukaryota; kingdom Metazoa; phylum Chordata; class Lepidosauria; order Squamata; family Lacertidae; genus Podarcis; species Podarcis gaigeae. The sequence goes on from NC_139680.1 coordinate 94,880,038, forward strand.
ACTACACTAAAGGACTTGTATCTCATTTACATTACTGCTCTGTTTTTGCTGGCTTAGAAATGTGGGGTTTTATCCAATATTAGTCCTATCCAGAGTGGTATTCAACTAAGTTTCACTCAGGGTAGAGCCACTGGAATTAAAGAACACAACTAAGTTAGGTCCATTAATTTCATTGAGTTTGCTCTGAGTAAAATTTAGTTCAATACCACCCACTGAAATTAATAGACATAACTATCTCATATCCATTTATTAGGGTCTACTCTGGATAGAACTTAGTTTATTGATTGTATTTTTATGGAGCTTTCCATTCAAATGAATCCCAAAGCGGCTTACAAACAATAAATAATGATAACAGAACAGAACATCTCAAGTACAGCATAAATCATATAACATAATTAACAAATAATCAGTAAAACAATTCCAATCTATAAAATGCTATTAACAAACTAGCAACCGAAGAATAAGATAAACATTATAATTACAGCATAAAAAAAAAAAATCAGTGCTCATAATGCTGTTTTACATAATTTTCCTTCTCAGATGACAGTGGTCTTATTTTCACACCATTGTTTTTTCTTTATCAGGATTTTATGCTTCTCTGCGTGGTATTAATGGTTGCATTCCCTGTTTATGCCACCCAACTGGTTCAGTAGAAGAGGTCTGCAACAGTCTCACTGGCCAGTGCATTTGCCAAGATTCTTCTGTAGCTGGGAAGAGATGTGACCACTGCAGGGACTACTATTATGGATTTGACTCTGAAGCTGGGAGGTGAGTGTTCATTGCAGAGCAGAGTTGACTTGCTAAAGTTGTCTTTTCAAAATTATAGATTCAGGTAGGTATCCGTCTGACGCAGTCAAAATAAATTAAAAAATTTAAAAAATTGTTCAGTAGCACCTTAGAGACCATGAAAGCTTATACCCAGAACAAACTTAGTTGGTTTCTAAGGTGCTACTGGACAATTCCCCCCCCCCCCAATTATGTGTGTTTGGTGAGGACATATGCTCATCAAACGGCTAAGCAAGTCACATGGGAAAATTCTCTATTCTTTTTGTCCATGTCCTGGACAAAAAACCCACACAACTAAGAGGTGTGAAAAATCCCCCCAAGTCTAATTTCTAAGTAAGCTGTGCAATCCCTGTGCACAGAATCCCCAGGGCACACATCAGAGCAGCTCCCAAGCTTGAGAGCAAGAGGACCGCCAAACAAGTCTATCAGCTTGTTAAATGAAGTTCAGAGCAGCTCTCTATTCTGATTAGCTCTTACTGTAGTCTTGTCTTTCTTTACCCAGCATTGAAACAGTCATGTGGTGGTGGGGAGAGCCATCGCCCAGCCAAGGATAGGGGCCCACTTTAACTTGGGGAGAAGATATTGGCCCTCTTCATGTGTTGCAGCTAGAGGGAAAGCTTGTTGACAGAGGTCTTTAAAGCACAGAGGAGAAAGATCTCCACTACAAACATGAGGCTGAGCATGACAACAGCAACAGTGGGCACAGAAGAAACACAGCCTTAGGAAGGGAGATAAGTGGCCCTAATACTCCTCAACATGCATGCTTTCTAGTTGCGAGTAATTCTGGCCCTTGATACTATGTGTTGACCCACAATTCACATTTGCCTTCTATGTTTTAATCTTGGGACAACTTGCCCTGTTGAAGGGTGGGTAAGAACTCCAATATTGTCATCATCGTCAATAAATATGTGAACAGACCTACAGATTATTGTGTTTATTCTTTTTAAGGGGGATTAGAAGGGATTTTACCAGGAAGGAATCTTTAATAGAAAGACTCAGATGAGTCAGCAACCAGCTGATCGCTGTGTAATTAAAAAGGGGAAACTCTGCTAGAAAATGGAAGTTGCTTGCGCAAGTTAGGAAGGATATCATTAAATAATATATCCTCTCCTGCCTCCCTAATCATCCCCACAGCACTGAGCTGGTTTTTCCAGCCTTTTTTCCCTCTCAGTCATTCAAATACAGGAGTGAAAAGAAACAACCTGCTAAAGAGGTTTGGTGTTAACAGAAGCAATATTTATAGCATTATTGCATCAGTCCCCACACTTCCTGAAATGCTTGGGGCATAACACATTGACATCCACCAATGGGCTTTTCAAGAAGTGTACCTGGCCAGAAGACTGATTGTAGAGTGCTGGATCGCTCCAGAGGGTTTTTGGTTTTTTTTAAAAGAAGGATCAGAGATTGGGGGGAACCATATCACAGATTTGGGGACCCATTAAAGAAATGGAAGTCCTTGCATGAATTAGCTGACTTCATTGGATACAACCCTTAAGATTTGATGCTCAGAAGTGGCCATAAGTAGTTGGTCAGTGATGGTGGGGAACGAGTGCCAATTGGGAGTGGGACTGTAGTGTAGGTAGGAGGGTTTAAGCCATTGAAAATCACCATTGCACCATTTTAAGTGTGTCACTTAAGAACACTTAACTGTGGCGTGTAAGCAAGCTGTAATCTCTCACTCTTGGCTCCTAGCTGTAATAGAAGGGTGATAATCCATCTACTTTACAGGACTGTTATAAGAATTTAAGTAGAAATAAAGAAACAATAATGTTTGCACAGCATGCTACATAGATCATATATTTATTATTCTGGTGTAAAATGTGTCATGAGTGAATCACAGAAACTGAAATTCTCGGGGGGGGGGTGATATTAAGGACCTCCAGAAGATAAAATATTTGGGATAATCTTTTTTATATATATAAAATATATACTCTTGGGGACACCTTAAACTCTTCCAAAAAGAGTAGAGGCTAAGTATCAATACAAAATTATAAAGTACTAAATATTGAATTGCTGAGCATATAGCAGCTCTCAGTTTCTATATACTTGTCTACACTTATGATGACATTTAATAGTCTAAACAGAAACTCTGTTTGACGGGGGAATTGTATGCAATCTGTGGTTGAAAACACTTAATGCAGTTTGGTGGGAAATACCGTTTGCTCTTGATTATAAAAGGGGAAAATGCAGTATTATAGTTTCCAAGGGAATGTTTTTATTTATTCCCAAAGGAATATTATTCCACAACACAAATTTGCAGCTTATTTTGAAGCCTTAGCTTTTATCGGTCTTTTATAGGGTGTTGAACTCAGGAGATCACACAGCAAGAGTTGCTGAAGAAATTCTTTTGCTAAAAGGAGAGAGATGCAATTGTCAAATGCATGTGAACTGTTTTTGCAAATTCATTTTAAGCAACCTTACATATTTTATTTCAAACGAGAGTTGCTTGATTAAAAAAAAAATAGGAAAAACAGTAGTCTCTAAAATTTCATTTGAACTGTTAGCATGAAGGTAGATAATATATATTTTAAAAAGGCTGGATCATGACTCATAATGTACACTGCATTTAAAAATCTTCTCTGTATCTTCTCTGGTAAGCTTCCTCAAAACCTGCACAACCTGTTTGACCAGAACACAGGTTAAAGGTAAAGGTAAAGGGACCCCTGACCATTAGGTCCAGTAGTAACCGACTCTGGGGTTGTGGCGCTCATCTCGCTTTATTGGCCAAGGGAGCTGGCATACAGCTTCCGGGTCACATGTTAGCATGACTAAGCTGCTTCTGGCGAACCTGAGCAGCACACAGAAACACCGTTTACCTTCCCACTGGAGCGGTACCTATTTATCTACTTGCACTTTGACGTGCTTTCGAGCTGCTAGGTGGGCAGGAGCAGGGACCGAGCAATGGGAGCTCACCCTGCCGCGGGGATTCAGACCGCCAACCTTCTGATCCGCAAGTCCTAGGCTCTGTGGTTTAACCCACAGCGCCACCCGCATCCCTTGTGAACACAGGTTACAGTTTGCTATTGAACCTACTCTGTAGCAGTGATGTGGGTATCTTTTTCCCCTGCACCATTGAATCCTCTCAGTGTTGCCTAACACAGATTTTCCAAGTAGTCTTCTGCATTCTGGCCTGGGGAATATATGGTGGAATCCCCAGTAGTACTCTTTGGCATATTTGCAAGATGCTTTGATCATAATGTTATTTGCATCTCCTAGTTAATACATTGTCACTAGTGAAGGTGTCCACTGTCCAGAGCACAGTCTTATCCAGCTTTATTATTATTATTTATTAAATTTGTATGCCACCCTATACATGTAGATCTTTCAGTTGCTGAAGCTTGAGGATTTATAATACAGTGGTACCTCCGGTTACATATGCTTCAGGTTGATTTATTACCTGCCTCCCTAATCATCCCCACAGCACTGAGCTGGTTTTTCCAGCCTTTTTTCCCTCTCAGTCATTCAAATACAGGAGTGAAAAGAAACAACCTGCTAAAGAGGTTTGGTGTTAACAGAAGCAATATTTATAGCATTATTGCATCAGTCCCCACACTTCCTGAAATGCTTGGGGCATAACACATTGACATCCACCAATGGGCTTTTCAAGAAGTGTACCTGGCCAGAAGACTGATTGTAGAGTGCTGGATCGCTCCAGAGGGTTTTTGGTTTTTTTTAAAAGAAGGATCAGAGATTGGGGGGAACCATATCACAGATTTGGGGACCCATTAAAGAAATGGAAGTCCTTGCATGAATTAGCTGACTTCATTGGATACAACCCTTAAGATTTGATGCTCAGAAGTGGCCATAAGTAGTTGGTCAGTGATGGTGGGGAACGAGTGCCAATTGGGAGTGGGACTGTAGTGTAGGTAGGAGGGTTTAAGCCATTGAAAATCACCATTGCACCATTTTAAGTGTGTCACTTAAGAACACTTAACTGTGGCGTGTAAGCAAGCTGTAATCTCTCACTCTTGGCTCCTAGCTGTAATAGAAGGGTGATAATCCATCTACTTTACAGGACTGTTATAAGAATTTAAGTAGAAATAAAGAAACAATAATGTTTGCACAGCATGCTACATAGATCATATATTTATTATTCTGGTGTAAAATGTGTCATGAGTGAATCACAGAAACTGAAATTCTCGGGGGGGGGGTGATATTAAGGACCTCCAGAAGATAAAATATTTGGGATAATCTTTTTTATATATATAAAATATATACTCTTGGGGACACCTTAAACTCTTCCAAAAAGAGTAGAGGCTAAGTATCAATACAAAATTATAAAGTACTAAATATTGAATTGCTGAGCATATAGCAGCTCTCAGTTTCTATATACTTGTCTACACTTATGATGACATTTAATAGTCTAAACAGAAACTCTGTTTGACGGGGGAATTGTATGCAATCTGTGGTTGAAAACACTTAATGCAGTTTGGTGGGAAATACCGTTTGCTCTTGATTATAAAAGGGGAAAATGCAGTATTATAGTTTCCAAGGGAATGTTTTTATTTATTCCCAAAGGAATATTATTCCACAACACAAATTTGCAGCTTATTTTGAAGCCTTAGCTTTTATCGGTCTTTTATAGGGTGTTGAACTCAGGAGATCACACAGCAAGAGTTGCTGAAGAAATTCTTTTGCTAAAAGGAGAGAGATGCAATTGTCAAATGCATGTGAACTGTTTTTGCAAATTCATTTTAAGCAACCTTACATATTTTATTTCAAACGAGAGTTGCTTGATTAAAAAAAAAATAGGAAAAACAGTAGTCTCTAAAATTTCATTTGAACTGTTAGCATGAAGGTAGATAATATATATTTTAAAAAGGCTGGATCATGACTCATAATGTACACTGCATTTAAAAATCTTCTCTGTATCTTCTCTGGTAAGCTTCCTCAAAACCTGCACAACCTGTTTGACCAGAACACAGGTTAAAGGTAAAGGTAAAGGGACCCCTGACCATTAGGTCCAGTAGTAACCGACTCTGGGGTTGTGGCGCTCATCTCGCTTTATTGGCCAAGGGAGCTGGCATACAGCTTCCGGGTCACATGTTAGCATGACTAAGCTGCTTCTGGCGAACCTGAGCAGCACACAGAAACACCGTTTACCTTCCCACTGGAGCGGTACCTATTTATCTACTTGCACTTTGACGTGCTTTCGAGCTGCTAGGTGGGCAGGAGCAGGGACCGAGCAATGGGAGCTCACCCTGCCGCGGGGATTCAGACCGCCAACCTTCTGATCCGCAAGTCCTAGGCTCTGTGGTTTAACCCACAGCGCCACCCGCATCCCTTGTGAACACAGGTTACAGTTTGCTATTGAACCTACTCTGTAGCAGTGATGTGGGTATCTTTTTCCCCTGCACCATTGAATCCTCTCAGTGTTGCCTAACACAGATTTTCCAAGTAGTCTTCTGCATTCTGGCCTGGGGAATATATGGTGGAATCCCCAGTAGTACTCTTTGGCATATTTGCAAGATGCTTTGATCATAATGTTATTTGCATCTCCTAGTTAATACATTGTCACTAGTGAAGGTGTCCACTGTCCAGAGCACAGTCTTATCCAGCTTTATTATTATTATTTATTAAATTTGTATGCCACCCTATACATGTAGATCTTTCAGTTGCTGAAGCTTGAGGATTTATAATACAGTGGTACCTCCGGTTACATATGCTTCAGGTTGCATACGCTTCAGGTTACAGACTCCGCTAACCCTGAAATAGTGGTTCAGGTTAAGAACTTTGCTTCAGGATAAGAACAGAAATTGTGCTCCGGCGGCAGCAGGAGGCCCCATTAGCTAAAGTGGTGCTTCAGGTTAAGAACAGTTTCAGGTTAAGAATGGACGTCTGGAACGAATTAAGTACTTAACCTGAGGTACCTCTGTAAAAGGTTAAAAAATACAACAACAGACGCCAGATAAAATAAAAGTAGAAAGCGGTATCTAGAACTAAATCAAGGTATTGCCAACCCTGCCTATGTCTGTTAGTCAAGAAAGTTGTGGCTAATTTTCACTCATACATGTCTCAGTTATTTGTTCTCACTCTTACCTAGGCCATGATATAGGCCATCAGGGCGACTGCACCACAGTTTCCTTTTAACATATAAATTGAAAACAAAGCCAAGCTGACCACTAGAAGAAGCCAGCTTCCTTAAGGTACAGAGGCTCTACTGCCATCCAGTTTGAAAACGTGTCCTCAATACACCTGGGAATGACTGTCTTAGACAGTCAGAGGGTTCCTTAGGCTTCCCATAAAAGCAGACCTTTCTTTATTACTAATGGAACTTAACTGAGCCTCTTTTTTTGGAAGTTAAGAAAACACCTCTTGCATAAATAAGGTGTGCCAAACCTTCCCTCCTCCAAAATGTTCAGCACAATTCAACTCTCCCCTCCCTAAAGGAACAGATACCCCCCTGTCACTTTAGCAAGGGATGAATTTCCCCCTAACAATTGGAGGGCATTACTGCTGTTCTAGAAGTCTAGGTCATAAGTAAAAGAAACACCATACTTGATTGTGAATGGAACTTTTTTATATAAATGGGTTGCAGTTTTTACTTTTTCTACTACAGACCAGTTTCTAAGGTTCTTCATCTGCAATGCTTAATTATGTGTCTGAAAAAAGCCACAGAATTAAGCCCTGCTATGTCTAACTGAAGTGTTAATGTGGTTTCATTACTTTCTTGATTTGTTTTTGTTTATAGATGTCAGCGTTGTAATTGTCATCCTGCAGGAGCCATTAATGGAACTTGTCATCCTATTACCGGACAATGTGTGTGCAAACCATTTGTAACTGGCTCAAAATGTGACAACTGTGTTCCCAGTGCTAGTAATTTGGACGTCCACAACCTATTTGGCTGCAGTAAAAGTAAGTGGTTGTTGGTCGTAAGAGCAAATCTTTCAAATTAACTGGTTTGCTGATTGTTAGTATTAGTGTAACACTCAAAATAGCTGCTACTCACAACCTGAACTCCCTCCCCATTAATATATTAGGAGAAATATTATGTTTTGGTACTTAAGAGGCATCACATGATACTTTATATCAAAGGCAGCATGGATTTTTGTATTAATGAAAGGAAGGAAATTATATTGATGCTCCAGTTTTCTAGACATACTGTAACTTGTGGTGTTGGAAAATTACTTACTCTGAAAACCTCCCCTTCTTTTTTGGGATCCCTACATTTAACAGAAGTCCTCTTCAGGCATTGTATGTCCCAGATTTCTCTATATGGGAGGGAGGATGCATTAAGAAGCCACATCCCCCTGGTGCCTGCACAAAGGGCACAAACATTTATCGTGATGAAACGTGTTGTCACGTGAACATTGTGTCTTGAATCCCAGTTGGCCTTGGTGACTCAGAGTGCCCATTTCCAGGTATGGCAAGGTCACCCGCTATGGTCCCTTTTGGGTAGAAATGACTTGGCCATGGTACTCCATGCTTTGGTAACTTCCAGATTGGATTATTGCAATACACTCTGTATGGGGCTGCCCTTGAGGACAGCTTGGAAACTTCAACTGGTCCAGAATACAGGGACCACATTAATGGCTGCAGTTGACTTTGAAACTCATAGAACCGTGTTCTAAAACAACTGTACAGTACTGGCTGCCAATTCAAGGTGCTCATGTATTTAAGCTCCTAAATGACTTAGGACTCCAATACCACTTCCTTCCCTACAGACACTCCAGGATTTTAAGTTCCACCTTTCCAGGTTGCGTTGGCCTGGGAAATAGCATTTTTGTGGCAGTCCCTAAGTTGTGGAATTCCCTCCTGAAAGAAGTGCATCTGGCTTCTTCATTATGCAGCTTTCAGTGAATTCTGAAGATGCACCTCTTTACCCTGGGCTTTGACACCTGAGATGTGTGTTATTGCAATCTGCTTTAACTGTTTTTAATATTGAATTTTAAATTGTTATAACCTGCCCTGGGACTTGTTGGTGAAGGGCAGGTAATAAATCAAATGTTGATGATGTCACATGTACAGCTTGTATGTTTGAAGTCTTCCATGACATCCTGAACGTTGGGAAATCAAGGTTCCAGGTTGTTTGGAAGCTGTTGTTTGTATGTGTGAGCTGCTACAGATGTTTGTGCTTTTTGCATAAACACCAGCAGGTAAGAGGGCTAATGGTCCACAACGAAGCAGTTTACCTTACAACATCTACTAAATTCCATAGGGGGCTTTACCAGGTCCCAGCCTGGTCATATTTTATTAATTTATTAAATTTACTAATAATTTCCTATGAGGCATCTCATAGTGATGTACAGTGCAATAAGAACATATAGAAACAATCACATATATAAAAACAATTTTAAAAACTTATTACCTATGAAAAAAATAAAAACTACTGCACATATAAAACCAGTTTCAACTCCAATGTTTTAAAGACAGTGTAAGACCTTTATCGCAGAATTTAATGGCAGAACCCCTTCTGAAATGGCCAAGGCTCCTATTCATTTCAAAGGAGCTTATTCAGGAAAAGGTCTTGTTGGATTGTGCCTTGAAGCTGCAATCCTGTATGCACTTCCCTGAGAGTAAGTCCCATTGAATTCATTAAAGACTTTACTTCTGATAATACATTTTAGGACTGCACTATAAATTATGTAGCATAATTTAAGATAAGTAATAAAATTAAATTCTGCAAAAGATATCATGATATATATTTAAAAACAAAAATATTTCTCCATTTGTGAGTATAGACAACAGTAACATTTGCTGAGTGAAATATAGAAAGCCCATAGTGTTTCAAAATCAGTTGTTTCTTTAACTTTATGGTTCTAATGTACATCTGTGGAAGCAATGAAACTTTAGTAATAAGAGCACAATAATCATTTCCTTCTAACACAATCTCCTTTCCTCCAATAGCTACCAGTGTATTCTCTCTAGCAATTTTAACTTGACTTTGCTAGTATAATTGCTACCAATTGCAAGGCTCTATTTATAATACCTAATCTTTAGGGACAGTTATTTGTAATGGACAGAAGCAAAATACTGGTACATGCTACCTTGTGAGTCTCTACATTACTTAATATACCCTGGTGTTTTCTTTCCATGTTGCATTTAAAAGAGACCAACATACTCATTTCTATATTTAGTTGAAGGATTTTTACCTTGCTCTTCAGCCAAAAGAAGCTTCTAGAATGCCTTACAAAGATCTGTAATAAGACTGTTGCTCTCCCTCAGGCTTACAATTAAAAAGGCATAACACAAAAGGAAAAGGGATTAACAGGGATGAGGAAAAAAGCAAACCCAGGCACTAGTTCTTCTTAGTCAAAATATTATTGTAATAACCAGCTAGGTTGAAAAGCAGTTCAACAGAGGAGGAACCAAAAGCTGTTAGTCTAGAAAATCCATGCTACCCAGGATGGTGACAGATGACAGTTAGTAGAGTGAGGAGCCTGATTACAGGTGGCAGCAAATATTTTTTCTTTCAGCTCATACAAGCAATATCATGGGTGCATCAGATATTCTTCTAAGTTGTATGTTTATGAAAGTAAAGTTCTTTTTTTAATATAAAGAGCCTGGAAATTGCATATCATCAAAAAATTATTTTTATATATTCACACAGCATGGAAGTCCTCTGTCTCCATTCATTGCTTCAGTGTTTTCTTCTCACTACTACCAGGAAGTAGAAGGGTTAATATGTTCTCACGGTCTTAAAATTTTATTCATTGTGATAATAGTTTCAAAGTGTTGTTTCAAATGGGTCAATAAAACATTTCTCTCCTCTCTTTGGAGTTGTTTTGTTCCTCTTAGGAAAATTTTTCTGGCTTTTTAAAAAGAAAACTGCATTGCTTTTAAGCCTGTAAAATTCTCTGCTGTGTTGCTTTTAAGACCGTGAAGTGTATTGTGCGTAATTTCACACCTTAAAATCAAGATCAATATATGTACACATACCCCACACTGTCCCTTCATCATACAACACAAGGAACCACAAGGTATGACTACAGTTTCTCACTTAAAAACAAAACCCTGAAACATACTGTAGTTATCTGGCCCTTATGGGGTTAAATTTATTATTTAAATAATCATTTATTGTGGGAACAAGACATCACCTTTATGTATATTTCTTCCTTCTTTTTCATGCTCACTATATTCCAGCAACACACAACCAGTTTTCTAAGTCTGCAAGTGAGGAGTTTTATTCATACATTAAAGGGTGTTCATGTACATATTAAAACTTAAATAAATATTTAAGATATTTAAAATGTAAAATACCTCACAAACCTGATAATGCTTCAAAATATATTAGCAAAGCTCAGAATAGAAATTAACATTTAAAATCTGACATCTAAGGGAAGAAAGCAGAAAAGGCAAGATATTTCTTTTTTAAAAAGACAGACAGCAATCCTCTATAGTTTGGGCATCTTCAGGGATTTTGGACTGCAACTCCCACCAGTCTCAGCTAGTATGGCCAATGGCAAGGGATCATGGGAGTTGTAGTCCAAAAACTAGTTGACACCAGGTTGTGAGTTGATTCTATGGCTTGAGGAAATATCTTCCCCAGCCATTGCCACATGCTGAAGAATACTATTACTGTGGTGGATTTTTGTGGGGAAGCCTTATAACTTGATGAGGCCCTCAGTGTTTATTGCTCATTAGAACATTTGGCAGGGAGGAAAGCCCACCACATTTTCATTAATATGGAAAAATAATTAAAGTCATAGTAGAATATCTTTCAACTGAGTAAGTTGGACATCTGTATTGAGTCTGTGTCAGTTTCTCCACAAGTAGTTTGCATAAACAGACATCTGAAGGGAAAACAAGCTTGTGGGTGTCTGCAGGGAATACATAGAAAAAGACCAGAATTATGATGGGAGTGGAGAGGCAGCATGAAGCAAGGGATATACTTACTCCTTTCAGATGTCTCTGCATCTGTATGTTTGCTGTGTTTGCCCTGGATTTTCAGCCAAAGCACACTTAAAGTGGTTCTTTAGGCAGAATTATGCTATTTTAGATGTCTTGCATAGTGATTTCCAATGTATGCTGGCTAGCTGCTTTGTTTTGGCTTTTCTTAAGAGATTGTACTGGTGAAACACAGCTCTTCTGCTTCATATCATTTTCTTCTGCTAGAAGAAAACTGTTTCTTTTCATTTTTTAAATGCACTTCTGCTTACGAAGTTTGGTTGTCTTAATGCCTAAATATGGCTTTTATTGCGTTGCAATCCAGCTCCTTCTCAGCAGCCGCCGCCAGGAGGAGAAGTTGTAAATTCTTCTGCTATCAGACTTGTTTGGAATCCACCCGATTCTCCAAATTCAAACTGGCTTGTGTACAGGCTGTATAGAAATGGGAGTCAAATCTATATGACAGAGGATAACTACCCTTACCGTGAGTGCTCATGAATACTGCCTATGTATATTTCACTGTATGTATGTATGTATGTATGTATGTGTATGCATTTGAATTTGTATACTACCCTTCATCCGAAGAACACAGGGCAGTTCTGCATAAAAATACAAAAAGAGAACATAAAATACTAATAAAAAAATCAAAAATAAACCAATAACACCCCCCCAACCCCCCCCCCCACACATTCAAAGGCCATAGAATCAGCCAAAGTCCTGGTTATAGAGAATATTTTTTCACCTGGAGCCTAAAAAATGAAATGAAGGCTGGGATGACTCAATAGAGGACGAGTCTCTTAATCACAGGGTTGTGGCTTCGAGCAAAACACTGGTCAAAAGATTCCTGCATTGCTGGTAGAACCTTCGTGGTGCCTTCCAACTCTACTAGGCTATGATTCTGTGAGTGAATGATGCAGGAGAGCCTTCCTGGGGAGAGCAATCTACAAATGGGAAGCCACCCCCCCAAAAAAATCTGTTCTTGTGTTGCCATCCTCCAGACCTCTCGTGGAGGAGGCACACAAAGAAGGGCATCAGATGATGATCATAGGGTCCAGTTCCGTTCAAATGGAGGAAGGCCATCCTTGAGTTATTGTGGCCCTGAGCCGTTTAAGGTTTATAGGTCAAAAGCAGTGCTTTGCATTGGCACGCAAACTAATTGGCAGCCAGTGCAGTCAGGCCAGGATCGGTTAATATGCTCAAACCGTCTTGACCTGTTGAGCAACCTGACTACCAAATTCTGCACTAGCTGAAGTTTCTGAATTGTCTTCAGAGGCAGCCCTAAATATAACCTAGATGTTACCTGAGCACAGAGGAGAGAAGTTAGGCTATCCCTGTCCAGATAGTGATACCTTCTAATAACATTAGGGCCCACTGGTACTCCATCCAAGACTTGCTTACAAGCCTTGCTTCCTGTAGGCAGTCAGTTTAGCTCTGGTATCAAGTGATTTTACCATTTCCTGGTCAGCAGCCATGTTTTCAAATGAGCAAATCCAACAAATTTAACTCCCCTTACTGACTCACTTTCATCTACACCCAGGAACAGGTAAAGTGGTCCCTTTACCCACCACCACCCGCTGTGTGAATGGCAAAAGATTCTGTGGCATGGCAGCAACTTCTTCTTAAGCACCTCAGTTACTCACTCCTATGTCCTTGTGTCTTGCTTGTGCAGGAGAAGGGATATTAAATAAATGAAAGGCTTCACCACATCCTCTCTTGCTCATCATACTGGAGGGGAGGGGAGGGGGTTGAAGAGCCGTTTGCTATCCCCTCACCTTGAGGAAAGTGTCTTAAGTTGTGTAATAGTCTGTGTAGTGGTCATTTGAATTGGGTCTGTGCTAGGTTCTAGAGGGAAAACATTATGTGGACAGATTAGGTCTAGTCGCTTATATCTATATCACATGTTTATCTGTGCTCCAAAAGAAGTCAAGTATCCTTGAAATCATCATGTGAGGGAGGTCAGGCTAAGAGACTGACTGATCCAGAGTCACCCCATGGACTTCATAGCTGAGCAGGGATTTAAACCTAAGTCCAGCACTCTAGCCAATAGATCATTTTGGCTGTCATATGCTTGTATTACTCTTTTTACTGCCTAGAGATTGGTAGTAGTGCACAGAATGAGTCCTGGTCCTCCAGCTGCTGAAGTCCTAAGTTTAGTAGTTGCTTCAAGTTCAGATTCTGACACTTTTCTATGTACATACACTGTCTTACTGAAATATTCTGGGATAAATTATGCTTTACATCTTCCATATCCTAACAAGAGTGTTTAGCAATTCAAATGTATATCCGAGAGGTTTACTAAAGTCCCTGCTATATTCTTGGAATTGAATGGAGCAATCCTTCTAGAATAGTGTGCTGATGCCATTTCGAAATCATATTAACATCGATGAGCACCTGCTCTTAAAACATTAACTAACTACTGGTTTCCTAATCAGAGACTGATATAGGCTTGTTCAACAAATCATTATTTTCTAAAGCCACAACTGTTCCTTAAAAAAAAATTACCATTCTGACATTTCCTGACAATCATGATAATTAATGATGTGAATATAATCTACTGTTTGGCATTTGAATACTAAGATAAATTTGTTAATGCTGCCAGATTCTTATGTTTATGACTATATTCTTGGTATGTGTGTAGCATCTGTAAGACACACAGGGGACACCACCTAAGTGCAACAGCGTGCATACAGGTCTTAGTACTAAATGAGAGTTTCAAATTACAAATGTAGAAGCATTGAACTTTTCAAGGAAAATTAACAGTAGTCTCCAAACCGGGCCTGATTATTTGACTGATGGCTTTGCAACATTAATGTGAAATGATTTTGAGAGTTCTTTTAGAAGGAAGGAATAGGCAATAGATGGATAAAAAACCCCATTCTTTTTCTTCTGTAACTCTGATGCTTTGACACATTATTAAACTCTGACACATTATTAAATGGTGAAGCTATTTAATACATAAAATAATGCAAAAACAACAATTACTGTTTATTAATGAAATTAAATTTATTTAGACTTTACTAAAGCAAGGAATATTTTATTCAAGTTTACCAGCGGCTGTGGAACGTGTTGTTGGGGAAGGCCCTTACCTGATCACCCTCCCAGCATTGGTAATTACAAAGTATCCATTATACTGCAGGTTTAAAAATAAATAAATGAGAAATTTACATGTGGCTCCTTGGGATCTGACAACTGAAATACAACTTTTTATGTTTATATTATAGGCATCCAGATCTTCACAGATACCTCTCTATCTCCCTATTCCTTCTATTCATACCACCTTGAGGCCAGCAACGTCCATGGATCTACAAGCAGTGCAGCCTTGACATACAGAACACAGCCTGGGATACCTGTAGGAAACTTGCATTTAAACCCAGTTATTCCTGTTGGACCACACTCTGTTTCATTCAGCTGGACAAGCCTATCAAACGACTCTGGCCCAATAGAGAAATATGTATTGACATGCACTTCTTTACCTGACCTTCAGGCCTGTGACCAGTATGAAGGCTTAGAAACCTCAACAACTGTCTGGAATCTGGTCCCATTTACAAAATACAGTTTTTATGTTCAAGCGTGTACCCGTGGAGGCTGTTTGCAGAGCCAGGAGGTGGCAATAGTTACTGCACAGGCCCCACCTGAACAGCAGCATCCTCCAGTTGTACAAACTATCAACTCTACGTCACTGGCTATAGAATGGAACCCACCCAATAAAGCAAATGGTAGGATTCTATTTCTTTTGCTTAAGTAGGTACAGCATGTTTTGCTCATATAAGTGCATTTAAAAAATATTATTTTTACTATGCACAACCTTTTCTCCCCAGGAGAAGTAAGAGGGGCTGGTGAGGGGTAGGTAATGGTAAAGGGCCCCTGGATGGTTAAGTCTAGTCAAAGGCGACTATGGTGTGCTTATCTCACTTTTCAGGCCAAGGGAGCCAGCATTTGTCCACATACAGCTTTCTGGATCATGTGGCCAGCATGACTAAATTGCTACTGGCACATGGAGGACCATGAGAAGTGCCAGAGTGCATGGAAACACTGTTTACTTTCCTGCTGCAGTGCTACCTATTTATCTACTTGCCCTGGCATGCTGTTGAACTGCTAGGTTGGCAGACCAACCTTCCAATCAGCAAGCCCAAGAGGCTCAGTGTTTTAGACCACAGCACCACCTGTGAACAGTATAGTACCAAGGATCACAGAGATAAGCAGAGTGTTTGGTGGTTTGACATTTACTTCTGGGACTAAGGCTTCCCACTCCTAATGCAAGCATTCTTAAACAAAATTTCTCTTAAACTTGTTGCTTTGAGATGAAAACTCATCAAAATTTGAAGTGCAGTTGGAAGAGTCTATCAGAATCCATAGGAATTAAATTCCTCAAGCTTGTGGGAGGGCAGGTTTTGCAATGTATTATGGTTGTAGTTGTATTTATACGGTGCTATCAGTGGACAATGTTTCTACCAGTAGGTGGTACTAGAAACAGAAGTATTTTAGATCCTTTCTGGCTAACATATCTTTGGTAAACCACTGTTATTTCTAGGTATAATTATTAGATATGAACTATATATGAGAGGAACCCGACAGTCGGATGGAACACATATTCCTCCTGAAAATCGTGTTTTTGAAACAAGTGGGTGGTTCAGTCCTTACCCAGTGATAGAATCTGCCAATGAGAATGCTTTGAAACCACCTCTTACTAGCACCAACATCACTGATTTGGAGCCATTCACAGTATATGAGTTCCGTGTTTTATCAGTCAATATGGCCGGCAGCACATTTTCTCGTTGGACGTCACAGAGAACAGCAGAGGCAGGTAATTGTTAACCCTTGCAAACTCATTTTCAAGACTTAGATTTTTCTTTCGGAATATGCCTTTCAAACCTTACTCCTTGACATTGCTTGTTCATTTAGGTTTCACCTTATAAGTGCTATTATAGGATTCTTTGCCATCTTCTTAAGAATTTAAATTCACTAGTATTTCCTCATAATAACTATAGTACTCATAATAACTATAGTACATTTAGAGTAGTCTTATTTACAGAGTCTTAAGACAGTAGGGTGCTAAAGTAGGGAGCCAAGAGATAAAAGGAACAACTGGCAAGTTTGGCCTTGGAGTTCAAAATGAAGCAGGGCAAAGGCTAATGGAGTTCTGCCAAGAGAACAAGCTGGTCATCACAAACACTCTTTTCCAACAACACAAGAGATGACTCTATACATGGACATCACCAGATGGACAGCATCAAAATCAGATTGATTATATTCTCTGCAGCCAAAGATGGAGAAGCTCTATACAGTCAGCAAAAACAAGACCTGGAGCTGACTGTGGCTCAGATCATCAGCTTCTTATAACAAAATTCAAGCTTAAACTGAAGAAAGTAGGAAAAACCACTGGGCCGGTAAGATACAATCGAAGTCAAATCCCTTATGAATACACAGTGGAAGTGAGGAACAGGTTTAAGGATTTAGATTTGGTGGCCAGAGTGCCTGAAGAACTATGGATGGAGGCTCGTAACATTATACAAGAGGCAGCAACTAAAACCATCCTAATGAAAAGGAAATGCAAGAAAGCAAAGTGGCTGTCCAACGAGGTCTTACAAATAGTGGGGGAGAGAAGGCAAGCAAAATGTGAGGGAGATAGTGAAAGATACAGGAAATTGAATGCAGATTTCCAAAAAATAGCAAGGAGAAACAAGAAGGCCTTCTTAAACGAGCAATGCAAATAAATACAGGAAAACAATAGAATGGGAAAAACCAGAGATCTGTTCAAGAAAATTGGAGATATGAAAGGAACATTTCGTACAAAGATTTCCATAATAAAAGACAAAAGTGGAAAGGACCTAACAGAAGCAGAAGACATCAATAAGAGGTGGCAAGAATACACAGAGGAACTATACCAGAAAGAAATGGATGTCTCGTATACCCCAAGTAGTGTGGTTGCTGACCTTGAGTCAGACATCCTGGAGAGTGAAGTCAAATGGGCCTTAGAAAGCATTGCTAATAACAAGGCCAGTGGAAGTGATGATATTCCAGCTGAACTATTTAAAATTTTAAAAGATGATGCTGTTAAGGTGCTACACTCAATATGCCCGCAAATTTGGAAAACTCAGCAGTGGCCAGAGGATTGGAGAAGATCAATCTACATCGCAATCCCAAAGAAGGGAAGTGCCAAAGAATGCTCCAACTACCGCACAATTGCACTCATTTCACACGCTAGCAAGGTTATGCTTAAAATTCTACAAGGCTGGCTTAAGCAGTATGTGGACCGAGAACTCCCAGAAGTGCAAGCTGGAATTAGAAGAGGCAGAGGAACTAGAGACCAAATTGCAAACATGCGCTGGATTATGGAGAAAGCTAGAGAGTTCCAGAAAGACATCTACTTCTGCTTCATTGACTATGCAAAAGCCTTTGACTGTGTCGACCACAGCAAACTATGGCAAGTTCTTAAAGAAATGGGAGTGCCTGATCACCTCATCTGTCTCCTGAGAAATCTCTATGTGGGACAAGAAGCTACAGTTAGAACTGGATGTGGAACAACTGATTGGTTCAAAATTGGGAAAGGAGTACGGCAAGGCTGTATATTGTCCCCCTGCTTATTTAACTTATATGCAGAATTCTTCATGCGAAAGGCTGGGCTGGATGAATCCCTAGCCAGAATTAAGATCGCTGGAAGAAATATCAACAACCTCAGATATGCAGATGACACAACCTTGATGGCAGAAAGTGAGGAGGAATTAAAGAACCTTTTAATGAGGGTGAAAGAGGAGAGCGCAAAATATGGTCTGGAGCTCAACATCAAAAAAACGAAGATCATGGCCACTGGTCCCATCACCTCCTGGCAAATAGAAGGGGGGAAAATGGAGGCAGTGAGAGATTTTACTTTCTTGGGCTCCATGATCACTGCAGATGGTGACAGCAGCCACGAAATTAAAAGACGCCTGCTCCTTGGGAGAAAGGTGATGGCAAACCTAGACAGCATCTTAAAAAGCAGAGACATCACCTTACCAACAAAGGTTTTTATAGTTAAAGCCATGGTTTTCCCAGTAGTGATGTATGGAAGTGAGAGCTGGACCATAAAGAATGTTGATCGCTGAAGAGTTGATGCTTTTGAATTATGGTGCTGGAGGAGACTCTTGAGAGTCCCATGGACTGCAAGAAGATCAAACGTATCCATTCTTAAGGAAATCAGCCCTGAGTGCTCACTGGAAGGACAGATCATGAAGCTGAGGCTCCAATACTTTGGCCACCTCATGAGAAGAGAAGACTCACTGGAAAAGACCCTGATGTTGGGAAAGATGGAGGGCACAAGGAGAAGGGGACGGCAGAGAACGAGATGGTTGGATAGTGTCTTCGAAGCTACCAGCATGAGTTTGACCAAACTGCGGGAGGCAGTGGAAGACAGAAGTGCCTGGCGTGCTCTGGTCCATGGGGTCACAAAGAGTCGGACACGACTAAACGACTAAACAACAACAACAAGACAGTATACCAGCATTATGTCTTTATTTTATTTTGTCACATTTATCACATATTACCTTCATGTCAGAGTGAGCTTTATGATGATCATTGACAGTCCACAAATGAATTCTGGAAGTAGATGTTATGGAACATGTATAGCTGCTGCCAAAAGCTAACCCTACCCCTCTGCACAGTAAATTCTACTCACATAAAATGTAAAACACATAAAATGGCATTATTGTTTTGCGTATTTTTTTCCATTTCTGCCAGCAGCAGGTTGAATAGGTACGTAAAAATTTCACATGTAGTTTGTGATAGTGGATGACCTGTGGGTTTTCTGCTTTGATGGGATACATACATGGGGTGTCATAAAGTCTACACCTAGGCTTATGCTGCTGCATTTAAATTAAAGACCCACTCTCCATTGAACTCGGTGTAACTGAAAAAGATTTAACTTTGTCTGGATTAAGCCCTTACTTTGAAGTCTTATTTTTTCATGGGTTGATTTGAAAACATATTTAAAAACATTTGTGGTCTCTGATCCTATTTTCATGAAATTGGTGGATGTGGTTGATGTCCAGGTTCAATCCAGTTAATTATAACTAATTAAGAACGGTTCATAAGCATAATTTTATTTTAAGAGTTGTCATATTGAATTAGCTGGTTGTTTATAATTGTACATTACTTTCTAGCCAATGATTTCTCTTTCACTTAATTTTATCTGCTAAACAGATAGGAAGTCTTCCACTATGTTGGATAAGAGTGATTTATACCTTGTTATGCTACATTTAAATGAACATTCGAGTCTCATATTTACTTATTTGGAAGTAAACCCTACCTATTTCCATTAAATTGACTCTCAGAATCATTTGGTTAAAAAAAGATCATAACAATAGTCTAACTCAAGTCAACCATGTAGGTATCTCAATCCCAAAGACATTGCAGTTGAACAAAAGCCCCATTGATTTCCCTCAGCTGGAACTTAACTTGAATAAATGAATGAATGGCTGAAAGCCAAGGATTGTGGATTGGGCTGTTAACTTTTAAAAACCCAGCATTTTTGCTGTGGATGGATTTGTAAATGGTATTTTCCAAAAGACAACCATTTTACAGTGCCTATAGGTCTTGAAAAATGGAAGCTTATCCTGCAGCAGGACCTAATTAAACATCTCTGAAATACCAGCTATTATAATACAAGAGAAACATGTTGATTTCAAAACTGCTCAGCAATTAAATTTACTTTGACAGTGTTTAAGTGTCCAACAATTTTTCCTCTAATCAGGGTTTTCCTGGGTCGCAGAATGGCTGTGCTTTTAAAAATCCATCTGCATTATTCTGTGAAACTTACAGCGTGTTTCAAATTTTAAGTGGTGGTTAGTGCACCATAAAAATAATAGATCCCATACTTTGCCTATAGGTGGGATACATTTACTTTAAATTTGTAGCATTCAAAACCATATGAAAATTCCTTTTAGACTTGAAAATTAATTTCTACAAGCTGCTTATTTAGGAATTGGATGCAAACAGCCATTTTATCAAGTTTAACAGATGGTATTTTACAAATATAGCGGGAAAACTTGCCTGACACATGTTGTTCATTTATTTTATGATAAATTAGCACATTTATTTGTGTTTTAGCTCCTGTATTCATGCCACCTCCATCAGTATTCCCTCTTTCACCATATTCTGTCAATGTATCTTGGGAAAAGCCACAAGATAATGAAGCAAGAGGAGAAGTGATGGGGTACAGCGTCAATGTAATTACTGAACAAAAAGTATTGCCAGTGTATTCTCAGGTATTATTGTTATTAGCAATCTGTTTTCTCTGCTTATTGATATATGGATGTTATAAAGTGGTCCCAGTCTTGTTGGCTATGCCAAATTCAAATTTGCCAGTGGAGCAGTGCTCGCCATTATGAAAGTGCAGTGGGGAGTATCAAAGTTGTTACTATGGCATTTTGCCCAGGGTGGAGCTGACTTTTCGTTTGTTTGTCTCCGTATGAGAGGACATGGCTTGTTCCTGGCAAATTGTTCTGAAGGGAATGTCTGATGGCTTGTATACATGAAGTCATGGTTTAATTCTGTAAGGATACCCAAGAGGTTCCGTGCAGACAAAACATTTCTTAGTCTCCTGGCCATTGTTAAGAGATAAGGAGTGGGCTGCTTGCTGGAATAAAGTAAAGGTGAAGGGACCCCTGCAATGCTCCCTCCCTATTGTGGATTTTTCCTTCCTCTTCTTTTCCCTGTTCCACTGAAATAATGCCCATGTAAACTACCTTAGAGGGACGCGGGTAGCGCTGTGGGTTAAATCACAGAGCCTAGGACTCGCCAATCAGAAGGTCGGCAGTTCGAATCCCCACGAAGGAGTGAGCTCCCGTTGCTCGGTCCCTGCTCCTGCCAACCTAGCAGTTCGAAAGCACATCAAAGTGCAAGTAGATAAATAGGTACCGCTCCGGCGGGAAGGTAAACGGCATTTCCGTGCACTGCTCTGGTTTGCCAGAAGCGGCTTAGTCATGCTGGCCACATGCCCCAGAAGCTGTACGCTGGCTCACTCGGCCAATAATGCGAGATGAGTGCCGCAACCCCAGAGTCCGTCACGACTGGACCTAATGGTCAGGGGTCCCTTTACCTTTAAACTACCTTAAGGAAAATTCATTTTCTTGGTGCTAAACCCACTAGTGCTGATATATAATTAATATTGGTGATGATACTAATAAATTTATGTGTTTGCAAGAGACAAGTCTTCTTTTTGAAATACTTGTTAGTCATCCTTCTTATTCCATGGTGATTGGATTGGTAGATTTCATCACAGAAAGTTGTAATGCTTAATCTACACTGTTTGTAAAAATAACCATTTCTGTTTATTTGTTTATTTATTGACAATCTGCTAAATCTGTGATTGCATAAAATCAGTGTAAGCTGTGACACTACAGTTTATATTCAATTACAATTTATATTCTAGCTCTTTGAGGTTCCTTGGAAAAGTCCTGTTTCTACTAATGGCTCTTGGCAAACGTATTAAGGTTAAAAAAGTTTTTTTAAAAATCAGCAAAAGCTAATTTCTTTTTGCTAAATGTACTTTCTTATCAGTGTAAAATAATGGAAGTGCTATCAAGATAGCTGTCTTAACTCTATTTGCTTTTTAGGTTTTGTATGTTGCTGAAGCTGATGAACAGTCCTACACAGTGGAAGGACTGGAACCATACAGAATGTACTATTTTACCATTACTCTCTGCAATCAAGTTGGCTGTGTCAGCAGCGAGCAGGGAATGGGGCAAACTTTAGCAGCAGGTAAGGGAAGAGAAAAAATTGTATTGAAGTATAAATTTAGCACGTACCTTTCTAATGAGCACCATTACAGATGATCACAGGTTGATGCATAGTGACTGAGATAGGTGCTGTGTTAATACAAAGTGACTAGCTTAATTGGTATTTGTTTACCATGACAGATTAAAAACAAAACACCATGTTTTCCACATAGGCTTGTAGTGTATTAGAAAGCCTGCATGGGTTTCTTTTTCAATGAGAAGCCATTTAACATAACATTTGTTTGTTTGTTTACAGTTTCAGCAAATAAAGTACATAAGCCTAATGAAGTTAATATTTACTACTAGCACCTTTTGTATCAATAGCATGTTTAGCATATATATAGCATTTTACAGTTGCAAAATTATTGGCACCCTGTTCTTGCATTTTTGGGTAGGGGGACCATTTTGGATGTCCTATAGCAAAACCCCACCTTTCTCCTAACCAGAAGTAGTGCAGGAAGTTTTTCTGAGAGCTATATGCATGATTGAAACCTAGGAGGGGGAAAAAGGTAGACTTGCAAGATGTAGAAGTATTTGCATATTTGGAAGGGGGTGCACATGTGACCCTCTACCCCCACATAAATTGGCATAAAGTTTGAATATGATTTGTCTGTTTATTGCACTACAGCATACAGTAGGGACGGGGAAGATTTTTCAGCCCAAGAATCGCAACCCCTTCTAGGCAATGTTTTGGGACCCACATGTCAGTAGGAAGCATTGGAAGCAAAAGTTGGCAGAGCAATGAATGTTACTTTTACCTTTGCACAGTGGGCTTGTTCCCAACCACACTGAAACATCCCTCTCTGTCTTCCGTCCAGGCATGCAATAGGCATTATAAGAGTTTGAGGATACATTCCAGCCAGACAAAACATTCAAGGAGAATGCAAAGCAGGATAGGCAAGGGGTGTGGCTAGGGAGGAGTCAGAAAGGTGCATTTAGTCACTGGGTCTGAACTTCCCAATCCCTGGTGTACAGAAATATACTCCTCAGCATCAGTCTCAAACACTCAGTTGAGATGTGTAATTTGGAGAATCTGTAGGTGCCAATCCTTCAAATCTTTGTACCTCAGGATTCTGTAATATATTGTAATGAACAGTTTCAAAAATAACTAATGGAATTTAGATAGGACCCTTGGCTATTATTAGTGATAAAGCATCGTTTCTTGCTTACCTGTCAGTTCCCTGAAAATAAATAGCTCATTGAAACCTGACAGCTTGTTTATTATTGTTTTAATAATTTGGTATCAGTCACCTTAAATAATACAGTAGAGTATAAAATTGAGTGACCAGTAGATTTAGATATATTAAATGTTGAGTATTTTTCTATTTTTCATTTCTAGGTTTGGAAAGTTGCCATTTTAAGCCTGTATCCACTTACTTGAATTAACTTTTTTCACTGAAATCTAGCAAATGTGCTTTGTGTGTCAACTCTTCCTGAGATGCACAAGCAAAACACAATTGACAAATTATTTTAAAGGCTACTTTAATTAACAATCTCCTTGCTGCTAATTATCAGGAGTAAATGCAAGAGCACCATCTGAAATGCATTTTGATAGCATTGTGGGTGTTTGGGGAAAGAAGCTGCAGATCCAGTTTTGCTAGGCTGTGCATATAACATACCTTATGAAGCACATTTAAAACCCAGGGCATCCTCGAATAATCCTGGGAACTGTAGTTTATCTGCCACCGAGCTACAATTCTCAGCACCTGTAACAAACTACAGTTCAAATGTATGGTGTTTACATGAAAGAGAGAATTATGCGTTTTGCTCCTACTTCAGTGACTGCTTTTCTTTGGTAGTCTGGAAGAACAACGCAAACCAAAAGCAGAGGGACTGCTTAAAGGTAAAGGGACCCCTGACCATTAGGTCCAGTCGTGACCGACTCTGGGGTTGCGGCGCTCATCTCGCTTTATTGGCCGAGGGAGCCGGCGTACAGCTTCCGGGTCATGACTAAGCCGCTTCTGGCGAACCAGAGCAGCGCACGGAAACGCCGTTTACCTTCCCACCGGAGCGGTCCCTATTTATCTACTTGCACTTTGATGTGCTTTCGAACTGCTAGGTTGGCAGGAGCAGAGACCAAGCAATGGGAGCTCACCCCATCACGGAGATTCGAACTGCCGACTTTCTGATCGGCAAGTCCTAGGCTCTGTGGTTTAACCCACAGCGCCACTTACAAGATCCCAAATGCTTCCTTATTATAATACATTTTTATAACAGTTGTAGGGAGATCTGTCCTGGAAAGTGAGTGGAGGTGAAAGGATCCACAGACTTCATCGGTTTCATTACACAGCTTCACTAGGCATCTTATGTTCCCAAGATAATTTATGAGAGAGACTTCGGAGTTCTGCCTAAAGCAAAAGTTCCACAGAACTGTTGGCTCTGGGTTGTTCAGAGCATCCCTTTGTAAAGTGGTATGGATCCTTACCTGCCAGTAGCACTGCAGGTGTAGTCATCTAGTAATGTGAGTGTGAACCAGCTTGAACTTTCCATCTGCATGTATACACTTTTACATTTGAAACCTTAGAAGCAAATGATACTTCTATACCTTTTCATCATGGAGTTTAAAGTAAACACATGGAAAGCAGCAGAGAAGTGCCATGGAAACCTGAATAATTATTTTCTATAGGGAATCATCAGATATTACTGTTAAAAAATGGGACTGATGCTACTGCAAATAACTCCTATCATCTTTGCTGCCAATGGTGAACAGCTGGTGGCTGAGGGAAGATAACCATTTGGTTATTGTCTCTTGCTCATGTGTCAAAGCAAAAGTGAATATTTAGACATTCAGGGGGCATGACAGGCCCATCTGTGTAGGTGTTGCCGGGCAAAACCTGCACAAACAGAAGGATTGTCAGGACCAAGCTGGCACAAGGAGAGGTGCTTGTGCAATGCGTTAGCGCTCCTCACCGCTCCAGGTTTCACATATATTAAAATCAGACAATAATGCTAATATTTCTACAGATCCCATTTTAAGTGTAAGCAACAGTAAGCTTGCATGTTTATGCTTGGTGTCTCCAAATTAGAATCCAGAACATGCAAACACAAATCTGAACTTGAAATCTGAATCAAATTCCCACTGATGTCTAAGAAACACTGTTATCATTTATTTGTCAGATATTAAATATGAGTTTCAATTAAAAATGTCTTCATGGTTGTCACTGGAGGTTTCACAGGTGTTCAAAGAAATAATTGTAGAACATTTTAAATGCCTAACGTTGACCTTGAAGTGGAAATATAAATGTGTATTTAGGGCTGTCATACGTCTGGATTTTCCCGGACATTACTAGGATTTCAAAGGTGGGAATTTCCGAAAGGTGGCTCTTTGTCCAGGATCTTAGGGCAAGTCAATTGAAAAATCACGGTTTTTGGGGTGTTTTTGTAAAAAAAACTTTTGGGGTGTCCTGGTTTTTACTTGTCTTGCATGTTTTGTGGCAGGTGAGCATGATATTCAGAAATGGTTTTAAAATAGTTTAAATGGCCTATATATAGCAGACCCCCTTTATATGAGCCTGAGCTATATGATGGTACTGATTATCTCTTTGTACCAGTGATATCATAAAACACTGTATTGCAAATTCATTGGCCCAGATTCAGCTAAAGTTGGTCGTAACTAATTATTGTGTAATAATCTTAAGACCCTTGAGCAACTTTGTCATAGAGAATTCCAGGCTAGGGATCATTAGGAAAGGAGTTGAAAATAAATGCCAGTATCATAATGCAGTTATACAAATATACGGTGTGGCCACATTTGGAATACCGTTCACACTTCTGGTTATCATACCTCAAAAAGGGTATTTTGGAGTTGGAAAAGAACAACCAAAATGATCAAATTCCCCTGTGAAGAAAAAAGTTGCAACATGTGGGACTTTTTGGTTAAGGTGAGTAAGAGGCAACATGACAGAGGTGTCTAAAGTTTTGCACGGCATGGGAAAAAGTGGATAGAGAAAGGTTTTTCTTCTTCTCTCACAAAAGTAGAACTTGTGGACATACAATGATGCTGAATGTTAGAAGGTTGAAGACAGATAAATGAAAGTCCTTCTTCACATAGTGCAGTTATGGGACTTCCACAGGAGGCAGCAGTGGCCACCAACTTGGTGGGTTTTAAAAATGGATTGAATAAATTCATGGAGGATAAGGCTATCAGCAGCTAATAGCAACAGTCACATCCACAGTTGCTGGGAATTCCAGGTGGGCAGAGTGCAGTTGTGCTCAGGTCCTGCTTCCGTGCTTCCCGTAAACATCTGGTTGGCCACTGTGAGTACAGGATGCTAGACTAGATGGGCCATGCTGTGAGTACAGCATGCTAGACTATCTGCCATGCTGCAGGGCCACATATACCTATTTCTATCTTTGATGCTGTTCTTTTCCTTTGACACTCTTGTGTATCTGGAAAATACCCAGTTTTCATCAATTTATGAATGGAATACAGTTGCCAAAAAGCAAAACAAGCTCCACACCTTTGGGAGCATAGGATTTGATGTATATTTTTATTCAGGTTTTGCCATCCCTAGGTTTACTGTCTTCAAAGAGAAACCTGTAATGCCTGAATTTCCAATAGTTCAGAAAGGTACACACTACTGATAAGAACCATATGTTTTGCCTGTCATATAATGGTTTTTAAGCACAATACTCTATCATAGTCTTAAAAACCACCCATATCCAATTAACTGGTAATTAGTGGTGCATTAGATTTTCCTTTCTCTATTAAAAGTAAAATACGCAGGCTGTTTGCCTCTGGTCTGAAAACACACATTGCTTTGCATGCAAGTACATAAAAGTCTGTCACTGTGAATGGGACCCAAAGTGATTAAACAAGCACTCTTAATATGTTAATTTATAATTTTAATTACAGCAATCTTG
Organism: Podarcis gaigeae; assembly: GCF_964106915.1. Lineage (NCBI taxonomy): Eukaryota > Metazoa > Chordata > Lepidosauria > Squamata > Lacertidae > Podarcis > Podarcis gaigeae. The sequence continues at coordinate 94,907,265 of NC_139680.1, forward strand.
TATATATAGTCATTAGTGAATACTAATATAAATATTTTTCTACCTTTTTATTCATAATGCATAAACCAATCATCCCCTTCTTTCTCAGCAGTTGCCTGTTTTTTTGTTTCACAATACAATCTTTGTTCTTAGTTATGAATGCATTTTGTTCGTTCCTGTCTTGAATAATCCCTCATTAAAACAAAGTCACTTTCTGCTCCATGCTTAAAAGGGAAAATGAGCATGCAAATGTGCCATTGCATCCATATATATATATATATATATATGCTTTCGTAGATTTTCACTCTGTTCCAGTAACAAGAAGCCGAAAGCACCAACCTGAAGATGACGAGTGAGACCTCGTCGAAACGTCGCCTAGACACCCCAACTTTTACACGGGAAGACACCCGAGGACACCAAAACCTGCATATATATATATATATATATATGGATGCAATGGCACATTTGCATGCTCATTTTCCCTTTTAAGCATGGAGCATATATATATATATTTATACACACATATGTACTTTTGCTTGCCGTCCTTCAATTATTCCCCCTTCTTTGAATCTAATTTTATTTGTTGCTATACTGGCTTGATGTATGGACTCGTGAATTTCAGGCTGGTGCCAAGATCCAGACTGAGATGGGGAGTGGCAGGGGGCAGGGTAGAAGAATCAAAGCCTCTTCAGGAAGCTACAGAGGCAGCAAAGCAAAAGCGAATTGGCTTCACCTTTGACTGAAACTCTTGACTAGTACTGGAATCCTGTGATGATCCAATTATTTATTTCAAGAATATAGGCACTGTGTTACAATTAGAGACGTGAAACATAATCTGAGGAATTTGCAAATGACAGATGATTTAAATAACTCCCGAGATAAACAGTAACCGCTCAGTATCTTCTCTTGCCAAGTGCTCTCCAGCTACAGATTGGGTGCTCTTTGTGCACCATTGCATGAGCCAAACCTTATTTGTTTGTTCTCCCCAAAGGACATATTTCACTCCTCGGGAAATTGCACAAATTATTCTGTTGCCAGTATGTCAAATTTGCATGGTCTTTAGGCTGAGTTTAAGTTGTATTTCTCTTGATTAAAAGCTTTTGGTTCAAAGCAATACTTTTTAATTGCCTAATGATATAAGTCAGTTCTTAGGAAAGAGCCATGCATTTAGGAGTTCATTTGCAATATAACTGAAAAATTCATTGCATGGCAGTAAAACAATTTACTGTTAATTACAAGGAGAAGAATTTGCTGTACCATGCTCACAGATTGCCATGAATCATGCAGCACTCCTAGAGATTTATAACAGATGTGTAAGTGGGATGAATTAGCAGGGTTTAATAACAGAGACACAAATCATGCAGACTTCAAGGAGCTTTAATTGATATACTAGAATGTGACGGGCATGAATCACTCAGCCATTCAACAGCACTGTAACATATGGTCAGCTCAATATGCTGCATCTTAAATCGGTTGGTGAGTCGTTGGTTGTCCCATATGGTGGAAGCAATATATTTTTCGGGATTTTTTTTTTACATTGATTTTTAAAGAAATATGATTCTATGTTCATAATACAATGAACCCTTAAAACTTGTTATGTTTATTTGAGGAATATTCCAGCCCTACTGTTTTAAACTGGAAATAAGTAGCTTTAGTCCTACCGTGTGCAGGTATGTCATCAGGATAACCAATACAGCTGCCTAATCCTTGTCCAGGGATGGTTTGAGTAGCTATAAGTGCCCCAAGGCAGCAAACAAGGCTGTCGCTGCCCCCACTGCCCATTAGTTCCCTACTAGCTCTTCATTTGTACTCTCACCTGTCTCCTATAGGACAAATTTAATATCATGATGGAGGTGGCCAGAGAGAAGGGACTAGTGAATAATGGGTTTGCACCATGGCAGGAACCTCATTTAACACCTGGAAATTTAAAGGCATAGGCACTGTTTCTGAGTACTGGACCTAAAGTTTTTATTTTTCAGTTTTTCAGTTTCAGTTTAGCTTTTTAAAAAAATATGTAATTATGACTGCTACTTGTGGAACAGTTTTATTGTTGTCTGTTGCTGCTTTGCTGTGTTCTCTGTAATTCATTTGTTATTAACTTTGTTTTGAAAATGGTTTTCACAGTGTCTTAATGTAAACCCTCCTATAAGTTTTAAAAATTGAAGTTCAGGGTATTACATTTTAAATCAATCACTAGGCAACCCTTTTGTTGAGTTGTGCCTTTGGGGGGCTTCATCAGTTAGGATTCTGGACTACAGACTAAGCTATCCTTGCTCAACCATTTCTATGTCTCCGTCACTCCCATTCAGTACAAAGATTTATCCATGAGGTTGAATGGCAAAATACTTTGCATTGCCAAACTAGTCGCAGTTCTATTGAAAACATTCCTGGCACCCTTTTATTAACATCTTGTAACAATAGCCAAGCTGCTTCAGCGAAGGGAGCTCTCATTTTTTAGTTGAGGGGCAAACATAACATTGAACGTTTGCTTACGAACTGAAATTGTACACCATATGAGTTTGAGTGTATGTGTGTGTTTAAGGACAACCCTACAAGTAGCCATTTAAAAGGTTATAGTTCTAATTAGCAGTAGCCAAAGCATAAATGAGACCATATTCTCATGAATGGTTACGTTTTCAAAGTGCTGCTAAAGACTGTTGCTATTTCGGCTTTTAATTAAAGAGAAAACACTGAGGAGCAAATTTCAGACTAAAGCCAAGAGGAACCAAACATTAGAAGTGCTGCTGATTATTTGAGAGGTTGCTGTTGATATAAACGCATGAGAGAGAAGTAGACCTGTAAATTTTGTAGCTGTAATGCAAATGCGTTTTTATTAGCTTTAGAACCTGACAGGCTATAGGAAACTTTTAGCAGCTGCATTAGCAAACCTGACAGATTTGTGAAAAGAATACACTATCCTTAGAAGCATGGCTGCCAGAATTTAATGTCAACAATTAAAATTTATTTTGATACTCACCTAGTGTTTATTACTGTTTGTATACACAACAGACCTTACTAATACAGAGATGCACTATTAGATGGAATTACCATCTGTTCGCAGTGAAATGCTGGCATCTGTCTTAGCTTCTAAAACTAAAATGATATCGTTTCAAACAAAACAAAGTTAACTGCTCTTTACTTACCAACAATTATATTTTTCTTTTAGGCACACAGATTGTATGTGTGTGTTCACGCACACAAGCGAAATGCTTTTTTTTATAGTGACCTATACAGCAATATCTATAAGTGATATATCTTTAACATAAAACAGTATGGGCCATCTGTTTGGTGCTGCCCTCTGTTACACAACAGCAAACACCTAGTCATAGGCGTTTAAACTAATATTTTACCTTTATAATATATCAACTATATATTATCTAGGAATAAATTTTAAAAACACTACATAATTAAAATATGCAAAATATAGCTGTCTACTAAAATACAGTATGCTTTGACAGATGTGTTTTAGGAGGCTTGGACAAAATTTAAATAGGCAAAATTATAGACTGCTCCTTTGACAAAGCAGCTACAGGTACCACAGTGACACCTTTAGGAAATGTATACTGTGCCTTTTAGCCTCCAGTAGCTATATTGTACAATCCAGTGACATGGCAACCTGTACTGCAGATTTATAATCTTACTTTTTTCATCCAAATTGCTGAAGTACCAGCTTCAGTAGAGACTCTTCACTGTACATGTCAACACACAAGTACAGTATTCTGAATCACCAAGGACATGGTAGTTACAATACTAATGTTATACCGAAGATGTTGCTTTTTGAAAGGTTGGGTTTCTGTTCCATATATCACAAAATAATAAATTGTGTCATGCTAGTGTTTAATGCGTGTACACAGTGCATTAACTGTAACTGTAGTACATTTATTTGTGCTAGAGTAGACTTGAAAATGATTAAAAAATCAATACTTTCCTGTCAGAGAAGCAAGTGTTACAATGCATTTAAGTAGTTAATTGCAGAAGCCCCATAAAAGCTTCAAATTTGGGTAGCAAAGATGTTATAATTACAGTGCAGGCAACTCCTATTTATTAAAGGATGATTGTTTAAGGGAGATGTGGTTGTTGTTGTTGTGAAGAAAGGTTTGCTGTATGTATTCATTTTAGAAGTAATGAATTTTAGCCTTTTTGCTTTAGCAACTCTAAGCTGAACTAGAGGACTCAACCTTGGCACTCACATTTAAAATGCTGACACAGACTGATTTGCTCCAAAGGTGAAGTTCCAATTGTAAAGCCATGTTTTCTTTTGAAACCTGTGCATTAATACTGCATTTCATTAGCGCTCTGCGCTACTTATGCGGGGAAGCTTGTGACCTCACACTGCACTACTTCAATTTCAACACAGTAAATTTCGAACATAGCAGTATGATACTAATTAGATTGTGAAGTCATAAATGATGTCCAAGCAAGAATTTACAATGCATAGCACGGTTGGTGGGTTTTTGTCTCCCATCATTCCCTCTGCCAAAAGTAATATTTTATCATGTTGTAGAAAAAGTAATAGCAACATACTACAGGTTAATGTGAGAAAATGATGGTTTTGTATGCAAGAAGCTTTAAGGATATGTTATTAATTTGTTATAAATGAAGCGCTTTGCAACAAACTCTTAGCTAACTGATGTAATTTGCAAGATGCATATTTTAATCCAGATTGTTCTCCAAATGAATGTCGTGCCCTATAATCACCGAAAACTCTGTCTTTGATATATACAGCATAGGTTAGGACACACCTCATGTAAAAAAAAATCACAGGTTTGCAAAGTAATAATTGCTTGGGGTGCAGAGTGGATAAAAGTATTGCTATGAGGTGTTTCTTTTGGTGGGTAGACTGTATGCCTGGGGCCCCCTCCCTCTAATTCCTGGATCCAGAATGGATTCAATTCCTGAAATAGCCAGGCTAGCTTCCTGTTGAGTTAATGGCCACCTAAATATGGGCCATTAAGGTAACAAAGGAAGCAGCTCTGTGCCAGATTTCAAATGGGTAGACCCCACATTCCTCAACTTGCTGGTAGTTAGAAAGACAAAGGCCAGAGTTGAGAGTTGGTGTGTGTGAGGTAGAAGTTGGAAGCTCAGGTTGTAAATATGTGCAAATAAACCATAGATCATAAAAACATCACAGTCTCCGCTGTCCCTCATTCCGAAGGAAACCATACCCTGGCTAAGTGTCTAGAACCACTGGAATCTAGCACTGCGAAGAGATTGGGGTGGTGTGCAACAGTATATTATAGCTAAAATACATCTTGAGGAAATTGCTGCACAGCAGTGACCAGTTTTCCAGGCCAGCAAACCACAACAAGCTACAAAAGACTGCATACCAAACAATTGCACTAGGGCAAAATGCATCGGCTCAACTGCCGATCATATGAAAGAATTGCAGTGGCTGCCATTTTCCACTGAGTTAGGTTGAAGGTGCTGGTGTTAGTGTACAAAGTTGCATACAGCTTGGGACCAGGATATGGATGCGATCATCACACTCCCTACATACCCAGTTGATTGGTGTGTTCTGTAGGAAAAAGCATCCTGCAGATACCATCCTACCAGAAGATCCATTCCACACAATGATAGAATCAGACTTTTAGCGTAGCAATACCTAAACTTTGGAACTCCCTCCCACTGTAATCAGACGGGCGCCTTCTCTATTATGATTTAACTGAGCGGTAAAAGATTACACAAAATTCCTCCTATCAAAGAGAACCTATCTTTCCTATTCCTGATATATTTGATTACACTCTGGAGAGATAGCTGGGTGCCCTTGTTCACAATTACAATGGTACCTCGGGTTAAGAATTTAATTCGTTGTGGAGGTCTGTTCTTAACCTGAAACTGTTCTTAACCTGAAGCACCACTTTAGCTAATGGGGCCTCCCGCTGCCGCCATGCCGCCGCTGCACGATTTCTATTCTCATCCTGAAGCAAAGTTCTTAACCCGAGGTACTATTTCTGGGTTAGCGGAGTCTGTAACCTTAAGCGTCTGTAACCCGAGGTACCACTGTAGTTGAATTTGTGCCTTAAGGTCTGTATTATTATTTTTATGATGCTGAGATAAAATTACTTTCAGTCAATAGTTAAGGTGAAAAAAAGCCAGTACTGTACCACTGACAGGTCAAACAAGACATCGGATGGCTGCCATTCAAATTTTTTACTAAATCAAGAATTATCTGTACTGTATGATTGCAATAGCACACAGGTCAAAGGTTGTTTGCAATTGTAATTGATACTGCTTTCCTAGGGGACGATATATTATACATGTAGAACTCCCTGGTTTATTCTGAAAACCAGTATTGTTTGGATAACCTTAACTGGACAGATGCATCTTTCCTTTTTTCTTTTTATATAAATAGCTCCAAGACAGCTAATTGCACCTTATGCTGAAGGAATAAACAGCACAGTGATAAAGATAAGTTGGAAGGAACCTAAAGAACTTAATGGGCCTCCTCCAATCTATCAGCTGGAGAGAATAGATGCATCTTTAGCAACATCAAGTGTAACTGTAATGAAAGGAATCCGTTTTCCAGGAAATGGGTATTATAAATTTCCAAGTTCTACTCTGCCTGCCAACACATATTTTACAGGTAAGGAGATTGTGGTGATAGCATGCAGTGCTGGTTTTTGTTTAAACAACAATGGGATAGTTAGGGTGCCTTTACACTAGCCCATTTCTCTGGAATTGCTCTTTTTAAAAAATTCATTTGTTTTTAGAGCACTTCAGCATGATGTTATTGTTAACTCTTTTCATTCTGTTGCTTTCTGAATCATCTTGTGCTTCTTGAGACCTGATTTTTCACTATTTTTGTGTGAATGCAAGTGGAATTGGGGCAATTCAGGGGTAAATCAAAGATTCTTAATCCCTAATCACCGGGCCCAGATAATAAATAATGTAATAATAAAAGCGGGGGAATCAGCATGATTAGAGGTAAACCTCGTGATATGGAATACAAAAGATTTCTTAAATTTCCCAAGTTTACTAAAAGTTTACCTGGGGACGCAGGTGGCGCTGTGGGTTAAAGCCTCAGTGCCTAGGACTTGCCGATCGAAAGGTCGGCGGTTCGAATCCCTGCGGCGGGGTGCGCTCCCGCTGCTCGGTCCCAGCGCCTGCCAACCTAGCAGTTCGAAAGACCTCCGGGTGCAAGTAGATAAATAGGGACCGCTTACCAGCGGGAAGGTAAACGGCGTTTCCGTGTGCGGCTCTGGCTCGCCAGAGCAGTGATGTCACGCTGGCCACGTGACCCGGAAGTGTCTCCGGACAGCGCTGGCCCCTGGCCTCTTAAGTGAGATGGGCGCACAACCCCAGAGTCTGTCAAGACTGGCCCGTACGGGCAGGGGTACCTTTACCTTTACTTACTAAAAGCCCAGAAAGAACTGAGTATGCTCAAAGACCTCCACAACCAATGGAAGCTCAGTTGAAAAATAGAAAAGGAAACTTGAGGGGCTGGTGAGTGAAATTGCATACTTGTTTGTTGATTTATGTAAATTGTTTTGTTGCTAGAAGTCCCAACCATGTTTTCTCAGAAGTAAGTCCCACTGAGTTCAATGGAATTTAGTCTCAGATGATGGGGTTAGGATTGGGATTGCAGCCTTAATCTGCTTCCTACTTCGAAATTGAATAACCAAAGGAATGTATCCTTCATTATCGTTCTTTTCGCACAGAAAGAGGTAGTCTATTTTTTTACCTGTTGACTTATGACCCTAACCCTTATGCAGTAAGTAAAATGCAGGATGCCAACCTGTGACATCTTTACCCAGAGTGGTAGAGGCAGCAGGGGATCATGATATTTGTGAAAACAAACAGAAGGACCCCACTTCATTAACTTTGTCTTTAAGGTGCCACAAGACTTTGTTTTTTGTTTGTTGCAAAAGACTAGTATTAACTTTGGAAAGGAACACACAGAGAAAGTGACTGATTTGTAAACATCTGTTGATGGCTGAGATGTTTGTATCTTTTGTGCACTATGATATTTAAAAATAGGTAGATGACATAGTATAAAAAAGACTTGTGCAAAATAAACCAATTGCAGGGCAGGGGTACAGAAATTACCAATGAAAGGCTGGAATGGCGTGAGGCATGTCCATACATCTCTATATATGGCTGTTCTATTCAAGGACCAAGAATTATTATATTTGTGTAATTAACAATATTTTGCAACCCTTAGAAACATTCATTTTCTGCTGCTCCTTGGATGAAGACATTGTGCAAATGTTTCTCCTTAACTGGGAAGAATGATAACTTAGGGGTAGTACATCTGCCTTGTACCCATAAGTTAACTTAACTGCAGGTGCTGGGAATTAAAAGAAGTATCTTAGGCAGCACAGCTAAAAACCCCCACCTGTTTGAACCCCAGAGAGCTGCTGCTAGGTAGAGGCTAACAATGGTGTAGGAGGGACTCCAGGAAAAACTGGTTTGGGGGAAGAATGTGATAGAAAACACCATTATAGCAGAAGCAAAGACCTTAATACATTATGGCTGAACGTTAGGGTGGGGAAAATTTGAGAAATGGGGAAGGGCGTACCCACTGTTGTGACGTGGGGTTTGTGATTTCAGCTCTCTTGACATAATATGCTGGAGACAGTTCTCTAGTAACACTTCTTTATTAAAGCAAACAAGACTGGGGCCTGAGGAGGGGAGAGCTACATTTATAGGGAGAGGGAACTAACTAGAAAGGATACATTTTGGAGGGAACAATCTCAGGCAATCACAGTCCTGCCTTTTGGAGGAAACCAATAAGACAGAGGATCCAAATACAGCAGCTTAAATGAACCAATAGTAGCTGTACCCTCTGGAACCAAAAGGCAGTTACTTTACCCTAATGCAATACAGACAATAATAATACAGATATAAAATCCTTTGACTCAATACACAACACCCACTACCAGAAACTTGTGCCCCTCCAGATGTTGCTGGGCTTCAGCTGAGCTCCCATCAGCCCCTGCCAGTAGGGCTGATAGGAGTTATAATGCAACAACAGCTGGAAGGCCACAGAACAATCTCTGCTTCAGTATAAGGCAACTTCATTAAACCTGCCTAACCTAAGCAAATATATGAATCATGGCATAACTGTGGGTCAGGCTCCCATTTCTGCAAAGGGCATTCTGACCATGCTTCCTTTCCCTTCGCTTTATCGTTATTGACAGTGACATGTCCCACTATGAAGTGTTAGCTGGCCTCAGAAAAGAAAGAATTTAGCCCTCTCTTCATTTCTCTCAGAACCTTTTTTGCTAGGACTATGGCCTTGCACTTAAAATGAATTCACAGTTCCTTCTTGAACAAGACATTTCCTTTCTTCCTCCTTCCTAATCCCAAGAAGCCTGAAGATAGGGTGAGAGGGGAGCTGGAAACACTTTAAACAAGAGTGATCCAGCACAACAAAGTGAATTGTGCTGCTTTGTGAACAAAAACATCTTAAGACATTTTCTAATGTGCACGACAGGGACTTAACGCTACAAATATGCGGAGCCGACCCTGACCGGGCAGCATTACTGTAGTCGTATTTTTTTCTTCTTCTGAAACAGGACTGATTTTTTTTAAACAAATTATTATTATTATTATTATTATTATTATTATTATTATTATTACTTTAAAAAAGTCTGCATCATACATTTGCTTTTCCTATATATCCTTTTCATTGAAAAATACAGATTTATTTATGCCTTTGTACAAAATCTCAAAATCCTCCACTTAAGAATGAATTTTTAAATGTACCTTTTGGTAGGGTGTTGCAGGCACTAAGACACTGTTCTAAAAACCTATCCTAAAGAATCTATTGCCAAAGTACATAACTGACCAAGCTGATCGACATTCAGCAGCTACATCTTGAAATTCAGAATATGAGAATGGAATAGATAACAACAGGGTTGTGTCTAGGTTTCAGGAGGCCCTGGACAAAGTGCCCTCTGGCTTCCCTTCCTCTGGACTTGTCTCCAAGCACTGTCAGGTAGCTGGGTTCTGACATTTTATTTTCCCATGATGCCCCAAAGCACTGCTATAGTAGGAGGCATTTGGGAAAGAGGGGGTGATTGTATTCAGTGTAGTGCTAAGGAGATCATCCCATCAGTACAAGCATGTCTGCTTGCCTGCCAGAAAGATTTCTCCTGTCCGTGTGCTAATCTGGGGGCTATCCCAACCCTCCAGAGCAGATTTGGCATGGATGGAAGAAAGGGGGAAAGTCCCATTGTTCTAGTGGGAATCCTAGCACAACAACTGAATATGCGGCCTTAAAATGGTAACTAGACCCTACTGTATGGTGCCGTTAGGAGCACTAGGTTGTTATTGTTGTTAAATGACTGCCCTGTAGGGTCCCCAACAGCTTCCCAAGAATGTTAGGTGCTGCCACTGGCCCTCAATTCCTGTTGCAGCAGCAGAAAACTGTGATCCCACAGATGGCTTTTAACCTCCTATCTAACTCAGTGCGCACATACACCTGTGCTGATTCTGAACCTTGTTCACAGGAGTGCTGTTCTATTCTTCTAATGAACTGAGAGCAGCATACATACTGATTATTCAGTTTGATCTTCACATCAATTCAGTGGTGGGTGGCAGTACAGAAGGCAAGGAGCCCAACAGTAGGTGGCATTAGAGTCAAATACTTATAGTTTTGTCCCCATCCTCCTCCCTGCTGATTTGTACAAGGACAACAATGAGACTATGTCTTGGCTCTCCCTCTCTGATGAGGAACTATAATTCGTGACTCCATTTTTTCCCTTGAGGCTCCCCCTTCCCCGGATTAAAATGGTATCTAAAGCAAGTTACAGGTTGGGATGACAATGTCACAAAGGTTATAAGGGTGTGGGGGTAGGTGCATTGATCTCCCTCTGTAGCTCTTTGCCAGTAGAGGAGAGGATTGCTGGTGGAGAAATCTCTCTGCCATGGTAGAGGCCCCAAACTTTGCCGAGGCAGGTGGTAAGCTGCTACTAGCAGTTCTGCCACTGATGTGAGAGGATAGTAAGCATTCAGTAGTGTGTGGAAATGGGGTATTTTGTGAAGACAGCCACATGCGAACCCTGCAGATACCCCCAAATTCTTGGTCCCCTCAGCTATGCCAGCCTAGAGTAGGGCCTAGAAAACACTATTTCCACCCTCCAATTTGCAAAACTGGGGTTCTAATTTGCTTAAGAAAGAAAAACAAACCCTGCTCACCCACCTTATGATATGCTGCTTTTAGGTGCAGAAGTGGATGGATTCCCCACTCTGTTCCGTTATAGTGCTCTGTTAGTGGATGGAGGAGAATTTTGCTTTGGTTTATAGTTTAATGTGGAGCTACCTAATTTTCACTTCCCAAAACAACTTGTGGACTGAAACAGAGCTATTCCCCCCCCCCCCCCGAATTTTGTGATGCACTTCTCCAGCAACAGCAACAAATGTGTACTAAGATGCATGTAATATGGGAAAGTGTGCATAAAACTGCATATATTAGTGAAAATAAGCAGAAATGCATTCTATCGGGGGAAATTGCTTGCAAAATTGTGTATATTAGGTAATGTTGGATACAAAGTATGTATATTAGGAGAAATGTGCATTTAAATGTTGATGAATTTTCATGAGGCGTTTTAAATAAAAAATCTGATGTGGAAATGTGGCAGACTGAACTTAAGACTGCAAAACTGAGAACTGAAATTGACAGTTCTGTCCATCACTATCTTTCTTGGCAGTCCTATACTGGTGGGGCTTCCTTTTGAGTAGACATGCATAGGATTTCACTGTACAATACCATACTCCAATACTTTGACAGTCTGAAGGACTGCCTGCTTTCTACACTACTCATGAGCTGCGGTTTTCTCATTCTCGGCTTGTGGTTTTTGCAGAGGACAGTCATGATGGAACTAACAAGTGGTGTATTGAACAAACAAGGAAGGGAAGACATTCATTGATTCCAATTGTCTGTCATGAATATCACCAGGAAACGTTCCTATGAATATTATCAAGGCATGTTTCATCCCCTAATTGATCTTTCAGAAAGATCAAATTAATATCTTGTCTAACTATGATGAGCCTTATCAATTGAGTGATTGCCAATATTAAAGGGGGGGGGAGAGGAGGAGAGGATTAATTTTTTCTGTCCTTATTAGCTTAAAGTACTTATGGCCTAAAATCAATCAGATCATAGACTGAACAATGGTATTTTTGGCAAAACTATCAGTCAGGATTTAGCTGTTGCAATATTATACTATACAGATTTGTGTGTGGGGAAAACATAATATAAGCTTGTAAAGCCAAACACTCACATGTTTAAACAATTATCTCCTAGATGAACAGAGACACACTACTTTGGTTGAGGAAAATGTAAATACAGTTTATTTTTTCATGGATGCACCCCCTCCCCACTCCAAGAGATATCAAACATTTCATTGAAGCTCTTTTTGCTATGCAAAATTCATCAGCAATTTCCCCAAAAGACAATCTCCATCAGGTTTTGAATGTCCTTTTCCAACAGCAAGCTAGAGATGTGCAGGACCCCCCCCCCCGGAATTTCTCTAACTATATCAAACTTTTATTGTTGCCTTATGTTGAAACACCTCAAAAGATGAGATGAGGAAATACCTCCAAATTGGCAAAATTTCAGTTGTAACTGTATGTTCAATTGTAGCCTTTTAGGATCTTAGTGCTATTTGTTTTATTTTCCTTTACTATACTGTTCTCTAACTGTACAGTAATAGTAAAAAATAGTTTGAAGCAACTAGCCTTCTAGATATAACAATCTCAGGAGTATATTGGCATCTTGAATGACATGGGATCATGTTTATTTCTATATTAGTCTTCCATTTTTTCCACATTACTCATGTTCTTTTTTTGATGCGCTCAGGAGGAATTTATGTGATGTGACCTCTTGATCCTTAATGTAAACTGACAAATTTATTGTTACCTTAGATATTGATGCAAAGCAAATAACTAAATTCAGAATGCTAGTGTTAGCATAACTACTAGAATGAAGAAGTATAGGCAATAAAATTCAGGGCAGGCGTTTATTTTATTAAACTGCAACACTTGTTCTATCAGCATTTTATTTTAAAGGTAGACTTTACCTTTAAAAAGAGACAGGGAAGATAGTAAAATCATTAAGTTCTTTTATGTATTTCTAAACAGGGATGGCTAGCAATTGGTATGGTCTGTTCATTTGGATCAAAGAGCTGTCATATTTTAAATTTAATAGAGAACATAAATGGAGGCGCTTGTAATCAAGAAAGCTTGATTTTTTAAAATTGCTGATGGAAAGCCCTTTATTGGCATGTTAACATATCTCTTTAGGCTGGTTAATTACTACCATGCGGAATAAGAGAAGGTTAGTTCATTGGCTAAAAGCAGATATGCTTTTAATTTAAATAATTATGTACCGACTTTGGCCTGTTCATTCCACTTGCTCATCTCACAAGGTAAGCAGTTAGATTTTATAGCACTGGATAGTAATCGATGTTGAGGGGCCTTCTGTATTGATCTCACCAAAGTCTTTGATCTAGTAATCACCAACTATCACTATCCTCCAGGCTCACCGCTATAGTATTACTATTCCCTGTTTTTTAAAATATGCAAAATTACAGAGAATTGACCAGGCACTGAAATGGAGAAAGAGAGAGTTGGTTAGCCACCTGGGCACAGCTATTTCAATTTTAAAAACAGAATTATGTAAAATAATGTATACCACTTACACCAATCGAAGCAGAACACAAAAAAAGACATCAAGAAGGTAGTCATGTGCTCAACAATATAATATAGTTGAATAATTGTTTATTGACTAAGCGGTGAATTTTTGAGCCATTCTTGAGAATGAATACGTGGTGAAGTCATTCAGGGTGGACAACCTTTGAGCCTGGGGGTTGCATGCCATTAGGGGTCACATAGTGGCTGTGTGCTGGGCCACAGCCTACATTCGGAGGGTTTTAGCTTCTCTCCTCCCCACTCACCCTCACACCTCTTAACTCAGCCCATGGGCATTGGCAGATTCAAAATACCTTCTTTGTCTCCACCTTCTTCCTGACGATTGACCATAGGAATCTATGAAGAATGTGCAGATAGGTGTGTTCTGCAATTGTTCCCAGTGGTGTATTAGCTGGGCTGTGGGGAAGGTGTACTCTTATCATATACCTCCCGCATTCTCACTGCCCAGCTAATTTGGCACTGGGAAGAGGTGAAAGGTTTTTGATATGCTCCTCAGCAATTTCCAGCACCAAATAACTGGAGAGAGAGGAGGAGCCTGTGGGCAAGAAGCAGTCTGGAAGTGTGAAAGCCACGTAAAATGCAGTCATGGTCTCATCTTGCCCCCCAGCTCATCTGGCCACCTGCCCTTTAGAGAAATACTTTTGGAATACTGGATCTAGAAATGCAGCTACTTTGTGAATTTCCTTTCAGGTCCTCTAGAATCAGGGCAGGCGCACTATGCTTGGGTTATGCTTCCCAAAGCATACCTGCTGATCTTCAAATTGATTGACTCTTTGTATTTTTGAAAGTGCATTTGGATCCAGCAGAGGCCATCACTCCATGAGCTGGATGCAGAGGCATAATGTGGGTTGCCAGTGCCGGAGGTGGGGCAGGTGTTGTGCCCCCCGCCCCGTGGACTGGGAAGCTGGGGTGGAGCTGTGCTCTAAGCGGGGAGCACATGGAGTCTGCACAGAGGGTCAATGGAGGCCATCTGCAACAGACTCCTCACTGCCTCTATCTCCTTGCCTACTAGACTAACCTGCCCACCACCACGCTTCAGCTGTCAGGGCTCCTTGCTGGAGCCCCAGCCCCAGAGAACGCAGCTGTCCTTCTCCCACCTGCCTCACTCCCTTCCGATCCCAGTGGAGCATCTCGACTCTCCTTGGTGGGCGATGGCGGTGCTCTTCCCCACCCTTCCTCTTAACCGGCCCAGGGGCAGGGGGCATGAACACGTCTTATCGCTGGCCACGAGGAGAAAGGGAAGGAGGTGCTGCTAATGCCCCAGCCCTAAAGGCTTGGCCCAGGTGCAGCTTGGCTTGCCTTCCAGTGGCTCCAGCCTCAATGAGGGAGCCTGTTGTGTGGGCGTCTGGTTGTGCCCCCTCCAGGTCAGTGATCCCTCTCCCCCCCCCACACACACTATGCCTCTGGCTGGATGCTTCTTTAGGCAGAAGGGGTGGGAATTTTCACTAATATCGTCTGTCCATGTGGAATCACTTTCCACGCCGTTTGAGAGGAAGCCCCAACCTTTTGGAGAAGGTTTTCAGGGGCATAAATGACTGGAGCAGAAAGTCCTCCCCCTCTTTCCACCCACAGAACCATCTTGTGTGTGAAGTTTCACAAACTTTGGACTTAACGCTTCATGAATGGTTTTCAAGGAATGTTACAATGTTATTGAAAATTAAGCAGGTGCAGATCTGTTCAGAGCCTAAATGGAAGACCACACTTGTTTCGGTTCTTATTTAAAAGATTCATAGTTCATCAGTCATGATGCTCAGGCAGGGCAGAGCATAAAGTAAACTACACAAGAAATGTATGCACAAATGACAATAACTCAATAACCAGCTGCTTTTCATTTCACTCCTCATGCCCTCAAGATTCTACAGTTTTACTTGCGCATTTCTCTTTAGTTATCTGCATCTTCACACAAAGTATGCTGCTCATTAGCCATTCCCAAGTACACACTAGATGGCAGAGGCTTGAGTGTCTATCGGTCATGCTGCAGGCCTAAGGTAATCTGTGCCTGAAGATATTATATCAGACAACTTTATCTTTTTTAAAAAACAAACACAAAAGCAGGCATTTCTGTGTTCTCACAGTATTTCAAGCACTTCAGTGGAGCTCTGTAATAAATCTTGTTGGATCCCTCCCTTTTTTTCTTCTTAAGATGAAATACCAATCATACCAAGTAGTTTGCCAAATTTTCTTCATATTACAAAATTTGAAAAATGAATTATATGCACTTTCTGCAAAAGAAAATAATAACGTGAAGGGCAGGGTGTGTGTGTGTCTTAGTCCTTGGAGTTAAAAATCAACAATCCACCCTAGACTCCCAGTATAACACACAGCATTTAGCTACCTAAGTTCATTAATGCTAATGGCTTCATGCTTTTTCTTTTATTCATCACCAAACTGATAACACTTGGTCAGCTTTTTATCAGCCTGAAATATTGACAGTAGAATGAGGTTCTTCCCTTAGCCAGACTATAGCTTTATCTTGTTCTTATAACTTAAGCCATCCTGAAAATGCTGTTACAATGAATTTATTACAACAAATATAAAGAGCCATAAAGTGGTACTGGGTTCTTTGCAGCTGCTGTGATTTATAATCATTGGGCATGACCCAACCGGCCATATTTAATCCCATTAATTTTGCTTATTTGGAAGTTCGTGGGACTTAAAACAACTTATTTTTTGTCAGATTGTGCTCTCAGATTTTTAAAATTTTATTTTAATTATCAAGTACTCTACAAGGACATGAATAGTTTTATGTTGATGGGTCCCTGTAAGTGACCCATTTTTTTCTGGATGAACATTATGCTGGTTTGCCAGGAATATGGCAGAATTTTATTTGGATTCTCATTTTTCTTAACCTTTTATTGTGATAACATTGACATTAATCTACACGCTTTGTAAATAATAGCACAGTCAGTATTAAAGGGTATGTAGGATGCACCTACTCTGAGCCAACAGTAACACACTATGTTAGGGTGCCCTTTAAAACAATACAAAAGGTTTAGTTAATGCAATGTATCTTATAGAATGTATCTTATAGAAATAGGCTGCCGCATCTCCGTCTCTCCCTTTTCCCCCCAGGGGCGTGTCGTAAGGAGACGGGTGGCGGCGGGCAGGCAGGCAGCCCCTCTCTTGCGAGACTTACACCGCACTGCCAGGGGAAGCTAGAGGCGGCAGCGGCAGCGGCAGCTGAGGAGGCGGCCTGAGGGAGGAGGAAGAGGAGGGGATGGGGAGGGACGCAGAACAGTGGCGCTTCAGCGGCTGCTGCGGCGCCGCAACCACCTCATGCCGAGCTCGCGGGCGGCATGGGCGAGAGTCTCTCTCCCTCCCTCCCTCTGTGGGGAAGGGCCGATGGAACTCCTCGCATCAGGACGACGGCAGCCCCGATGTTCTGCTTAGCATACCCTCCAACCAGTGCAGCATCTTAATGTAGTGATTTCCCCCTCTGCATCCCTTTCATAACTCTATTTTTATAAATCATTTGCCCATCCATAGTTCAAATTTTTACTACAAGTTTGCTGTCAATCCTACCAATGTATGTAACTCTTTACAATAGCTTTTCAAATAAATTATAAACTTTCTCCATTCTTTATTAAAGAGGTCCTCTTCCTGTTTTCCAATTCTGCCTGTAAGCTTTGCCATCTCGACGTCGTTCATCAGTTTTGTCTGCCACTCTTCTTTGGTCGGAGTTGTAGACCCTTAGGATCATCTAGTCCAACCCCCTGCAAAACACAGTCAGTCGCAGCAAAAGCAGCATGGCTCCATGAGTGGCGGATTTCTGTATAAGCTAAGCAAAATCCCTTATTTTGGCTGCTGATCCCTTATTTTCGAGGCTGCTGGCCCCTTATTTTCAAACCCGTAAGTTGACAGCTATGCATAGAACTTTTCTCAGTTCAGGTACAACTCATCTTTAATGTGGAAAGGAAACCTTCAGACTTTCTAATAACAGAGATGTGTGACCAAGGGTGCAGACAGTCAGCTGCAAATTCATTCATAAAAACATTAGATCAAACAGAAACTATACTATTGTAAGCATGGAAAGGTCCTCAAACGGGGAGCAGCCATTGCTTCATTGTCATAGGATATTAGGAGTGTAATCTCATACCTAACAGAGATTTACTCTGCTTGCAGTCTCCATCTTGGAAAAGCTGATTTATAGTAGCAACATCCAGCCTATTTTACTGTTAGGCTTTTCTCATTGGAAAAGAGAAAAGGAAAAGGAAACTTAATGCTGCAGTCCATTGAAAATAATCAGTTTATGAGGCACAGTAAAACAACCGAAGAAAAAGGTCACTAACTACTGTATTGAGAGAGTTTGGATGTGCAAGTTATGTAGCTGAATCATCATCAGAAAAAAAATGCAT
This sequence comes from Podarcis gaigeae, assembly GCF_964106915.1. Classification (NCBI taxonomy): domain Eukaryota; kingdom Metazoa; phylum Chordata; class Lepidosauria; order Squamata; family Lacertidae; genus Podarcis; species Podarcis gaigeae. The sequence goes on from NC_139680.1 coordinate 94,925,255, forward strand.
CTGTATTTGATTGAAATGTGATCAGAAACTTGAAGGGCTTTTTCTTTTTCATTAGATTTTCACAGTCCCCATACCAAATAGTTTTCCACACAAAAGTTTGGTGAGTTTATTTATTCTGAGTGAAGCAAACTGTATTATGTCTCTACCGAAGAAGGTCACTGTGTCAAGAATAATTAGGGGAAATGGCACTGCAAACACTACAGGATGAAATATTGTATATTTCTTACTTTCAATTATTGCCTCCTTGGTAGAATCATTAGCATTTGGCAGATTTGTTGCTGAGTTTGTTGTTCTGCTTTGAAAGTTTGGGATAGGCTAGATGTAGCTTGATCTTCCTGCACTTCTGTCATGACTTGCAGTTCCTACTGAATTTCTTCCTTGATTTTTGCTGACCTTTTGCTTTGTCTCATTGTAGTCTGATCAAATAACTTTTCAGGTTTAGTTTTTCTTAAACTTGTGACTTCACGTCTTCTTTAATTAGGAAGGGCCGTGCTGTACAGGAGAATGATAGAAGGCAAAACTAAGAGGTTCAAGGAAAATTTATTTACAAGCTAGTGAGGAATTTTGGAAACCAGTTCAATACATTTTTTTTTTAGTATCATTGGTTTTCCTTCCTCATGATTCTATGCTTTCACTTTGGCTTATTATCTGTCTCAGATCACTCCTAATCTTTTATTCACTATGTGCTTAGCCTAATCAATAAGCAACCTCACTCACTGCAGAATTTCTACTTTATGTATGCTTTCAACTCTTCCAAATTGTAACGTGTCCAGATTCTGCCTTGGCTGGAGTACTTGTTGTCTAAATTTGTCATGTTTCAGATCATTACACTGACTTTAATTTTGATGTATTTGTATTTTACCCAGCTCTAGTCATGGTCTTTCCCCCTCAGTCAGTTTAATTACTTTTTGCCTGGGCAATGTTTGTATTACTAAAGCCATTATTAAACACAGGTTTACGCTGAGCCTAACAATGGAAATCAAAGAGATCACCAATTAGTTATTTGGACGACTTCAAGATGGGTTAAGTCCCTTACAGTTTAAGCTCTGTGAATATTATGAATAAGAAACTGTTTATTTCATGTAGCTTGCTTAAATTTTCTCTTATCATGGGATAAACAACACTGACTCTAACCTCTGCTTTTAAAAAAAGCAGAGAAACTAGAAAGAAAAATTCCTTTTGACTTGCTTACATATCTCATAAGTGTATATGTTTTACATTAGTGCTATATTTTACTGAAGTTCAAAGTTCCACAGAAAAGCATATTCTAGTTGTATCAGGTTGCCAGTGAGGTCCAATCCTGGCAAGATAAGTCTAGTGCACCTGAGGCAGAAGACAAATGTCACAGTCACACCACACATTTAAAGCATTATTATGCCACTTTAACAACCATGGCATAACCCAAAGATTCCTGGAAACTATAGTTTGTTAAGGTGTTGGGAGGTGTTGGGAGACTCCTCATGGAGCGACTGTTCCCAGCCATCCACATAATGCACTGCAGTAATCCAGGCAGGATGTTACCAGAGTCCAACTTTTCTCTCACAGCTACTGAAATGGTCCTGTGAAGATACCCTGTGTTGTGAACAGGAAAGGGCAGATCAGGCTTAAGTTGGTCCATGTCTTTTTCACACATGACTGATAGGAAGTCTGTTTCATCCCATTTTCGAGTGCTTAAATTCTCAGTTATAAAATTGTGTACATTTTCAAGAGGTAGGTCACTTTATCCTTCCTTCCTTCCAGATTATAAAGTGGTTTGATATATATATATATATATATATATATATATATATATTCCTTCTTTACAAGTTCACACTGCTTGGAGAATCTAGAAAGCACAGCACAGTACATTGTGGTTTAAAAATGTTTGTGAAAATGCTCCAGAAAACGAAAAGTCCATTATTACAGGTGGTCCGGAACTAAGACAGATCTGGTAGGAAAAAATGCTGGTGGCTTCCATGGGCACATGGGGGCAGCCATCTTTTTTCCGTACAATTATCCACGAAAGGACAGCTCATAAAGATATTTGGCTGGTTCCTGGAGCTTTTTCACAAGCATTTCAGCTTGTGCAGCAGTTTTACACTTTCTAGCTGCTCCAAGCAGCCTAAAGCTGTAAAAAAGAAGAAGAAGGGGCGGGAAGGCAGAGAGGGTCCTTGGGTAAACTGTAACAACAACAACAACAACAGTAATAAAGCAGATGGACTATGCAGTGAAAGGTTTGTAGAACTGTGGACTAATTTGCATATATACTTTCCAACCTGCAATGACCCTGGCCGGTACAAATCAGGTATGTTTGTTTCAAAAGGTGGAGCACATAAAATCCTCAAGCTTCCCTAGTTATGAAGTATTCCCTAGTTATGAAGTGGTACTATTACTGGCTGTACAGGACATTTGCCCATGAAATATTATTTCTGTGACTTATGCATCCAGTCCAATTGGTAATGATTGCATATGCCATTCATATTTTGAGAGATAAGTAAAAATATATATTGGTTTTAGGCACTCTGGTTGTATCTGAGGATGCAGTTTATATAATATAAAAACGTTGATAATTAACTGCATTATTTCACCCCCACTCTCTTGATATGTTGGAAATTAGATGCATGAAGAGTACCAACCTTCACTTTACAGATGGTCCATGAAATTAGGCCAGGAGAAGTTAAATGACTTGACTAATGTTCTACGCTGTGTCTGTGGCAGAACTTGGTGCAGAATCCATCTCTCTTAATTTACAATCCCTAACCACTAGCCATTGTTCTCTTCCTAAACAAAACATCATTCAGGAGCTAGGAGGGGAAAGTGCTTCTAATACATCAAATCTTATCAAATGACTCTAAACTTATCTCGCCTTTGTTTTCACCAAGGTTTGCTGTAAATCTTCTTAACTAGAGAGCAACAGGACTGGTGTCCTTGCTAAAAAGAGAAGATTGATTTACTATATTCATACAGAGGCAGGCAGCTGCTTCCAGTGGGTACATAATAATGAATGTAAGCCTGTAGACACTTAAGAAAGTCTTAAAGATTGGATGATGTTATAAATGTTTGTATAGTAGAAAAACTGAAAAGGTTTTATCCCCAATGTCTGTTTTGAATAACTGTGCAAAAAAAGCCCCTTTACACTATCTTAGAGGTTTCTTATTCCTCAAATACTCTAATTGATTGCTCATTGGGCTCAGTCAGCCCAAAGTAGAGAGAAACTTTGTACAGACATCATTAGTTTTTCTCCATTTAAAGATTAATCATGAAGAGCTCTGGCTCTTTAATTCTGTAATTTGTATATTTAATGGGCTGCTGCAGAATCTATGACAGTAATTAGCATAGCCTGAAAACTCATTAATACGCAACAACATGATTAATGCAACATTAATGCAAACATGACTGAAGTTATTTGGGTTATGTAGTAAGAAGATTAAAGCTAAAATGTCCTGTTTGTTTTACCAGTAGTGGGTATAATGGGGTGGCAAAAAAAATAAAAACAGGTATCAAATTTGTCACTTTAACATAACAGAATGTACTTGAGTCTAAATCAAGATGATTTCCTTGATCCAGAATGATAGGATGTATAGAACACCATTCCTTTGGTCCTCTTATTAATTCCTTTATTCAGCCAGCCACCCACATTCAGATTTGTAAACAATTCCCTTTCTTTACCCTATTTAGGATTGACCTCCTTTAGCTTTGGTTGCTTTGAGATATTGCAACGATAATAACGGGGGCAGGGGGGAGTAATTAGTTGATTATATATTTCAAATCTGCCCCAGATCACAGTTACTACTTTAAGAAAGTATCACAAAGTATTGCTTATGAAAGGAGCCTCAGTGTGAAAGTCAGGAATCTCTGTCATCCGGTCTCCCCAGGACCTTAGCCCACCCCATTCACTTGGGTTCTCCAACTCTCAGGAAAGCCTTTGGGAGGGTTTAGTGGATGGAGCATGCCAAAAGTCATCTCATGACAGCCCCTTCTGATAGTACTTTTCTGAATCCAACCCAAGGAGTTTTAGGAATGTTCCTTTTTCTGCTACCAGCAGAGTTAAGTTGGCTATATTTGCACTACTATCAATTTCCATGAAAAATCACTTGTTCACTGTTCCTAAAGATAGTTGTGTTGTAGAAGGTATCGTACCTCTTGGTCGAAAGTAAGGCTACATAGTTTTTCATCTTAGAGCCATCCAGCAAAACACAAAAAGTGTATGACAGTGTGATGTGGAAAGTTGAGAACAATGAAGAGAATAGAATGAAATATATGAAATCAGGAGGTAATTGAGACACTCAGTGGCTCAGCAGGCTGTAGGAAAGAGCTGGAAAAATATATTAAAGCGACCTTTCACCATCCAGCTCTAGCCTTTATTTAATATAATAATATTCAAAGCTTCTCAATTAAGGGTCCAACTATATATTACAGGTACCATGTGGCAGCTCCTTGATAGAGATCTAATGTGGTTTCTATAACATATATGCTGGCAAAGCAACGCTGATAGAAAGAGAGCACTTTCAAGAGGATCTTACTGAATCACATGACGCATCTGCCCACTGCAGCCGGCACACTAATGTGTCACGATACACCATTTGGAAAGCTCTGCAATAGACCAATGGCTCAAAACCTGATGTTCTTAGAACATGACATGCCACACCAGTATCATTACCAAACGCACTAGTACAAATAATGTCAAGAGTTTAGGTATTATTTACAGGACTGTCAGGCAATTACTGAAGCTGACTCTTTTACCTTGTGTCTCTTATTAGTTGTTTTAATGTTGTTTTTTATGTATTTTTAATCTGCCTTCAATATTTTAGTAGCAATCAGTTTTAAAAAGGTAAATATATGTAAAGGAATACTCAGGAATTAAGTAACCATGACATCGCCCTGAGGACAAATTTCTCTGTTTTTTCCCTCCAGTTCTCCTTTTTCTTTGTGCCACCCCTAGCCCTCTGAAATGCCACCTGAACACTAAAGGAGATTTTGATTATATCCCCTGTTATGTTTATTCAAAGTCAATTGTTGCATAGCTCTGAACAGCTACTTTAATAGCATGATTGATGTTCATTATCTCAAGTGAACGTCTTAATATTTGTGAGTACACTGTGATGCACTCGGTGACAACCTGTGGCATGATTAAAGTCTGTGGGTCAAAGGATATTGCTTGTGGCGTGAGGTAATTAGTAGCCTTATGTAATATGAATACGTGTTGCAGTTATGATTCTTTAATTTTTCATAATAGTTTCTGTCTACACAAAGAGCTTCCCATTACTTATTATTTTCTGCCTGGCAAAGGAAGGGAAAAAATGAATATGAAGAAGTTGATTCATTTGCTACAGCTGGGTAAAACCCAATAAATTAGCCTGCTCTGTGTTTAATGTGCTAAGGGGGAACCACAAGGATATGGGTATGAGTAGATATGAAGTAAGAGCACATTGTTAATCATAACTGCCCTTGTTGAAAACAGCATGGAATCCCACAAATAATTTTAATATTCGTCACAAAAGTGCCAAAATTGTGTCAATAAAATCCTCACCAAATGCTTACTTTTCACTGTCCTCCTAAGTACATGCTTTTTCCTGCCTAGCAGCCATAATTGTAGACAAGGCCAGCCCAAGACATTTTGCTGCCTGAGGCGGAGCAGCAAATTGCATCCCTTGTTTCATGTCAAGGCACATAGTACTATCCAAAGCCAGTTAACTTCTTTTGACACCTGAGGCAGAAAATTTTCCAAATGTTTATTCTCCATGATAGTAAAATACATTGTGGTGTTCTTTGTACAAAGGCTTACATTACTTCCTAGAGTAACCATCTCAGGTTATGGGGTCACATGGTCACTCTAGGAGGTCCTGCCAGGATGTAAGCCTGTGTACAAAGAGCCCCCAGTCTTCCATTTTGTACATTTAATAAGGCAAGTGTAACACACACACTTGCCTCTAATGGAATTCCTTCAGAGTTCTTCCATTCTCCAAAAATGAGGGAGAAGAAAACACCACTTTTGTGGAAAGGGAAGACTCATTAAAATAGGAGGTGGAGTTTGACACAGCATAGGAATAAACCATCTTTATTAGTGGTAGGGGGAAAGGTAGAGCAGATGGAAAAGTGAACGTCATCTTTCATGAGGTACATTTTTAGAAAGCAACACCTGAGCAGGTAATTTTTTTAGCATATTCAGAACTCATGTTAATTGGATCATGTGCTTCAAGTGCACATATTTTCCCTGGTCCCCCTGGATAATAGTTCTGGCTTTTTGTTTCTTATCAGACACATTGATTTCTATGAATGCATGAAAAACTGAGAGGTAAATAATATCCTTTTATTTCTAACCAGGCATTAAAGTGAGTTTCAGAACTAAGGAACTTGATGGTCTAATTCTTTTCTCCGTGTCACCTGGGAATCAAGAGGAATATATTGTACTTCAGTTGCAGAGGGGACGTCCTTACTTTCTCTTTGATCCTCAGGTATAGTAAATTTGCCAGTCTCAAAAGCTTTTTATGCCTTTTAATGATATGATTTTTCTTCTTTTTCTGCTTATTAATTAATAGGTTAATGGGTTCATTTAAATTGAATGTAGTGAAGTTTGTTAGAGGACAGAAGTTTAAAACCTATTGTTTCTCTGGCACTGAATTACTAATAAGTTACGAGGTCAAATTGAGTTAAATTTCAGCATTAAAATTGTTTGGACCCCATGAAATACTGACACTAAGATTGTATAATTCAAGATCTTTGTGGATGCAGACAGAACTTCAGTAATATAATCTCAAACTCTGCAAAACTGACAACACTCCTTTTAAAACTAGATTATCTAATGAAATAAAAAAACTCTTTATTATGTAAAAATAACACAAATGTCAGTATTGCCAGTATTTAAAAATGTATGTATTAAAAAGTGTACATGCTAATTCAAATATAAGTTTGGCAGAAGAAAAATAAACCTATGATTAGACAGCCTAGGAAGAAACTTTGAAAAGAAATGAGAATAATGTGGATTTTGAATATATTATATATATTAAGGGCTTTCATGTGACTGTGTCACCAGTGTGAAGTACAGCATGTCTTTTTTTGCTGCCAGTGTGTGGCAAGAATTCTGGAAGCATTCCTGAATATATTGCTCTGTGAGCTGCACTTGTCAAAGTGTAGGGACCAGACCAGACCACTTAAATGCAGATTAGATTTAGGCTTATTGTTCCCCATACGCAAAAAATGGACAAAAAGGACATGTCATGTGGCATCGTAAAAACTGACAAATACACTGTGATGTGAAGTTTCATACCAACATAGGAACTTTTCTGCTAGTCCATCATCTAATTTCCAACAATAGGATGGCTAGCAAGTTAATTAATAAGCCAATTTAGCAATATTACAGTGGTTTATTATTATTGGAAGCTAAGACCTGCCCCTTGTTGCCACATTTGTTCCTGGCGTATGATATAGTCCTTACATCAGTCTTGCATGGAGACTACAGGTTACAGTTCCAGGATTGATGAGGCCCTGGGCATGGTGTGTTCTGCTGCACCAGAGTGTATTTTTTTTTAAAGAGGCACAGGGCAAGCATCAACATTGGACTTTGCCAGGGAACAGCTAAAGCCCTAGCAGCTGCTTAAGAACACCAGATCCTGACTCCGACCCTGACTTTAGTAGATACATAATGGGCTTGATGACCAACTATGAAAAGCTGCCAAGGTCTTCCCCAGTGCAGTTTCTATCGCCACTGTCCTGCTCACCATCCTAATGGGTCTGATGAACATACATCACAAGATTGTGGGTGTGGGCAGGAAAGCCACTAGGAAGAGTAGGGTGGAAATAAAAGATGTAGAGAGCCAGGCAGAATTTGGGGGGCTGGAAGTAGGAAGAAAGGCTGAGGAATGCCCATGTAGAGCTAGCTGGGGCAGAGAGGAAGCAACTTTGCATCCAGGCAAGTGGTGTGGCTGCTGGAGACTGAAGTCAGGCTTGTTAGCCTGGGGAAGAGGTTTAAGCCAACCTAAACCTCCAGCCTTGCATTCTCCCAGGAAGGCCCCTAGCAAGCAAGGCAATGGCAAGTCTCAGGAACCCACTAGAAGGGCTGGTCAACATCTCTTACCTAGAGATCTGGATACATAGGGAGCTTCTAACCTGGAAGGATGAGGAGACCCTTTTCAGGAGGGCACCAAGAGGGAAATATATTAGACAGGACTAATATATGAGACCAACAAAGGTCTGTATAGTTAAAGCCATGGTTTTCCCAGTAGTAATGTATGGAAGTGAGAGCTGGACCATAAAGAAGGCTGATCGCCAAAGAACTGATGCTTTTGAATTACGGTGCTGGAGGAGACTCTTGAGAGTCCCATAGACTGCAAGAAGATCAAACCTATCCATTCTGAAGGAAAACAGCCCTGAGTGCTCACTGGAAGGACAGATCATGAAGCTGAGGCTCCAATACTTTGGCCACCTCATGAGAAGAGAAGACTCCCTGGAAAAGACCCTGATGTTGGGAAAGATGGAGGGCACAAGGAAAAGGCAACGACAGAGGACGAGATGGTTGGACAGTTCTCGAAGCTACCAGCATGAGTTTGACCAAACTGCGGGAGGCAGTGGAAGACAGGAGTGCCTGGCGTGCTTTGGTCCATGGGGTCACGAAGAGTCGGACACGGCTAAATGACTAAACAACAACAATATATGAGAAGAATTCTAGTCCTTATCCACCTTCCCGCCTCCCTGAGTTAGTTACTTGGGTTTACGTAGACCAGTGCAGGAAGGTGACATTTGTGCCTGAATGGATCAATTGTCAACCTGGAAATCTAGATCCTCCTATCTGAGATCCAAATTGAAACAAAGCAGAACTTGAAGCAGTTGAGAAGGTACTCTGTGATGTCTTTGGAATTAGAAGAAATATTCTCACCTGAAGAACCTTAGAAAGAATTGTTGCTGTTTTGTAGTGTTAGGGCTAGTGGAACTGTACATGCCCTGAGATCCCCTGGACTTTCTGTTGTGCTGTGTGAACACTTAGGATCTATAAAACGAGCTGTTCAACTGCATCTTGCCTTCAGTTATTTCACTGGACTCAGAACATCATATGGAGGTGGAGCCTTCTGACATGGACACCCCATAGCAAGAAAATGAAACAGAAGCGAAACTTGTCTTTGGTGGCCTGTTATGTCTGTTGGTCTACCTTCTCTAGCCTCCTCTTTCCACAAATACATTTATTGATAATTCATCTTATTAGGAGTTTTCATCCCCCACTAGTGAAAAGTTAGAGTTTTGGTGAGGAGACCATAGAAGGATCTAGAAAAGAATAACTTCTTTTTTTAAAGTGCAGTTCCCTTTCCACCTGCACATAATTGGCATGAGAATGCAATGGTTTCCTCCTGGAGAGACCTGCTTCTTTCTATAGCTTTTTATAAGGGATATTCTTGTCCAAATCTTGCTTAACTCAGAATATTTAAATGTGATTACTATAGTTGAAATTCTTTTACTCCAAAGCAATTCCTATTAGAGCTGACAGCACTGTTACAAAGTAAATGGTTTGCGGACTGTAGTCATTCAGCTTTTAACATGTTACAGAAGCATTCAGAGGACTGTGTCTCATATCTGCAGAGTGATTTTCTCCAACTTTTGACTCTGGTTGGCATATTCCCTTATGTAGCTTAAAATGTTGAAATTGTGTTGCTACAAATGTGATTTCTGATTAATAAAATAAAATGCTCCAGATTGTTGCCAAAACATATAAAGAATCACTTTTGTAGACACCTCATCTTTGGCATGCAGCATCGTTTGTAACAATTTTAACGCTAACTAAGTACACTTTGATGAGACAGCATTTAATAAAATGCTCATTAATTTCATCATTAGCAAGGGTATGCTAAGAAGTAAGCCAGTTTCTTATGTCACGCCCAATTAGCATCCCATGCTAGTAATCCCATTAGTATTGTTGAATTCACTAATGGAAAAACTAATGGGCATGCTACCAGGGCACATTAATTGGGCATGACACCAGTTCTGGTTTTAATTATTAAACTACGATAATGAAATGTGTGTTTGTAAAATATTAAAATGTTGAAATAGGGTGGAAGACAATAAAAAATAGTGTATGAAACGGAAAGCTTGTTGGCCTGTAAAATGCATTCTCGTGGGACAGAGAACTTCTCTGTATACCAATATATCAGACTGACGAAAAGCAGTAACTCTGATGAATACTTACTCTTTTTGAAAATAAGCACATATACCTTTTGAAAATGCTTAGGATTTTATCTCTAGTAATCAGTGTACTTGAGAAAAGAAGAGCTAGGAGGAAACAGGTAATTTAACTACTAAGTTACAGCTTTTATGTAGCAACATATTTTGTTTAAAAATTATATTATCATTGGTGTATCATTTATCTTGTATTTTAGACTAATATTTGGGCATCTTTGTCCAAGACACTCTTACTGTAGTGGCAGACATGAACAAATCTTAGACACAGGTCTGATTGACATAGCTGTATGATTGTTGATGGCTGCTGAAAATATCCTTGATAAAGCATCATGCACTGAATCTGCTGTTACTATTTATGTGTCATTCTAACTTTGACTACTGTGAAACATGTTGAGCTGCTTGATACTGGTTTGCCTTTCCACAAAGCTGTACATAATATGAATCTTAATTTGGCTATATCCCCAGATAATATATTTTATTACAGTCTCCTTCATAAAGAACAAACACTAATTAAACAAGAAGTTCCCTATAACACACATTCATTTTAGAATGAATGCATGAGCACTGTCGTTGCGTTTTCCTGTTGTTTTTAGTATTGTGCTTACATCTGTTTTGCTTCCTACAAATCTAAAATTTATAGAGTTCATTTACCAGGCCGTTAGTCATTCAGATCACTAAAATCATGACTCTTGTGTAATAGGTTACAATTATGTATGTGTTTGGATACATTTATTTTAATACAAATGGAGAAAATTATGATTATACAGAAGTTTAGTTTTAAATGCACTTCTTACATACAAATGATACCAGAAAGCTGTCTCCTACAAATGCTATCACATGCTGTCTTGGGGTGTGTGATTGCTCTTTTAAGGATTGGGCTAATGATTCCAAGACAGCCATCATTTATCCAAATACAGATTCTACATCCACTTTTGACAATATACTCTTCCTGAAGCTGCTAGGCATGTTGCTGCAAAGAGCTTTCCATCAATAATCTGCAGTGTTTGAAAAAGGATGCAATTAGTGTAAAAAAAAAAAAAAGCTATTGATTTTTCTGTCTTTGGACGCAGAGCTAGGACCCACTAACACCTTCCCCTTCCCCTTTTACATTCCCCTACTCTGAGCTGCAAAAGGAACTTTGGATGAAATAAAGTGAAGTTGAAATGTTGATCTTATTTCTCTTGCAGCTCTAGTGAAAAGTAGGGATACCGTGGTAATCTGACAGTTCGATTTCCAACAGAGATATTGTTTCACTGGTACGAGCAATTACCTGGACCTTCCTTATGTTCAATTCTGTCTAGTTTACTTTTTACCAGGGGGAGAAAAATAATCAGCAGGTGGATGTGCAAACTCTTGCGCAAACTCACCAGAGAGAGAAACAAACAGGAGGCTGAATGCACATCAGAACATATGTTGGAATGAGCATCTAAGTGCACATCTTGCCAGCCAAGCATGTCAGTAGGATGCACATTCCACTATACATACAAATCGCATTCCCACCTACATCTAGTAAACATACATGCTTTGTCCTTTCCACTATAATGTGCATCCGTTTGAATAATTTATTTTTCAGGAGTGAACTGGCGTATAAAACAGAACTCTGGATGTATCAAAGTTGTTTTCAGAAAAACAAAGATATCACAATACCTTGGAAATAAGGTGGAAATATTTTATACAGACCTTAAAAGAAAAAATCTGCTCCTGGGTATTGGAGAATAGCATGGGAATAAGTGTTGGGGGCTGCAGATGGAAAGGGAGTTATAGCGAATCACATCCTCTTTTTTGAATGGAACAGAAGCTTGGTGTTCAAGCCTTAGTGTCCAAACATGGTTCTTGGAAAGTTAAGTGAAAATGGCTCAGACCAGGATTCAAAGAACCATGAAATTAGTTCCATGAGTTCAAGGGAACTTTTCTTAACCAGTAGTAAAAGTGAAAAGTTCCATCATGTAAGAAGAAAGCTCCCTACGTATGTCTAAGCAGATCTTTAAATTCTAGTATTGATGGGTGTTACCTAACTATGGCATACTCAGAATAGATGCACTGAAATCAGTGAACATAAATTGGTCGTGACTAACTTACGTCCATTGATTTCACTGGGTCTACTCAAAAGGCTTTTGCATAGTCAATGAAACAGAAGTAGATGTCTTTCTGGAACTCTCTAGCTTTCTCCATAATCCAGCGCATGTTTGCAATTTGGTCTCTGGTTCCTCTGCCTCTTCTAAATCCAGCTTGCACTTCTGGGAGTTCTCGGTCCGCATACTGCTTGAGCCTTCCTTGTAGAATTTTAAGCATAACCTTGCTAGCGTGTGAAATGTGTGCAATTGTATGGTAGTTGGAGCATTCTTTGGCACTGCCCTTCTTTGGGATTGGGATGTAGACTGATCTTCAACACAAGTACAGTGGTACCTCAGTTCTCAAATGTAATCCGTTCTGGAAGCTCGTTTGGCTTCCAAAATGTTTGCAAACCAAGGCACAGCTTCCCATTGGTTGCAAGAGCTTCTTGTACTCAGTGGAAGCTGTGTCATAGGTTCAGGTTCCAAAAAACATTTGAAAACAGAAGCATTTACTTCCAGGTTTTTGGCGTTCGAGAACCGAAACGTATGACAACGGAGGTGTTCAGAAACCAAGGTACCACTGTACCTTTTCTCATTTTTAACTAGGCTTTCCAATTTAAAGTTCTTAATGTGGCTTACATTTCATTCATAAAACATTTTTTTTTAAATTAAAAAAGACTTGGAACCTAAAACTCTTTACAATGTGGTTGCAGCAATAGACGGTGATTAAAACTGGAAATGAAAGGTGTAAATAATTTGTTGTCAAAGATTTGAGAAATGAGAGCACTTTTAATCTGGTGCATAAAGGATAACAGTTTTGGAATCGGGTGAATATGTCTTGCTATAGAATGTAGAGAAGGGAGTTATCATAAGTAAATTAAACACAGGCCATTTAGTGCTTTAAAAAGGTCAAAACCCAACAACTCTTTAACTGTTCCCTGAAGCCAATAGGAAGCCAGAATAGATTCTGGAGCCCTGGTTTATATAGTCCTGGGGACTCACTCATGTTAGATTGCTATGTAACATTTCACATCATCTAAGGCTTCTGAGTAATAACCCATAAAGTAAAACACTGTATTTAATATTACAAAAGGTACTTTTGAATTGCTACCTCTCTTGTGGTGTGCGAAGGATTTTTTTTAACATGTTCCAGTATATAAACACTGGGTTTGTATATATATGTTGGTTGGTTTATTTAGTAGATTTATATCCCACTTTTTTACTAGGGTCCTCAAAATGGCTAATTATATTTATAAAATGCAATAGATATGTCAAGAAACACAGGCACACAAATGTTCTAGTTTTAGGGCGGAATTCCATCTAATGAGTCCCATCAACAGGAGCCCTATACAGAGACTTCTGCTTGTGCAATGGGGTTTCTGCCCTCCTACCATTGCACACACACACACACACACACACACACACACACGAAACTGGCTCAGGGAGGGGCCAGGAGAACAGCAGAAGGTGGAGGAATGGAGGATAGTTCCGTCTAGGAAGCTAACATGCTTCTGCTGGTGGAATGATCAGAAGAGGTACAATGTTTAATTTCTTCCAGAGTATATTAGACAATATATTTGGTTCTGTTTTGTTTTTGTATGTAAGTGTGTGGTTTGCGTTATGTTTCAAAGGGAACTAAAAATACATGAGTAATGGTATCTAGGTTTCTATCTGAGCTTGGGAGTCTTTGGATTCATGTGCAATTGCCCCACGTGGTGAGAATTTCTGCAGCAGCTGCCTGGTTGGTGTATTTCTTCCATTGTCTAGTCCTGGACAGGAAGGACTATAAGAGGGTAATAATTAAGTGGCATATGAATGTTTCAAATAAGTAAAAATAGCCCTGCTGGTTCAGAGCAAAGGCCCATCTAGTTCAGCATCTGGTTCTCATGGTGGCCAACCAGATATCATACTCAAAGAGTTGGAAGGGACCATGAGGATCAACTAGTTCAACCCCCTGCAATGCAGGAATATGCAGCTGTCCCTTATGGAGATCAAACCTGCAACCTTGGCATTATCAGCAGCATGCTCTAACCAGTTGAGCTATCCATTTGTTGCCTAATATCCACGGGAAGCCGGGAAGCAGGACATGAGTATAATAATACTCTCCCCACTTATGTTTGCCAGCAATTGGCATTAAGAGGCATATGGCCTCTAGTAGTAGAGGTGGAACATAGCCACCATGGCTGGTAGCAATCTGTAGCCCTAGAAGACGGCTGCACATGCCCGAGCCCTGACACTCGTCCTTACCACTGGGATTCCTGGTACAAGGATAAACCCAGTAATAGCCAGACTGTGGGAGGATGGCCACTATGAATGAAAGGACTTACTTTCTATCCTGGTCGCTGCTGGTTAATTTTTGTTTGGAACCATTTTCAGTCAGCTCAGTGAGAACTGACCCTTGCATTGCACCAACATTATTGGATGAAGATGTAATGAGGTTGTGTGTAATGATAATTTACCGCTGAATTGTGTGCAAAGTTGAAAAGTTTAATTGTGAATGGTTCTACCATTTCAGCATGGGGGGGGATCCTTTAAATACTGTAGGATATTCTAATTTCACTTTGAAACAAAGTTGCCTCTGTATTTCAAGGCTGATATAATAATGACTCAGAGGCCTATCTCGGCACATTTTTATTAATTGTTTAAATATCTTTTAAAAGGGATCTGCTGTTGCACTAACTCCTGATAATGATGGTGGAAGACAATATAATGATAACAGTTGGCACCATATAATTGCTGTAAGGAATCAGGCTATGGGAACAATCACTGTGGATGGGCAGTTCACAGGTAATTCTCTCAACTCATAGCATTATTATTAATTTTCTCAAGTGATTGTCACATTATTATTTTTTCTAAAGGTTTCTTCAGCTTTTTCTTTCATTTTCACTTACATTTGTTTAATATCTGGACACTTTATCATTGGAAGGATACAGTAATAAAATACAAGATGATGCTTCTGAAAATGACACACAGGTTTATCTTTAACTTGGTAATTTTCAGTTTAGACCTCTGGGCCTCTCACAGCCCTTTCCAAATGAACAACTTGGTACTTTTGTGTTGGTAATTCACTCTAACAGAGGGGTGGCCAAATGTTTCAGGCTTGTGGCCAAACTTGCAAACTAGAGAAACTAGAGAAACCAACACACACCATAAGCAAGATCACACCAGAGCCTGTTCTACTGGTTGTAATAGAATGGGGTTTTTCATGCCTAATTTCAGCAAATAGAGGGATGTGGGAGGGAACCATCAAGGCGACAGGGAATGTTGCAGGGATATGCATGCCCATGGACACTATCCTGGTGACTCCAGAAGATAGCCATTGATTCATTGGGCTTAATAAAATAAATTAAACCCAGTGTTCTAGAGCTCAGATGTCTAAGTTTCTCTGACCAGGTTTCTCAGGTACCGATCATCAGGGAAATGGTAGCCCTGGATTATCTGTTTGGATGTGTTTTGCACCTTCCTTCTCCTTGTAGTTCAGAGTGGCATGACAGCTAAGCCAAAGTTTAGCTTAATATCTCATCTGAAGCTGGGATCATGGTCCAGCTCTCTCCTCCTTAACCACATCCTGTAACCAAGATCAAACTTTGGCTTCAGGTCTTAGTTAAGGAGGAAAGAGTTTCACCACAATCTCATGTTCAGATGACATGTTTAGCCAAATCTTGGTGTAGTGTAGCTCTGATTCATTCCTCCTGCCCTGGATCCCCCACCTACTCCTGGTCCCCTTTGGTCATAGCATCAATACAAGTGGGCTTGCTGGTGAAACATGTAGATACTCCCTGTTGTTCTGACACACCATTTTCTGATACCAAGTTCCCTAATTTCATCCTGTTTGCTATTACGGCTGTATATCTATAAATGAGATAAATTACATTGTCAGGCATAAGAGATAGGGTCTTTTCAGTTTTGTCCCCACTGTTGTGGATCTGAATTATGTATATATGGTTTCTAAAGTGCAGGCCTTCAAATGTGCTTTGACAACTCATCTGTTTAAATCTGCCTTTCTTCAACCATGTTTGCTGCTGATTCTTGAGACTCAAAAGCTCCTTGCAGTGCTGTTTTTTTAATGCTTCAAATGCATCTTTGTGTAGTTCATCTAATCTCAGCACACCACGTTGTTAGGACTTTGTCTTGAAATGTGGCCCATAAATACTTTAAATAAATAAAGATTGTTCTCTACTTTTTCCATGGTGGTGAATTTTGACCTGATATCGTCTATTCTCAGTAGAATAAAATTTATTTGGCTGTTTTTAGGTTCCTCATCAGCTGTCAGTGGTAGTACCATTATTGGAGAAAACACAGGAGTTTTTGTTGGAGGACTTCCACAGGGTTTTACAATCCTAAGAAAAGATACAGGTAAGAAGGTGTTGCATGGTTTGCATGGCAATACTTCCACTTCCCAGCCTACCCTTGAGTATTCGCTCGAAGTCCTTGTGATACTGCAGTACCAAGAATGAAATCCCAGAGCCATTCCAAGTGAGATGAGTTAGAGAACTGATAAGACCACTTTTGATGTTATACATTAATTGTTTTTATTTCTTATTTCCAACAAATTCATTATTTTCTGTGCATTTCAGCTTTTTAACATATTTTTTTTGTCAGGCGCCTCTAAAATAGTTACAAGAGGATTTGTGGGGTGTCTCCGAGAGGTGTCCTTGAAAAAGGTGCATCACCCACAAGAAGTTTGGGAGCCTTTAGAATGGAAGGAAGCAGTGGAGCAAAGAAATGCTTATCACAGCTGGGAAGGGTGTCCAGGCATGCTTGCAAATGGAGCACATTTTCTTGGGAAAGGTATAACCCCATATTAAAATTGTTTGAATACTACCTGTGCTTTGTTGTTGTTGTTGTTCTGAATTTCGTGAAGTGAAAAAAATACAAAATACTTTATTTGATCTTAATTAGAATTTGGTGTTTTTCAAATTTAAAATACAGTACATTTATATTCTTAAACAATCAAGTAGAAGCAGCACAATATAGCAAAATTCGGAGAAAACCTAGCCAGCTTTATCCCTTAAAATGGTTTTTCTGAAGAGCAATGGCTTGCAGATCTTCTGAAAAGTCAGTAGGACTGAGCTTCTAATAATATATAATATAATATTTTTTTATTTATACCCCGCCCTCCCCAGCCAAGGCCGGGCTCAGAGCGGCTTACAAGCAATAATAAAAACAAGATGAATGGTTACAACTTAAAAACAAAAATAAAATACAACATTAAAATAATGGAACATTAAAATATTAAAATGTAGCCTCATTGCAGGAGGAGAAGGAAAAGAAGGGGGGGGGGGAGAGAGGGAGGGAATCAAATTGCAGGTCCCATAACATCAGAATCAAAACTGAAAGGGCCTCATTTTACTTCTTAATTACTCTTAAGTCTACTGAATATGTTATGCGCAAAGACATGGAAGCTGCTGTAATTGCACTTTCCCCCAGACCTGTCATAGTATATGAAGGGTGGGTGGGACTGATGGGACATGGCCCCACCCTAGATATGCTGGTGTGGGACCATGTGATCATTCTCACTCACCCATCAGACATCATGGAGTCCATACTATTGGGTTATATTCATCTTGATCACAAAACCAGACCCATGCAAGGGCATTGCGTTTCACCAGACAAGATGGCCCTTGGCCATCTCTGGCATATGACATTTGATATCCTACACAGGGCTTTGTTTGCCAACCATTGCTGCTTGCATTTTCTAGTTATTTTAATGTTATTGTTGGTGAAATTGAGTTTAATGAGAAAGTCATCACAGGCCAATGACCTGATTAAGATACAGTGGCTTTGATGCACACACAGTGTTGTACAAAGGCAAATCTGCCTGTCTGAAATTTCTCCCTTATTTCAGTATGTAGTTCCAAATGCAGTTGAAACGAAGGGGGAAGCCTACATGAGTGTGGCTAACTCACTGCTAAGTTATGACTTCAGTATTCATTTCATTCATCTCAGAAAAAAGCCCTATATTTATTGGGCTAATATTATACACAATTCCTTGAATTGAATTTGACTGAATTTCATTCTCACTTATATAATGATAGAGACTGCAGTATAACATACTTTGCATGGTTTTCTTTTTCTTTCTTAAGGTTTCCTAGAACTTCACTCAAATGTTTTACATGCTGGTCCAGACATGGAGATCTCCTTTATTTTTAAAACGGATCAGCTGAATGGATTACTTCTGTTCATTTACAACAAAGAAGGGCCAGATTACATTGCAGTAGGTGTTGATATTTTTGTTTTCAAATAGGTCATTTAAGAATTTTTAGGTATAGATGCTGGATCTCCTTTGTGTGGCAGGATAAACTGCATGATATGAAGAAATTTACATGAGAGAATATATCAATTGCTACTTGATTTCATTCTTCCCATCTGTCAATTGAAGTAACTCATTACCTTTGTCCTAATCTGGAGGACAGTGGGCTAATCATAGCAGTAGTTATATGAATAGGAGTGTGCATCCATAAAGACTGTTCATTAGGTCCTCAATTTTGTTTCTTAGGTATAGTGATATTCCCATAACCTCTGTGACCTAATCTACTTTCCTGTATAGTTTTATAGCTAGAAAGAATAGTATCTTATTGATTTTTGTCTTGTGCCATTTCACTAATGTATTTCATTGCCAGGCTATCTGGTTTCTCTACCTTTATACAATCATGGGATCACAGATTATTGGTAGTTGAAGTTGTTTGAAAAGGCCATCCATTAATAGGCCATCCAT
Organism: Podarcis gaigeae; assembly: GCF_964106915.1. Lineage (NCBI taxonomy): Eukaryota > Metazoa > Chordata > Lepidosauria > Squamata > Lacertidae > Podarcis > Podarcis gaigeae. Next base: position 94,944,170 of record NC_139680.1, read on the forward strand.
TAGTATTTAACATTTCTTGACCACTAATATCATGCTTAGTGTTATAAAGAACTCAGAAGTAACATGGTCCCTGCCCAGAGGGTTGCAGTACAAATCCTAAGCACATTGCCCCTGCAAAGGACATGTGGTGCTTTTTGCTGCACTCAAACAACTGCTAGTATAAATGAACACCCTATGGCTTATCACTCCATAGGTTGGATAGCACCCGGCTTTTGTCTGGGACACCCTTTCCCATCTTTTCCCCTAACAGGTGCACCACAAAGTAGGTAAGTGCTGATGGTATCCATCAGTTTTAGTGCATGCACAGTACATGAGTGATAGTTAGCTATATTCTTATGCTAGTGCATTAGTGCTAGAGCAACAGGATTTCTCCTTCCCTAGATCTGTCCTGGAAGTTTAAGGGAACCCCCAGAACAGATTTAGGTGGTGTGGAGAAAAAGAAGAGGGGAGGAACATTCCATTGCACAAAGAGTAAGCCTTGTGATGACAGAAAGTTCTCCGTAGTGCTATTGTCGAACACAAATGGATATCCTAAGTAATGATGAGCAGATCGCTCTCACTCCAAAGCTTTATTGTTTTCTGTGAGTTCATTCTGCCTCAAAGTCCACTTTTCCAGAATTTATGACTAACTACAGCTCCCTTCAGGGATTGTTGAAAACAATCAAATAATTTGAAAAGCCCAACGACACCTGAATGCAAAGTGAAACATTTGCAAGCAAATTTCAGTCAGCGGTATTGGCTTTCCAAATTTATTTCAGTGTTATTCAGCAGGGATATCAACCTGGTTTTTCCATGAATCAAAGCCACTCCATCACATAGTTCACCTGTCTTTTAGTAACTCCCCAACTCTCTTTCAAAGGCATTAAGATACTTAAACCAGTTGCTTGACTATAAAATAAAATAGCAACATAGCTTATAGAAAAAAGCCCCCCTCCTTTTTTTTTACTGCAAGGAATTAGTTTAGATTTCCCTATTTGCATACATGTCAGGCCATCATTGCTACTGGCCATAGATAGTTAAATAGCTAAAGCCATAGACAACTAAATGTTTTTTCTTTGCATTTTTCCCCTGACATTGGTGAGCACCTTCCATTTCTGTGTTGCTGAGCTGCACTTTTACAATTAACTCCTTATCACTACTGCATTAATGTAGTAGTGGAGGCAGAAAGTATCTATGCATATTTGAGCTGACAAATAATATTACTGTACTGTGTGCCCTCCTTTTTCCTGAACTGGAAAAATTTCAGGGGCAGTACTCCATATGTTTGATTTGGCTTTAAATACACAAAACAAAACATTTATGTAGGCAAAGAGTCACGTTAACAAGCCATACTTTCCCACACAAGATCCCAGGGAAAGAGGTCTCCCACACTCTCAAGATGTTTTTAACCATTCTTGGCATTCTTTCTCTTCCAAAATGGAAAACTTTTATTTTTTTTCCACACACACAGGTGCATCTTACACCGGTCCCCTCCATTTAGTCGCATTTAGGAAAGAGATAGGCTACATTATTTTGTCCAAATTCTTATGAAACAGCAACAACAGCAGCAGCAGCAGCAACAACAGCAACTGTATCGATACCCCATATATCTGACTGGGTTGCCCCAGCTACTCTGGACAGCTTCCAACAAATTAGGTCTTCAGACACAATAAAACATCAAACATTAAAAACTTTCATATTCAGGGCTGCCTTTAAATGTCTTCTAAAAGTCAGATAGTTCTTTATTTCTTTGACATCTGATGGGAGGGCATTCCACAGGGTGGGCACCACTGCTGAGAAGTTCTCTCTGCCTGGTTCCCTGTAACCTCACTTATTGCAAGGAGGGAACTGCCAGAATTCCCTTGGAGCTGGATCTTAATGTCTTGGCTGAACAATGGGGGTGGAGATGCTCCTTCAAGTTCCCTCTCACCAAATTCACTGATGAACCATCAACTGGCCATTCTGAATAGCTAGCCAGTAATCTACTCCTTACAAACGATTTGTAGCTACTGTCAGAATACTTGCAACGTGTAGTACTTAAAGTGTTTGGCCTACGGTGGGCGATATGGCAACCTTTCAGAAACAAGCTTCCTTCGTAAAATGCACCCCAAGGACACCCTACTTTTGCAGAGTGCCTTCTTTTTAAACTTTCTATCTCACAGACCCTTTGCAGTGTAGACGCTGATGGCTGTAACTGACGAGATATGTGGGATAACAGCACACAGTACATTTTCTCTTCAGGAGGTCGCCTCACAGTGCCATTTGTTGTGAATTATTATATTATTTTATTATGTGCAGCCAGTTTCTTCCCTTAACGGATCATAACAGATGGGATTATATGGTCTTTCATGAGAACTAGCACTAAAGTCTCATTGGAAAGGAGTGTGTGACAGCTCAATGACTGCTTTTGTGTAGCTCCTGTCTTTGAATTCAGAAGATGAAAGGACAAGGAGGGGGTGGAAACCAGGGACAGGACTGAGCTGGCAACTGGAAACACATGTTTGATCAGCTGGGGTCATTTTTTTAAAAAAAACTAAATATATATTCTATCTGCCTATCTGGTAATATTGATACATGATACAAGATGATGATATTTATTAAACAAGTGTATCTTTAAGAAAAGAAAATGCACATCTTAAGTTGCCCTCTTTATTTCACATAATAAGATTTTGGCATGGATGCTGAAATGTCTGTTTTTCCTCTGGCCTTATTAATCCTTTTCTTTCACAAAGAACCTTATTTAAATGTCATTTTTCCCCTGAGCTGGACAATTTAGAATCTCAAAATATACTTACCACTGCATCCCAAACAAGAGGCAGTGTTGACTATTGAAATCATGCAGGCAATTTAACTAGAAAATGAACATTTTGGTGATGCGTGCTTATATTAGATAAACTGACTCATAAATATACCCTCAAATATACCCCATTATTTTTTTTTAAAGAAACCATTTCTTCAGACATTTCCAAAAATATGCAATATAATTTTTGGACCAGCGTGAATCATGTATATTTAAAATTCAGTACACTAAATTTAAAGTTAGCAGTTAGATTAAGCAGATCTGAGATTTCTTTCTCAATGGACTTGTCATAATATTCTTCATAATACAGTTGGCAAATACATATTTTCCCATTTTGTACAATGATTAGAAGATGCAGTCATACTTTAGGTCAGTCTTTTTTTCTCCCATCAGTTATGCAAATCTCAGTAATGAAGTCATAAGCTAGTTACACACAGATTAGAAATAAAGATCATGATCAGCTCAAGTTAATACTTTTTAAGTTCTGTTGATTTCAATGAAAGGAGAATAGCATGTGCTTAATGCTTCTATCAAAATAATTGGGATTTTAAAGTGCTTAACTCTGACTAGAGCAGTTCTACATTCTAAAAATACTTGTTGGCATTTGTCTGTCTCTAGAGACAATGGAGTGCGCCTCTGTGGGTGAAGCCAAATCACTGTGTTAGCAGCACCGAAGTGACCTCCCCTGGGGTGCAAGCCAGGGCAATGTGTATGGAAGTCCTGGGCTGCCCAGATGGCAAGACTCCCCCAGCCTTGCTGATGTGGTCCAAAGGAAAGGAAAGCATTATGTTTGTCACTAGCTTGGCTGGAGGAGTTGCTGGAAAGAGGCATATAAGGTGCCATCCAGCCATCTTAGGGACTCCACTACAGATATGTGTACGGTTTACTTCTTAGCCTTTTCTTTTCCTGAAGAGACCCTGCAATACTAGTGGACACTCAAGCATGCATTTTGCTATATCCCTCAAACAACATACATTTTTCTTGTGTTCATTTTCCTGCACAATTAAGGCTGTGATCCTACAGATACCTACCTGAACCCAGTGGGACTTCTGAGTAAACACACATTAGGTTGTGCTGCATGTTTTCCCCAATTTCCTTACCTGGAGACTGAAAAATAGTGAGATATAGGTTACCCAGGTTTGTAATTATCCAGCCGAAGCAATCTGTCTAAGGAAGTGTCATGTGATTTAAAAGCTTGCAGTTTGTTTTTTAAACATGGGCAGAACTCTGTCAAATCCCTACTGGACTCACACTACCAGGGTAGAAAGTGAGGAGGGGCTTCATGGTCTCTTTTCACTTTTTAAAGGTTTTTTTCCCTTTTGGGGAAAAATAATTTCTGCTGGTTCCATTGGAGCATTAGTGGTGGTTGCAACAAGGAGACATTCATGGACAGGGCTCCTAATCTGTCAAATCACATCTCATGGACCATATGATTGCACCCTAATAGTGCTGATAAAAAAATATTTATTTTGTTTTTCTTCTTGTGGGACCAGCACTGTCACTGAAATGTTAATATTATTTAGCTACTATTTACATTTGTTCCATTGCTTAAATGCATTTTTGTCTTTCTTGCTGTCATCAATTCTTTCTTTTCTGTTTCAACTTTGAACTACAGGCAGAACTAAAAAGCGGAGTCTTGTCTTTTCTGCTAAGCAATGGCATTGTTTTGACACATGTGAATCTCTGGTTAGGCTTGTCCTATTGCGATGGAAAATGGAATAAAGTTATTCTGAAGAAAGGAGGGTTTGTAGTTTCAGCAAGTGTAAATGAATTGAAAGAACATGTGGTGGAACCTGGTTTAGATCAGCTGTTTGTGAACTCTCCAGTCTACATTGGAGGAATCCCAGATGAGGTCCAGAATGTCTTTAAAAAGCTGGGATTAGAACAAGGTATGTTCCTACAAGGGAAGGAAACATGTCTGCAAATGGAAAGCATATATTGTGGCAGCATGCTGAGCAGTTATACAGTTTGGTCAAATAGATGGAATGCAGAAAGAGCAGGTGGAGAACTTGCTCAAGGGACTCCCCAAAGCTGGAGCCAGCTTTCAAGGAATGGAAGCAATCCCCACCATTTGTGAAATACGTCTTTTGTACAGGGGAATTCCAACTTACATGAGGGGTTCTGTTCCTGGCTGCCACATGTGTCAGCAGGATGCATACAAGTCCATTCTGTCCTGTACTGCCCCGCCCTGTTCTGCCCCTACCCTGTCCCCTTTCAGCACTGAAAATGGTGCACGTGTTAGCGGTCACATGGGTGCTGATTGCGCACAATTAAATTTTAAAGAATTTCTCCCATTGCCTTCTCCTTTAACAAGAAACAATAGTTGCTCTTAACAAGGCTGCCGTGATATTAAAGATACACAGTGATATGTTAGATTAATTTCAAACATTAACCCATGGGTACATCTTGCTGTAGATGACTGAGGTCCTTGTACACCACAGTTGGTATTTCTTGTACACTGAGCGATGGGCAGCTGTAGCAAAGCTTAGAGTCAGATTCTAGCAGCACTCTCTGTTCATCCCAGCCAGACCCCTAAGTGAGGATACACATTTTGGGGGCTTTTTGTTTGGGGCTTCTAGAGATCCTAGACCCAGGGGTTGTCTAGTTAACTTTCAGAAGCCTAGGGCTATACCAGGACTTTGCATTTCCTATCCTATTTGCCAAGTTAACAAATTAGATTTCTAGCAATTCATATTTGGCCTTTGCTGCAGAAGCTCCTGATAAGTTCCAAAGCAGGCCACCAGGAGGTAGGAAGTACCTACCTACAGTGCTATACTGCCAATAGCTGTGTTCGGCCGAAGGTGTGAGGGTATACAGTATGTAAGGGGCACACGTGGAAGGGAGACTTCTAAGCATGCCTAGCCAAATGCACTCAGGAGCCTCCTTACAGACCTTCCAGCTCAACTTGGGAACATCATGGATGGAGAAGATGTAGACACTGGAGGGAAAGGCAGGGTTTCTGCCTTGAAGCCACAGAGTATATGCCCTCAGGCATTTGGCAGAAGAGAGGAGTGCTTCTATGCAGGGGTGGACATGGCAAATCTGAATGGTGGGTGTGTCACCTGATTGATTCATGTGTGCCTTTCAGATTTGCAGTGTGCCTATTCTTCTTTACTTAAATGCCTAAATAAACATTATGGATGTTTTTAGCACAATTTGGATTGCTTTTGTTGTAGACAAGCTGTTTTTTGGGGAGAGGGTAGTTTTTCAGAAGATGAACAGCTACAGTTTTCTTAAGATGTGCCTTGCCCACTCTGCAACTGGAAATGTAGAGGTGGGAAAGGGTCTGTGCTTCACCCCCATCACCATTTTCCCACTGCAAATTGTCTCATCCTGAAGTAACTTTGCTCTAATAAAAGCATTTATTAGTTTGTTACCCACATTGGCTCTGTGTGTAATTTCAGGTTGGAGTTAGGTAAATGAAAGCAAGCAAGCAAGCAAGCAAGCAAGCAAGCAAGCAAGCAAGCAAGCAAGCAAGCAAGCAAGCAAGCAAATAAATAAATAAATAAATAAATAAATAAATAAATACCCACCTACTATTACCCTATTAGAGCAAGGCATTCCAAGTACCGTACTTTTCTATTTTTTATATTATGACTACAATAATTAGACTGTAAAGCACGTGTGAATATTCATGTTGTGAAAATAGCCATTTCACACTGCTTCTGTTATTAAGATAACAGCATTTAACTACAAATAGCATAAAAGTTATATATTATAGGAAGAATCTGTGATAGGTTTCCTCCCAAATCAATATTTTGCACCTGTTGATGTGAATGTATGCTGACAAGTGGCAAAATTAAGGTTTTTCCATGTCGGCTGAAATGTTGGATAATCGGTGTACATTTCAGTGCGGTAGAAATTCAGGAATGATAGCTCTGTATCAGCTTAAATATTTTTTTAATCATTTCTCAAACATAATTTGAAGTTTAACGTTTACATCTAGCTCTCCTTATCACTGAAATGTAGCACTGCAAGAAGCAAAACATGATTCTTAATTAACAACTGAAGCCCTTTATGTGATACTAATCCCTTACTATTTGCTAGGTTTTGGTGGCTGCATGAAGGATGTTAAATTTACACGAGGTGCTGTCGTTAACTTGGCATCTGTGTCCAGCAGTGCTGTCAGAGTCAATCTGGACGGATGCCTATCAACTGACAGCGCTGTTAACTGCAGGGGGAATGACTCCATCCTAGTGTACCGAGGAAAAGAAAGGAGTGTTTATGAGAGTGGTCTACAGCCATTTACAGGTACCACATGGGCCTCTTCCTTATATGAAAAGCTGTGTGGCTTTAGTTCATTTTCATTTTAGTTCATTTTCTACTGCTCTATTCTCACATTTACCTTTACCTTTTATTCTCACATTTATACTCACCCTCTCTCTCTTTCTCTTGCAAGAATATTTGTACCGGACAATTGCGTCTAATGAAGGAGGAACTGTATCTAGTGCCTGGGATCGTGGTCGCACAAGAGAATCGGGTAATTAACATTTCTGCATTTTGTTCTTGTATCCAGTCTGGCTTGGTAGCAATGGCAATGTTTAGTGTGGAAAAAGAGAAGACACACCAGAACTACACACTGAAATCAAAGAGGCTTTTGGCCCAGTTCTTACTGTTGTTATTTGGAACTTGAAATACCATGGTTACCATTCAGTGTAGGATTAAATATGCTATGATAATTGTTTTAAGTGGGCTTCAGCACATATAACATAGAATTATATTCTGGTCCATATATTTCATATATTTCTTGATTTTCATATCTTTTAAAGAAGCATCTTAAGCTATGTGTTGACTTGCCAGATGGTAATTTTGTTTTTGTGGGCACTTGTCCTTTTTTTTCCTGAGCAGGAAAGGGAGGGGGGGTATACATACATCCTTTTTGGGAGGGGGGTATACATACACATATACAGTACATAAATCCCTATACAGTGGTGCCTCGCAAGACGAAATTAATTCGTTCCACAAGTCTTTTCATCTTGCGAGTTTTTCGTCTTGCGAAGCACGGTTTTCCATAGGAATGCATTAAAAATCAAGTAATGCGTTCCTGTGGAAACCGCCTTCAGACCAGGTCCGAGGACAGTCTGTCCCCCGACCTCTTCTGAAGGCGGGCGGGGGGCAAAAGTCTTTGCTCCCCCCCCGCCTGCCTTCAAAAGCCCTCCGGGACAGCGGAGAAATGTGCTGCGTTTCTCCACTCTCCCGGGAAGGCAGGCAGGGGGGAGCAAAGACTTTTGCCCCCCGCCCGCCTTCAGAAGAGGTCCTGGACCTCTTCTGAAGGCGGGCGGGGGGCAAAAGTCTTTGCTCCCCCCTGCCTGCCTTCAAAAGCCATCCGGGATAGCGGGAAGCGCTTCCCTGCTATCCCGGACTGCTATTAAAATGCTGGCCGTGGGGTGCAAAGCCTTTCGGCCCCCGCCGGCCTTCCTGGACCTCTTCTGAAGGCCGGAGGGGGGGGGAAGGCTTTGCTCCCCACTGCTAGCATTTAAAAGAGGTCCCTGGAGATTTCCCTATGGGCTTTCTTCTTGCGAAGCAAGCCCATAGGGAAATTCATTTTGCGAAGCGCCTCCAAAACGGAAAACCCTTTCGTCTAGCGGGTTTTTCGTCTTGCGAGGCGTTCGTCTTGCGGGGCACCACTGTAGATAAAGCATCAATATTAGTGGTGTAGCCCAATTTCATAGCTTCAAGGCCACACATGATCCATACAAATATTAGAAATTTGACAAATACATATGTCTGGCAAGTACATTTATTGATAGAGCTGAGTAAAAAGATAAGCATTGGGGTGGAATTTCCCTCAACTCTTGGGAAATTTCAGCACCACCCTGAGAATATTTGGTGGTACTGAATATATCACAACAAATAGGGTGAAAACTTGAGGACACCTTAGTGCCATGGTTCCCATTGTGGGGCACATGCCCCACAGGGGGGCAATTTGATTTTTACGGGGGCAATTTGAGAATGAGTTATTAATAGTGAATGGCCTTTTAGGCTTCCTCCACATGAATAGGAGTTCACTTTTTAAATAATAAAAATTATCTGTCATGGGGGTGATCAGGATTTTAGAGATGCTTAGGTGGGGCATGGCCCAAAAAAGATTGGGAACCACTGCCATAGAGGATTCAGCTTTATTATTGCTGGAACTTATTTTAATATTTATTTATAAGTGTGATTCTTCACCGCCAACTCATTGCAAAAATTCAGGGTGGTGTACAATAAAAAGTTCAAACATCATAAAATTATTAAATCATAAAACACGGAACAAATGAACAACCTTGAATCCAATTAATTCTCTTCAAAACAGTTGTTGATAATGTTTTAAGCAGACAATGAAATATAATTGTGAGTGCCACTCTGATTTCAGTGTCGGGGTAGGGGGAATGTGTTCCACAGTACTGGTGTCACTAGGCTAAAAGCCTTAGTTTGCATAATATATATGATAACTTATGAGACCATCAGGCAACCATTCTGTAGATGACCCAGTATAAGGGACAATGGGTATAAGGTACAAGGTGGCCCTTCAGGTAACCTGATCCTAAGCTATTGTTGAAAGAGGCAATGGGCTTGGCTTCTAGTCCTTCTAGTCCTCCTCTGTGTGCCCTTCCTTCACCCACCATATGAACTAACAAGATTTTTTCATTTGGTATTAACTGATACAAAATGTTTCAGAAGAGAATTTTTCACCCTTTCCTGTTGGGAAGGGGCCCTTGCAGTGCAGGCTTAAGCCAGGCTTTGAGAAGGAGCCACAAGGTTCTGGCGAGGTCCTAGAGCCTTCTAACTCCTTCCCAAACCCCAATAAGTGCTTGCTCAGCATTCAGAAGAGGCAGAAGAACTCTGACAGAGTCCTCATACATCTTCCTGAAGTCGGGCAAGCGCCTACTGGACTTTGAGAAGGCACCCTCCTCGAATGCACACCCAGTGCGACCACATCACCCTAACTCTCCCTCACCCCCACCCTACTTGAATTTGGTGGCGAGAGTGATAATAGGTAGAGAATTTTGGGAAGACATTTTTTACTCCAACCTTGTGGCTTGAAGCTGAAAATATAAAGATGATTTACTTTTTGGGACAGCCATTTTGCATTGTCTTTGAACCAAAATTTTCCTTTTATTGCATGAACTGTTGCACTACAGTCAGTTTTGTTTGGACTGAATTGATTTCTTCAATTATTGTCATAAAATGCTGAAACAACTCTGGTATATGACCTCCGCAATCACCAGTCTCTTTGCAAATTAGTAGTATAATGTTCCTGTGTCACAAAAGCTGCTTTCCAATGCTTTTTACCAAAGCAGAGTTTTGACTTGCAAATGTGCTGCTTATACAGCTTAATGCCACCATGTGGTCGACCATCCCAAAGCGAGCAACTGCAGCCATATTTTTGCCCTAATTGTCTGACCAGAGTAACTCAGATCATAAATTTATATTTACAATCTGACCACAGCACGGAACAGCTACATGTTCCCAAGGGCTGGAAAATAATTGCACTATTTAATTATTTTTGAGTCAGTTTTGTTGTGTCCCCTATGAGAAGACCATCTGCTATACAGTACCTTACCTTGCCCTGTGATACATTTCAGAACTAATAAAATCAATATATTAATGTAGTATTGTCAGCAACCTGAAGATTTGCATGTGGATCATTGCTCTTTTCAGGAGGAAACATAGGCAAACACTTTGAAATTTGGCATACTGATGCCCCTTACACAGACTACCCTCCTACCAGATTATTTTTTAAATGAGTCTTAAGGTATCAGGGCATAAAATAGGGGACCTGATGCTGAGAGGCTACAGCAGTCCTAATCACCAGGACTCTAGAGTACACATGCATTTATAGCAAAACTATCATCCATCATCCTGCCATAGAGTTCCTTGGGCCTTTCCTTGGCATCCATTGTGCAGTCATCTGTGATGAAGTTGTTTCTGGCCAGATCTTTACTTGATATAGCAATATCTAATAAATAGTTAAAAGTTATTGGAAATAAGATTGTTTTAAAAAGACAAGGGTTGCAAGACTTACACGAGCTGTGCTTTGAAAGTTATTTTAATCATCTTCATTTATAAAGAAACAAAACAAAAAAGCAGCAACCTGTGCTTTGTTATTTGAACTGACCTAAAGCAAAGGCATATTCTTGCAAAATCTCAAGCTTTGTTTTCTTCTTAATGATAACTTAAGTCCCTGCAACCCACCATCTGTTGACATTAACGGACACCTATCCATTGATAATACAGAATTAGATTGATTGCATGCAATATCTCTAGGTTTTGTAATTTGGGAACCTGAAAATATGAAACTCCAGTTGTTTAGAAAAAGACATCATTTTAGCAAAATTTTTAATTCTCAGCAATGAAATTTCAAATGCTCGTGTATAGGTAATAACAGTCTAATTATCTGTTCTTACTTGGATACATCATTATATTGTTTAAACTTCTACAGTCCACCCCCTTCTGTTGTGAGTGACGTTTCAAACACGTTTGATACATTAAATGTTTTTTGAAAACCTGAACTAGACAAAGAAGAATGTTATGTAGATGGAGTTCTGATGGTTTTGAAATATAGCTAAAAGTGAATGGCTCAAGATGTGCAGTCATATTAAATCAATGCTGGAAAGTTACAACTCTAATAAATTGTATTTATGCTAATGGCGAATCTGATTTACTGCAACTATTAAAAGTGAAGAATGGGGCAACAGTCTTCTTAGGACTGCTGTTTTCTCTGTTCCTCTTTTATCCTTTCACAGTCCCGCAAAACGTGCCAACACCCTCACGAGCTCACAGCATAAATGGTTACAGCGCTGAGGTTACATGGGACGAACTGGTTGGGGTCAAAGGTGTAATTGAGAAGTACATTCTAAAAGCGTCCAGCAAAGATGATCCCAGCATACCTACTGTCAGAACGGAGATCTCTAATGCTAGTGCATTCACAGGTACGTGCCAATAAATATGTGTGTAAAGCAGCACTTTTAATCTGTTGGTGGTGGTGAGATGAGCAACTGTGCTCAGACACTGCAAAATAATTTGGTGTTTTCATGAGTATGAGAGAAAGAGAACAAGTCTCTGGGTAGAATGAAGCAAAGCCAGAGAGAGGACAACGTGAAGGCAAATACACAGAGAGGAACAACCCATATCTTTATTGCCCAGACAGGGGAGGAAGCCTGATCTTGATGCCTTTATATGGGTCACTGAGTAAAGGATGGCCTGCTTTGGCTTATTGGCTCATGTTGTTTGGGCAATATTCCACGAATTTCCTTCTGTTTTCAAGCCAGTGCCCCTTAGGAATAACAGGATTGGGAATTGCTTTGGTGTTGGAGAATGTCTTTTCTTTTGTCTGGAGTATCCTTTTCAGCTTTCATGTTTGAGAAGCAGGAAAATGTCAGGAGGGAAGGGAGATCCAAAGAAAGCGGGGAGGGCACAGGGCCTCAAGGAAAATAGGCAGAAAGATTAAAAAAGGATTCTAGTAAGCAAAAGAAGGCAAACACATACATGTTTGGGCTACCTGTTTGCTCCCCCCGGCCACATACACGTAAACAATGCTTCTACTGTAAAATATTTCTCTCTGGCACATACAATGGTACCTGGGTTACAAACACTTCGGGTTACAAACTCCGCTAACCCAGAAGTAGTACCTCGGGTTGCGAACTTTGCCCCAGGATGAGAACGGAAATCGTGTGCTGGTGGTGCGGTGGCAGTGAGAGGCCCCATTAGCGAAAGCGCACCTCAGGTTAAGAACGGTTTCGGGTTAAGAACGGACCTCTGGACAAATTAAGTTCATAACATGAGTTCGTATAACTGTACTGCAAATGACACCACAGGAAGAAGTGATGGCTCTGATTGGCTTGTGAATGCAGTAAGAATTCATGGTTCTGATTGGCTTAGGCTGGCTTGATTGACAGGGAGAGATTCAGTGCCCCCCCTTATAAACCTTTGTTTGTTTTTCTCTCTGTGGCTTCTTACACAGAAAAAAGGGAAGGGGAATGAGCAAAAGAGTGTACCACCCTACCTGAACCATTTCTTTGGGTGGGAGATGGTGGCTATTGATGGGGCTTGCTGGTAGTGATTGTTTTGATTGGCTAAGAAGTCCTGTGCTTTAATTTTTGTGTATTTTGTCTTGTGCGTTAGCTATGTTTGAAAGGGGTTAGGGGCTATGTATGGTCAGTGGTTCGAATCCCCGCGGCGGGGTGCGCTCCAGTCATTCGGTCCCAGCGCCTGCCAACCTAGCAGTTCGAAAGCACCCCCGGGTGCAAGTAGATAAATAGGGACCGCTTACCAGCGGGAAGGTAAACGGCGTTCCGTGTGCTGCGCTGGCTCGCCAGATGCAGCTTGTCACGCTGGCCACGTGACCCGGAAGTGTCTTCGGACAGCGCTGGCTCCCGGCCTACAGAGTGAGATGAGCGCACAACCCTAGAGTCTGGGAAGACTGGCCCGTACGGGAAGGAGTACCTTTACCTTTATGTATGTGTAGCTTTCAGCTTTCCAGGAGCCCCTTGCTGGCAAATGAGTAGTTTAAAATAAATGTGGCAATATCATTTTATTTCTCCATTACTAATAAAAACATCTTACTGATTTTGGTATCATGCAGTAATCAAATCTAAAAGTCAGCAAGCTAACTTTTGAGAGCACTGTGGTCAAGCAGATGTATTTCAAGGACTTTTCAGTTCAGCCATGTGCTTATACCTGTTTAGTTGATGTTTGCTTAAATTCACATGAAAAGATTCTGTCAGCACAAATATTTGGGGAATGACAGTTCTCCTTATTGATATCCACAAGATAATCCTGAACAAACAGCAGCATTTTCTACTTATTGCTCAGTTTATGTCATTGATTCTGTTCTTGATTTAAAAGGTATCAGTCATCAAGGGAACAGAAAAAGAAGTTTTGAATTTAGGTGACATTAAAATCAGGATCTCATCATTGTCTAGGGTCCAAAAGATTATTTTTTGGTATGTTCAGTATAGGTTTTTTTAAAAAATTCTTTTTAGTAGTAAACCCATACATATTACGAAATATTTTTGAACCTCATGTCAGTCTCAGCCCAGGGTTGATATAGAACATGAAAAAGATGATTAATAATAACCAAAAGCTGCCTTATATAGTTCTTTGGAGTTCAATTTACCCATACCCAGTCTGGGAAGAATTCCCAAAGTTGTGAAAACAAAAAAAATTCCTTCCAGTAGCACCTTAAAGACCAACTAAGTCAGTTCTTGGTATGAGCTTTCGTGTGCATGCACACTTCTTCAGATACACTTCTTCAGATACACTGTGTGTATCTGAAGAAGTGTGCATGCACACGAAAGCTCATACCAAGAACTGACTTAGTTGGTCTTTAAGGTACTACTGGAAGGAATTTTTTTTGTTTTGACTATGGCAGACCAACACGGCTACCTATCTGTAACTGGAACTATCAAAGTTGTGAAGTTATTTTGGAAGGTTAAATGTTTTAGGTAAATATTTAATATTTTTAGGTAAATATTTAATATATGCAAAATATATGCAAAATATTTAATTAGAATATGCAGACTCTATCTCCGTAAATAAAATATTACTATGTAAAACTGCTTGCAGCTGAAAAGGGAAAGTGTTAAGTACATAACAGAAAGCCTTTTGATAACTGAGGTTTTTAAAGTATTTTGAGTAACATAGTCCATTGCTGAGCAAATATAATATACATGAGGGGCAGTCATATGTTTGAAATAACTTTCGGGGGGGGGGAATTATTAAGAGAAAGAGAGAAGGAAAAACGTTTAACTTTGTTCAACATGTTGGGTGCTTTCAGACAAGTGTCAACTTTGCATGTGACAATTGATGTGGTAAAGTTGCATGCTTAGTTACTGGTGAAAAGGATCCATCAGTGGGGAACAGGGGCAAGGTTTCATGCCTATTTATGAGAACTGATGACATTGGTAGTCTTTATTTTAATGTGAATACAAGGTGTGTGTGAAGTGACAGCTGTGTCCATAAATGTAATTTGGGCCTCTTTGATTGCAGCACCCAAATTGTGAAACTTCTTTCCTAAGAAAGGTTCACTTTTGACTTGTGCAGTTAAGATCTTCTTATTCTTCCAGATGTTCCACTTGTTATAATTCCTACCTCCTTGAGTTAACGCTCACTAGTTTTGTAATGTTTTAATGTTGTGAACTACCCTGGGTCCCTTTTGCAAACTGAAAGGCAGTAAATAAATTAGGTTAAAAATAAAGTTCAATGAGGGCCAGCCCACCCATTTGGCAAGATGAGTTGATGGCCTCAGGTTGCAGGATCCACAGGGGCAGAAGATCTGGCTTCCAAGGAATAGATTGCCTGCGCTGCTGCCATGGTAGCAGTGACAGCTGTGGCACACTCCATGGACAGGGCTGGATTTAGGTTTGATGAGGCCGTAAGCTACTGAAGGTAATGGGGCCCTTTATATGTCCAGCTGTCCTTTGTCAACAACAAAGTGTCACTGTTTTTTGTGTTGAATATATGCTATATGGTAATTTATGGACCTAATAGGTATCTAAAGCCATTTGCACATAACAAAATAAGTATTTTAGCAAAGTAATTGTTGAACTGAAATACAATTAAGAAGTATATTAGTGAAATAATTATTAAACTCTAACTTAAAATGATTTTTTATTCATAACAAACCTAATGATGCAAACACATTGGCATTTGGCAATAATAAAAGTTCCTTTAGAAACACAATTTACAAAGATTCATAATCTAGTCTCTAGAAACTTGCTATAACATGAAATAATAATAGGTGTAAGTATAGGATGCAAACTAGTAATAATTATAAATAGCAGAATGTAGGCACCCTATATACAGAAGTGAGCAAACCAGTGATATTTTAGGGAGCAGGCTAGCAGATGGGGCCCATTACTTAGATCACAGGAACCTACACAACACAAAACACGGTTGTTGTATGTAGGTTTTATTTTATTTGTTTTTTATCTTATATTTTGAAAATGTACATCCAGGGTTTTTTTCCTTTAATTTTTTGTGGGCCCCCAAGAGAGTGTAGCCCTAAGCTATAGCTGGTTTAGCTTATGCACTGTCCATGGAGGCCAGATCTGCCGCCTCGTGCCCTCTTGGTGAATAGGAAGCACTGCCGGTCTCCTCCCACCGCTAGGGGGGAAATGGCGGGGCTACCCTCTGGGGTCTCCTGGGGGTCTGCACCTACTCGGTGTGACTTACAGCAGGCCCCTTTCCCCACCAGACCAGGCCTTCGGTTCCTCCTTCAACTTTCGGATAAGGTTGATTTGATTCCTCTCCTTGTTTCAGATGCAGATCTTTATTCCCCTCCTCTTTGTTTCTGATGCAGTTCTTCATTCACCCATTCTTTCCTGGCAGGGGGGCAACAGCACCATTTTGTGCTTTGCCTCAGATGCCAAAATGGTTTGGGCTGACCCTGAGTATAATAATTCATAGTCAGCATAGTTGTCAAGGTTAGCTCTGCTATTGTTTAGTCATTATTAATCTCAGAGCTTTAGGCAGAACTCTCTGCCTAAATCTTGTAGAAACCTTGTAACAGAATTCTGGCCAACTTGGTTTTTTTTGAAAGAGCTGATAAAAATCTAGCAGTCTTCAGATGTGAATTCTCCTGCTTGCCTTTTGCAGGTTGATTGCAAAGCAATTTGCACAGCTGGGCAGGTCCGCAGGTGTTTGGAAATGTGTTCGATAGGTGGCCACCTACTAACACATGAGTTAATGCAGAGGACATGGGAAACCTCACAGGAACTGAAACTCTGCTGGCTGTTAGCTCAGGTTGTGCCAATAAATCAGAAAGCCATAAGGGCAGGCTTACCTGTGCTAGAAGCATTTGTTTCCTTGGTGGAGAAGATTGCTTCGCTTGAAAATATGTTTTGTTATTTTAAAGGAAAAGGCTGCAAATCAACTTAAATCTCCTAAAGCGGATATACAGGGAGTGTATATTTTATAAATGGCTAACACTGAAAAGACAGTTGTTACTTTTTAGATTGTACTTTAAAAATATGGTTTGCCTTTTTCATTCTCTGTGGGTTTTCTTTTTTTGGGGGGGGGGGGGAATGAACCAGCAAAGATTGTACACCTTGTTCAGACAATGAGGTAGAGGTGTGAGATGCTTAATGGACACGGGGAGATCCTGCAGGGTTTATGTTGGAAGGCCAGGGAGACCCAACATTTGTTTCAGTACAGGATCTCCTCAGTGTACTTGGTGTCTTCTCTCGGTGGCAGGGAGGGGGAACCTGTGGCCCTCCAGATGTTGCCAAACTACAAATCCCATCAGCTCCAGGGATTATGGGAGTTGCAGTGCAGCAACATCTGGCAGGTCACAGGTTCTCCACTTCTCCTGTGTGATGAGGGGATGAGTGCATGGATAGCATAATATTGAAAGTGCAAATTCATTGAATCCCAGAGCCTCTGTAAGCAGGGATTTCCAGTTTCATTCTAGATGCAAGACACATGCTTTTTGTCACTTGGGTTATCCATATTTGAAAAAAGTTAGCATATGAAGTATCCTTGAAAAATAGCCTTCTATAGTGTGTTTTGTGGCAGTAGTTGTTTTTTAAAAAGAGCACAAATATTTATTGACAACTGTAAGTCTTCTGTAGTAGTGAGACACCTCATCAGACAGGGAACTTGTGTATGCGTGTGTTTGTGTATTGCTGAGACTTGAGTGTATGTGAAACTGCAGTGGAATAGAAATACAATAGCGGCTACACTGTTATGCAGTTATTCCAGGAAGTCATACATGTATGGGTAATTATATGATATCTTCTGAAGATTCATATGCCTGTATGCCAGAGGGGGAAATGACTTTCCTGAATACTTTTCCTGGACTTTTCTTCAGCTGAACTTTGCCTCTTTTGCAAATGAGATTTCAAGCCTCAGTGAATCAGATCTGCAGTCAGACAAGTGGAAAAAAGCTTTTCCTGCTTGATACTCAGTATTTACCATTGTATCATCTAATGCACAATCTAAAAAATCAATATTGCCAAATCAAAATTCCCATAATTTGTCTCCTTCCCTTTATGTATCTGCAAAATACTTGTGCATTATCCTCGCAGAATAAGGATCATCCAATTGCTTTTTGTTGTGGTCTAAAATAACCCAGGCCACCTGGGTTATTTTTATTTATTTATTTAGAAGAGCCACTGCTCAGGGTAAAACCATCAGGGTAAAATAGAGAAGAAATAATTAAACAATAAATACAGAAGTCACTTTTTAAAAGTATGGAATAGAAATAAAGACAACAATAACATTTATGCATCTTACCCATGGTACTGTAAGTAGAAATCTTTAGATGAGCAGCCTGGTGTGGATCTAGACACAGGAAAAAATGCTATCAATAAGTCAGAAATTGGATTGTTATAACAAAAGAAAAAAAATCTCTATGGAAAATCGTGTTTTAAAATTTCCTGCTCTCTAGTGCCATCTGGTGTTGCATGTTTATAGCGCATTCAAATCGCTGTTTCTTTACTAATGTAGTTGAGTCCCTGGATGCTTCCCATGAGAAAGTTTGGAATACTGCTGTGGGAATAATGCCTCTCACATTTGTATAGAAGTCTCTCTTTGTCAAGGAGAAGGGGCCATGTACACAAAGAAGAATAAAAGCTAACAACAATGATTTCACAGCAGGCAGTGTTCTGTGTAGACTAGTTGTTCAGCGGGAAAGCGCAATTCAAAGGCAAAAAGGAGGTTGAGGTTCAAGTCTCAAGGTATAGACTTCTGTGTCAGGGGTAGTGGTTGGGCAGCCAAGAACTATATATCCTTGGTGCAGTGCTATAATTCGCTACTGTCATGATTGGGCCATGGGCAGGAGACTGGAATGAATCAAGAGCCGAGAAGCACCTGGGTCCTTAAGGTATCCTGGGCCATTTTGAAGGGGAGTTGCCTTTGTCTTTTGTTCCCAAGAATAGTGGGAAAAGGGTGTGATAATGATTCGTAACCTTAGGCTGGATGCAGACTAATGCAGGCTATGGGAGAGACAGAGTTTAGATTTTTACGCTGATCATAATTATGTTCTGTTATATACTGCATTGGCCCGAATACAAACCACACTCCCCCCCCAAAAAAATTCTGACCTTAAAATGTTAATGTCACTTATATTCACAGCCTTACAAAAATTGGCTTTTACGATATTGCTGCCCTAGGTCCATGGCCCTGCCTTGCTTTCCAAGACTGGAATACAGAGAGCCCCCCCCCCCGATGGCACCACGAGGGCCATCAGGGGTGCGAGACAACGGCCCCCATCAGGACCGTGGCTTCCAGGCCTCTCCCAAACCACCAGAAAGAAAAGGGGAAGGGAGGAAGGCCGTCGACAAAGCGGCATGGCTGCCCCCCCCCCCAAGCAGCACGGGGGAATGATACCCGTAGGATTGTCTTCTACATTTGCCATTTACGGGTGTGAGTGCCTGTGAAATTTTAAGGGAGCGGCTTATTTTCTCCCCCGCCCCCTGAATTTTAAAGGTGCAGCTTATTTGCAGGTGCAGCTTATATTTGGGACAATACGGTATTTAAGAAGAAGAACCTATGCTTAATCTTGCATTTGATTTATACAACTTTCTGGATGTATCATTGATTGTTTTGTATCTGCTTTGAATAAGTTCTGGTTAGTAAAGATGTGTTTAGACATTTTTTATTCCAAAAGGAGTCAGCTTTTATTGCATCCAATTGCTGCACAATATTAATACAGTGGTGCCCCGCAAGACGAACGCCTCGCAAGACGAAAAACCCGCTAGACGAAAGGGTTTTCCGTTTTGGAGGCGCTTCGCAAAACGAATTTCCCTATGGGCTTGCTTCGCAAGAAGAAAGCCCATAGGGAAATCTCCGGGGAACTCTTTTAAATGCTAGTGGTGGGGAGCAAAGCCTTCCCCCCCTCCGGCCTTCAGAAGAGGTCCAGGAAGGCCGGCAGGGGCCGAAAGGCTTTGCTCCCCACGGCCAGCATTTTAATAGCAGTCCGGGATAGCAGGGAAGCGCTTCCCGCTATCCCGGATAGCTTTTGAAGGCAGGCGGGGGGGAGCAAAGACTTTTGCCCCCCGCCCGCCTTCAGAATAGGTCCTGGACCTCTTCTGAAGGCAGGCGGGGGGCAAAAGTATTTGTCCCCCCTGCCTGCCTTCCCGGGGGCTTTTAAATCGCCCCGGGACAGCGGAGAATTCCTCCGCTGTCCCGGGGCGATTTTAAAATGCTGGCGGGCGGCAGCATTTTAAGATCGCCCCGGACAGCGGAGAAGTCCTCCACTGTCCCGGGGTTTTTAAAATGCTGGGGGACGGCAGCGAAGCTGTCCCGGGGCGATTTAAAAGCCCCCGGGAAGGCAGGCAGGGGGGACAAAGACTTTTGCCCCCCACCAGCCTTCAGAAGAGGTCCTGGACCTCTTTTAAAATGCTGGGGGACGGCAGCATTTGCTTCCCCCGGGAAGGCAGGCGGGGGTGGAAGCAAAGACTTTCGCCCCCCGCCGGCCTTCAGAAGAGGTTGGGGGACAGACTGTCCCCGGACCTGGTCTGAAGGCGGTTTCCATAGGAACGCATTGATTGATTTTCAATGCATTCCTATGGGAAACCGTGCTTCGCAAGACGAAAAACTCGCAAGACGAAAAAACTTGCGGAACGAATTAATTTCGTCTTGTGAGGCACCACTGTATCTGCATTACGGCAGTGTTTAACTTAGGCAACCTTTTTTGTAGTTATAACTTTTCACTGTTGTTGGGTTGGATATGACTGTCCCCTTAGAAGCATAGGATTCTGATGAAAGGCTTCTTCTTCTCCCCCACACCTCCCAGTACTCTGTGTGGTTGACTCTACCTATAGTTGAGCATAGGAGTATGATTAAATTACATTGATATTAGCCCTGCTGTAGGACCATAAATCTAAATACATTAGTGAAATCATGGTTTCACTAATCCAAAGAAGTCCTGTAATGGTCTCCAAACTGTTTTATTAATATTGTGTTGATTAGGGACTGGACATTACTGTGGAAGTTCCAGCGCTGCGTTCCCTTCACCACCCTGTGGACAGATTGAGAAATATGCTTTAGGGAGACATAGAAGTGCCATGCCATCATTGCTCCAGTTTCTACTAGCCACTTTTGAGTGACATTCACAGCAAGAAAGAACAATCATTTCATACATTCATCAGTCAGTGCAGAGAATGTAATTGTCCATTGTCCTTGCCTAGGACAAGCATGGTGAGAGGAGAGATTTATTATACCCTCTCAAATATGTGAGCTCAAAAGATGTCAGGGAAATAATCTTGCTCTCAGTGTTTACTAATTACACAACCGTATGTAAGACAGACCTGATGCAAAAAAACCCAAAACTTGTTCGAGCAATAGCTACAATGTTTGCTTGCTCATTGGTTGGCACAGAGCAGTCCATGTGTCCAGTAATCCACTTTGGTCCTTCAAATAAATGTTCCATCTTGATTTGGGATGGGGGAGCAGTTCAATTCAGATCACAGTTTAAGGTGCGCCTGTCTCATCTGCACTTTCCATAACCGTATCTGAAGTGAAACACAGCCATCCTTCAATATTCACAATTTTATAAATTTTGCAATGCAGTTCTTCAGCCACGTAAGGCGTACCAAAATGCACGTGTTGAGGTAAAGTGTGCATTAAAATGAATATATTAGTGAAAACTTACAAAATGCATTATATTAGGGGAAATTGCTTTGCAAAAATGTGTGTATTTTGGGGGGTACATGGAATTTACTTACTTGACTGCCTAACACCATAAGCCCCCAACTCTGTATTTTGTTTCCTTTTTTGGTATCCTCCTCCCTCCACTCCTGGGCAAGACAGAACAATAATAGAAAGGAAAGTTGCATTGCACAATGACACATTCATATAGGCAAACTGTTTGTGTCATTGTGCAATGCAACAAACATACAGTTTGTTTCAAATGGGAAAAAGAAGTGGCAAAACACAATTTATCTCTCTAAGTAGTTGCAGCAGTTTATGTTCAAAGGGTGAATTTAGGTGGTGTGTTCATCTGTCAAAGGTTCCTTTAGGAGAGGAACCACTTTAGAAGGATTCAGCTGCATGGGCTATGCTCTCAACATCTGGAAATTTGACAGTGAACTCTCTTGTATAGATAGGGGTGTATCTGTTTTGTGGTGTTGTTCTAATATTTTAATGGAAAAATGTGCCTTGTTTTTGGTTCTCTGGTTGGGCTAATAGGAAGGTTGACTTATTTGTTTACTATCAAAAGTTCCAGCTTCTGTTTGAGTCGAAGAACCCCATCAACATACTGTCATGTAGTATTGCAACATTTTAAAAAGAACAAATCAGTGTTAAATTTCCCAAAGTGACCACGAAGTGAAGTGGGTGTTCTTGATCCTATACTGACTCAATAATTTTTATATTTTTGTGTGTGTCAGTTTGACTCTTACTGATTTGGATATAATAAGAGCATTAATCCTTTGGTGTTAATTGCACAAGTAGAATGTTCATAGCACATTCTGAAAACTAGACTTTCTGGCCATAGGGTTTGAGCCATCAGTGAATCTAATGTAAATGCAACAGAAGATAAACAGATGTCAAAGCAGGGTCAGAAATGGAACCATAGAACTTCCTTCTAATGTTCCAGTGATGTAAGGGAGCAGTTTGAAAGTGCATTCAATAAGCATAAAGTAAGCATTATTGATGTTTTCAAAGTGTTAGCATCCCATGTAATGCTGGAGTGTTGGCTTCTCTATTAAGCTCTTTGGAACCAGCCGATCCAGAGATCTCACCACTAAGCGCTAATGCATTTTGCATTAACGCTTAACACCAACAAAGTGTGACTCACCACAGTGGTGGGGTTAAAAAACAGAAGCAACAACACAGGGTTTCAGTTATCTGCACCACATAAGCAAATGCATGAACCAAACCTTTAAATGTGATGTTTGCATGTGTGTTTCTCTCTCTCTTTTTAAGAAAAATGTCAGAACAAGCTTTTTTGTTTTAAATAGCAAATTATATTTTAGTGGTTTGAAGTTACTGAGCTTTGGGGTTCCATTGCAGTTTATATAGAGCTGCACTGATTCTTTGTGTTCTGACAATTTTTACATGGGCTTTTAAAGGGAAAGCAAAATCCCACTCAAAAACCTGCTGCCTTTCTGTTTTTCCCCCCACCCCCACCCCCCATTTATTTGCAGTCCATTTCAGTGCTTTTCTTCTTCTATGTTCTTAGACAATTGGGTATCACATAGAGAATGTGATGATATTATGGGGGACTGTGATGAGAGAGCTGATAGCTTATGAATAAAACAGGTTAGAGGTGGGGTAAGGTTGGCTTGGATTCCCAGCCCCCATATAATCCCTCATACATAATACCCCTGAGCAATGGTCAGTCTACTTAAATTGTGCCCTCAAAACCCCTCTCAGGTCAAATCCATAACTCTATTGCATGCAAAAGTCTCATGTTCTGTGGGCTTGAGTATTGACATCAGCCCCTTGTCATGGTCAAATCACTTCCTGGTGAGATGTAGGCTTTCAGCACCTTCTTCTTTTGTAGAGGAGGGGGACCTATGAGGATGGTGTGCTCTTGGAGGCTGATGGATCAAATGGGTTTCCAGATGGCCCTGTGGTGTTATGACTGGTGTTCCTGTTGAAGCACTGTCCAACCTCGAGAACAGCGGTTCTCAATCTCAGAGCAGCCTTTCTCAACCTGTGGGTCCCCAGATGTTGTTGGACTACAACTGGCATCATCCCTGAGCTCTGGCCTTGCTAGCTAGGGTTGATGGGAGTTGTAGTTCAACAACATCTGGGGACCCACAGGTTGAGAAAGGCTGCTCTGGAACATCTGAATGGCTTGGGCCATTGTCACAATCATCTCTGAAAGCCCTCTCCTGCTTCATGGAGCATGTTTGACTCCCTGTATACTCCAGAGTTTAGGGCAAGGAAATTAGCTGGGAGACGGCTTGAACGCAAGTGGAAGAAAACACCAATCAAATGCAATCAAACTCTGGTTGAGGGCTCATCATCAAACCTACCTAGTAGCAGTGAAGGCAGCAAACAATACATACTTTGTTGCCTCTATTACATCCTCTTTGTGCCATATGGCAGAGCTTTTCTGGGTAGTGAGGGGCCTCTTACAGTCTGTCCTGAAGGAGGTGGCAGAACTGATGGTAGCTCACTGTGACTTGATTGCAAAGCAATATGAGGATAAAATTGCTTGCATCCACCAGGATATTGACTCCACTATTACAACAGATGAACCTCAAAGGTGGGTGGGTGACATCACTTTATGGTGGTTCCAGTCCTACTTGGATGGTTGTTTCCTGGATGGTTGTTCCTCTTTGGCCCTGTGGAACCTTCATTATGGGGTTTCTCAGGGTTTTATTTATTTCCCATCCCATTAAACATCTACATGAATCCGCTGTTTGGAGTCATCCAGAGGTTTGGAGTACATTGTAAGCAATATGCTGATCTAGGTTAGATTACTGCAACACGTTATATGTGGGACTGCCTCTGACGTCAGTTTGGAAACTTCAGCTGGTGCAGAATTCAGTGGCCAGGTATAACCCCAATCCTGGCTCAACTGCACTGGCTGCCAATTAGTTTTGGGGCCCAATTCAGATTGCTAGATTTGACATATAAACCCTTAAATGGCTTAGGCCTGCAATACCCCAAGGACCTCCTCTCCCCATGTTAACTAAGCCAGACCTGGTGACAATCATCTGAGGCCCTTCTTCATGTGAAGAACCTCTCCATGAGAGGTTCAGAGGGTGGCAACATGAGAATGGGCCTGTGTGGTTAATTGGTAAGTGTCACTAATATGCATGAGACTACATTGCAGTGGGACAGGTGTGGACCTCCAGATCATTTTGTCTGGCTTTCAGAACTCCCCCTAAGCCATGTCCCCATCCCAGGCCACACACTTTACTAACCTTGCACAAGCTTTCCTTGAGTGCTTTTGCCTGGCTGGAATGTGCCCCTGAGCTGTGTTAATGCCATCTGCTTGCCTGGATGGAGCTAATTTTTCCATGGTTATAATTAGCTCGCTGTGCAAAGATAAGAGTCACATCCATTGCTCTCTTGTGTTTGCCTTTGTTGTTGGCCTGTGGCCCCCAGAAGGTTCCCGACAAGGTAATGTGGCCCTTAGGCCAATAAAGGTTCCCTACCCCTGTTATAATATCTAACTGGCTTCAATGTTGCAGCCCTTGGTCCCGATCTACTAGCAACCTAAACAGCGCATGCTGTTATTTTAACACAGGGAGTTAAAAAGTCACTTGGGAATTCAGTACAGATACGTTCATATGCTTTCGCATTTTTCATAATAAAATGTAGTTTTGTATGTTATTTTAATTAATATATGAATTTTTGTGGACACCTTTTGGCTTGAGGACAATTCAGAAAGATGTGGATTTTGAAGGATAGCCGTGTTCCTGTATGCTAACCACAAAAATGTTAAAAAATGGGCAGCAGTGGGCAGAAAATACCGAAAGCCACACATCCGTCTAATGCTTGGTAGATCAGATGTGATTATGAAATACGTTAACTTTGAATAAAGTCTTGGGGAATCTGTTGCATCTGACCCTTCTGGCTGCACCCCTTGCCTCACACAAATGCCTGCACTTGGTAGGTATGAAAAAAGTACACTTCTTATTTACATAGTTCAGTAAGGTACTTTTTCCTCCTCTCTCAGCTGCCAACCTAGCTGTTTGGCTAGCATCCACTGTAATCTGTTCTCCTTCATTATGTTAATCTGTGGGCGGAAAGATTTCTGTCATCTTCAAATCGCTTGTACAGCAATGGTAAACACCTTGGCCTGTCTGTAATTGGACAGGTGTCTGCATTGGTGTCACCCAGCTTTTAATTCAATTAAAGAACTGGCTGCTCTGCTCTCATTACCCACTCATTTCCTCTGCACTTCCAGTCAGTCAGTGAAATTTATACTCAGCGCCTGCCTATCCTGCAGTACAAAGTCAGCAGCCCCATAACTAAGATCCTCATTGACGTACACACACATTAATTTATAGCTGAGCAAATTAAATTATGCATTGTTATGAAAGTATTCTGAGACTGTCATAGGTACTTGTAGTGGGTTTTAGAAAGAACTTTTATCTTAAAACATAATCATGCATTAGTTATGACAGCTGAGTGGTTGATGAAGCACTGGATGTGGGCCCCCAAAAAAACTTTGTCTTGAATTTTGGTCAGTTCTATATTGCTCTGTGACTATCCTGGTATGCCCAAATGCTAGAATTCACCAACAACACCTACAGATCTCTACACAATATTTATAAAAAGCCAAATAAGCACATTTCTAGCTAGAATGTGGATTGCAATTGAGTTGATTGCAGAGTAGCATTGGGACTAAAAACGGTGTATGTGTTCATCTATAAAACCCATCATCATCATCATCACCATCAGATAATTATGACTTCCCAAGTAGTTATCTGTTAACTTCAGTTTTTTTAAGGATGCGGTAATATATGATAGATCCAGTTTCCTGGGAGTAAGTTTATTTCTGAGTATACATGTATAGGTTTGTACTGTTAATTTACATAATTTGTCAAACATAAACACTCATAAAAGCATGACGAAATTAATAAACAATAGAATAAAATTAATCAAAAATACCATACATATGAACAGTGCTTTTTTCTGGGGGTAGGCAGGGGTACACAGACCCCTACAAGTTTTGTGAATCTTTGTACTTTCGTCCATTTACTGTATTTATTTTCCCAAATTTGGACTATAAAATGGTGGTTTTCTTGAGTCAAAATGGGAGTACCCCTAAACATTTTTTTAAAGAAAAAAAGCACTGCATATGAATAGCTATATCTACGAAATTATCTCTTAATCACTGAACCTTTAGTTTGTGACAAGAGTACTCTGATCCCTTGTCATATTTGCAGTATAATACTGTATAATACTACTGCAATGCAGGCAGGTTCTTCCTTTAAAAAATACTACGTCACAGCAAAAGTTCTAGTCTTTTTTAAAAAAAAACAACACATGGTAGATTACAGGCAGTAAATCAATTGAAGGTACCACTCTTTCTGCCCAGTGAAGGGAACCTTTGGAAATAAATTAAAATTCCAACACAGACATTTTGACACAGTGACCCCATGAAACTGAATAATGTCATTTGTTAAATATGGATGTAAAGTTAAGAGTGTAGCAGCGAACTGAAATCACACCTAGCACAAGAGGTCCACTTGGTATGCAAAGCAAGTTTTTTTTTTATTAAAATAGCCCCTGTTTAATCATTAGTAATATTTAATTTAGTATCTGTTTCGGAAGACAAACCTTGAGGCCTTATTTTGATTTATCTGAAGAAAATGAAGAAAAACCAGCAGTGTTGTACCATCAGGCAGTGGTTCTTAAAATTTCATTTACATTCCATTCTTAATGAAAAATCACAACAGCTAGGCAGTATATGAAATGGAGCTCAAATATAGAGATTTTTTTCTTACTATATTTCTGTTTTTTTTAATAAGTTTTATTATACTGTAGAATTACCGTATAATATTTCAAGTGAAACAATTATCTGTTCAAAATTCCTAAGTGACATTGAACAATATTTACGAGATGGTCAGTGATAAAGACGGTTTAAATTGTGTCTCATCATAGTTCTTGGTATATGTCCCAGTTTTGAATTTCATTGGTTTTGCAGGACAGGGTAAAAGCTTCCCCTCCCTGCCAGTAAGATTGTATTAACCTTTGAGAAGTGAGTGAATTTAAATAAATTTGACAAACCTTTGAAATACAAAGTGGTCATATTTGATGGGAGGGAAGCCAAAAAATACAGAAGAAATATTTGGTATAACACTACTCTGCACTGATTGATGGCCTTGCAAGTTCACCTATTGGGGATTGATGAGAGATGGGCATCATTTAAACACATTGTTGTGTATTCGCAACCAGGGTGGTTCAAGAACAAAGAAATGGTGCCTACTCTTTCAATTAATAGATGTGGGTAAAATGGGGTTTCTAAATCATGCTTGGGAACTAAATGGTGGTAGTAATTCTTGATCGATTAACACAGAGGTCTGATTTATATGACTCAGCCCACAGATAAATCTGTTTTTCTTGTAAATGATTCAGTCACATCCCATCATGGTTTAAATGCACTTAGCACATCTCTGTCCATTCATGTGTAGCAACAGTGCACCCCATTTTACCCACATCGGTGCACACCATTAGCATGCTGTAAAGGTAAAGGGACCCCTGACCATCAGGTCCAGTCACAGACGACTCTGGGGTTGCGGCGCTCATCTCGCTTTACGGGCCAAGGGAGCCGGCGTTTGTCCGCAGACAGCTTCCGGGTCATGTGGCCAGCATGACCAAGCCGCTTCTGGCGAACCAGAGCAGCGCACGGAAACGCCGTTTACCTTCCCGCCGGAGCGGTACCTATTTATCTACTTGTGCTTCGTGCTTTCGAACTGCTAGGTTGGCAGGAGCAGGGACCAAGCAATGGGAGCTCAACCCCGTCACGGGGATTCAAACCGCCAACCTTCTGATCAGCAAGCCCTAGGCTCTGTGGTTTAACCCATAGCGCCACCCGTGTCCCCTTAGCATGCTATGCTATC
This sequence comes from Podarcis gaigeae, assembly GCF_964106915.1. Classification (NCBI taxonomy): domain Eukaryota; kingdom Metazoa; phylum Chordata; class Lepidosauria; order Squamata; family Lacertidae; genus Podarcis; species Podarcis gaigeae. Next base: position 94,972,409 of record NC_139680.1, read on the forward strand.
CCTAAATGTGGATGGAGCCGGTAGTTGTGGTAAGTGCATAGGGGAAGGCCTACAGCTCAGGGCTAAAGCCTCTGCTCTGCATGCAGATGGTCATAGTCTTTCAGGTTTCAACCCCTGGCATCTCCAGGTAGGGCTGGGAGAGACCCATGTCTGAAATCCTGGAAAGCCTCTGCTAGTCAGTGTAGACAAAATTAAGCAAGATGGAACTTGCTATAAGCTAGCTTCCTATGGTACCTAAATATGGTGTGATATTTATCCATAAAATTTGTGGGACGCTTTTCACCTCAGATGTGGTGCGTGTACACAAACATGTCTATTTAAACTTCAGTGGCTGCTTTGGGGAGAGTGGAGAGCAATTCTGGTTTTGCACCGGTCATTTGGCCCAGAGTGTAGCAGCTAAGAGACTGATAGAGAAAGTGCAACCCCAGTTGTGATGCTGGAGGGGGTTGAAATGAGCAGATGCGGTCCTCTTGCCAGGCTGTGCTGTTGCAGAGGCCCCTGTGGACAGAATGAGGCTGAGTGGATCAAATTTAAAAAATAGTTTACTTTAATCTGAAAAGGACATAAGTAAGAAGTGAAAATGCTCCAGTAGCCCATAAAAACTGGACAAATAATTGTAACTAATTAATTTCCCCCAATTCTTTCCTATGGTTATTAGACTTGCCAAACTGAATTGTGCCTGAAGCAAAAGTTGGAGGCAATATGGCTTCTTCTTTGGACAAAATATTCACATCAATTTTTAGAGAAGGGGGGGGGATTTAGATGGGCTGGGAGGTTGGGTTGCATAACCCTAGATTGCTCCTGAATTTAACCTAAAGCAAAAATATTGAACCAGGCATTATAAATCAATAGGTAAAATCAATGCGTGAATGGGGGATTGGGACTGGATCCACCAGTCGTGGCCCTGACCTCCACATATTGATTATTCCTTCTGCACAAAATCTGCATCAATAGGTTCTGGACTAAAGTAGATGTTTTGAATGTAATTGACATGCACATTTTTCTTATGTAAGTAGCTGCCACAGTGAAAGCCTCCAAGTCTTGCAGGTGGGCAAGGAAAGCTTGACTCTTTTTCTCCTAGCTGTGATCCTGACCAACATTCCTCTCCCAAATGTCTGTTTGCATTTCAAGCGAAATTCCCCTCCCCCCCCCATCCCAAGACCTTGCTCAGATTTTCCTGTGGCTGATGTTTACATAACAAAAACAATACATGTTAATTACATTCATGCAATTAATGTCACGTCTAATTTCTGTGTGTGCAATCTGCATCCTTTTAAAATGCAGGGTACCGATAGTGTACACAGAATCAGATGTACTGACCGGTTAACACAGGGAGGTCAGGGATGAGGCCACTGGGCACTATCTTGATTCTCCTTCCATGTGTTAAGTTTCAGAATTTCTAAATAGGGTAAAGATTAAATCGGAACATCCGGCTTGAGCAAAACCTCTGAGAAATCTCCGGGGAAGTTTTACAGCAAGGCTATCAATATTTCTCAGATGAGACTCGACCTGTCCCTGTCTGTTGTAAACATATGATGTACAACTAGATTCACTATTGTGCTAAATTACCTTAGGGCATATCTTAATGTTCTGTGATCCTTGCATATTGTACACACCTCCACAAAGCATTGCTTATTTCTTTTGCAGGCACCCTGACAGGCTTGCAGCCCTTTGCAAAGTATGCTGTAACCCTAACGGCCTGCACTTTGGCTGGCTGTACTGAGAGCTCGCATGCTTTGAACATCTCCACTCCACAAGAAGGTAAAGTAATTTCAAAGGTCTTGACTTCCACATTTCAGTCATGAATAATAAAATAGGAGAGGAGCTAAATGCTGCAAAGCCATTTGCTGGAAAACCCCAACCTAATTTGATGACAAAGTGCATTGCCAGACCATAATTGCTCCATTTTTTGGGGGGTGCTAAAATGAATCAAACTCCATACCCTTTAATGACATGCATCTTTAATAGCTGTAATGCAGATTAATGGGCTTTTTAATTGCTGTTACATTGTTCATGCAAGAGCCTTGTCATTAATATGAAGCATCTGAAAGATTAATGAAAGCTTCCTCATTTTACTATGGCTCAGAAGTAAATCTAGAGACAGTCTGACTAAAAAGAATTGATTGTATGGCACAGTATGAAATTGAGAATCAAATGGTTGATTTCCATGGTCTCTTTTAACTGCTAAACACCAGCACAGGCAACAATTATTTCAGCCTGATGGAACCTCAAAATGCCAATTGGGCCGTTTATTAATCTGTTGTACTTGAAACTTAAAAGTTGCAAGCATAAATTATCATTTCTGAAGCTGGTATTAAGCTCAAGAGCAGCAAGAAAGAGATAATATGTTCTGGTTTTGCTTTTAGAGACTAGCTCAGTAACTTCTGTGTATCAATTACTGAGGAAAGGGTTCTCAAAAGATTTGCAGGATATTTATCTTAAACATAAAAGAAAATAACTTGAGCCAGATTGTAAAATTACACCAGTCCATAGCTTTCCCCATGAAATCAAAATTGCTTGTTTTCTTGATGGCAAATTTATGCTACCATAACAGAAAGAAGGACCTGGCCCTAATATTGTTTCAAAGAAGGCCTATAAATTAACACAACCTTCTTTGTTTCTTGGATTACTCTATGGATGATTTTCTTTTAAGAATTTACCTTCATAAAAGTTTACCTTCAAGTGATGCAGTAGCCGAAGGTGATGCTGACATCCTAAGGAGACAAAGTTCACACCCCAGGCTGTTCATATCTAGAATAACAGACGGTGGAATTTCCTCACATTCACTTTTACCTCCTAATCTGCCATAATAGATCATTCACTCTTATCACCCTAGATAGCTGCCTAATAATTTTAGAATCTGCATACTCAAAAGAAGTGTGGCTCATCTCTTTTCTCTAAATTGTTGCTTCTGAGTTGGAGTTGGAGTTGGAGTTGTTATTGTTGGCATTCGTCTGTCTCGAGAAACTCATCGGGTAGGCTTAAAGTGAAACTCCTCCCCTGCTAGCAAAAAAATGCAACCCTCCAATTTTATTTTACCTATTTTTATTTTATTCAAAGATTTATATTCCACCCTTGAAATAAAATTTACCAGGTCATCTTATACAACTCTGAATTAAAATGGCATACTAAAATACAAAGTTGCAAGAACAAAGCCCCAAAAACAAAAACAAAATTCTGGGTTAAAGACTTTGGTTATAAAGCTTGTAGAATAAAAGTTTTGCCTAGTGCCAGAAAGATAACAATGTAGGTGAATAGTGTGCTCTATAGCAGTGTTTCCCAACCGGTGTTCCGCGGCACACTAGTGTGCCGCGAGACGTTGCCTCGTGTGCCGCTTGGGAAACACTGCTCTAAGCGAGAGGGGACTCTGCTCAGGCTGCATCCGCCGTGCGCGAGGGAGGCGCTTCCTCTCGTGAGGGAGGCGAGAAGAAGGGAGGCGGGGCCGAGCAGGCGGATTGGCCCGGCGGCGGCCGTGACGTCACCCTGCGCGCGGCGGCAGATTCGAAACTCCTCAGGCGCAGGCGCGGCTGGAGCAGGAAGGCCGCTCTGCTTGAGAGGAAAGAGAGGGAGCCGCCGCCGGCGGGATGAAGAACACCGTTCCGCGGAGCACCGTGAAGAAGCTGCTGAGCAAGCACAAGCCGCACTTGCCTCAGGGTCTTACTGCCCACCCGCCTCTGTTTCCTTGCTGTGCTTGCTCAAACGGAACAAAGAGCAGGGAAAGCCCCTCCCCTCCAGGCAAGCAGGCAGGAGGGGGAGAGAGAGAGAGAGCGTGCGAGCTGGCTGGCTTGGGTGAGTAGGTGAGGGAAAACTTTTGCCTTCCTTTCCTCCCTCCCCGTTATACCCCTCTCCTGCATTCTTAGCCAGCTGCTTCTCTGCACACCCCTCTCGTGCTCCTTGTCCGTTCTGTGTTTTTCCTTCCCTCCCCACTTAAAATGTGGTTTAAAAGCATGGATCCACATGGATCCTCAGGATCTTTGCATTGGGTCACCCCAAATTCACCAACAGATCACATAGCATGTCCATGGCTACAGCCTGCCCTCCAAAAATCACGCACCCACTGTTGCGTGGGGCTGCAGTGGTGCAAAAATGTGGTTACAAAACATGGATCCACATGGATCCTCAGGATCTTTGCATTGGGTCACCCCAAATTCACCATCAGATCACATAGCATGTCCATGGCTACAGCCTGCCCCCCCAAAATCACACACCCACTGTTGCCTGGGGCTGCAATGGTGCAAAAACGTGGTTACAAAACATGGATCCACAGGGATTCTCAGGATTTTTGCATTGGGTCACCCCAAATTCACCATCAGATCACATGTCTGTGGCCACAGCATGAAGCACAAAAATGATACATCATTAATATTCACTGCCCACGGCGGCAGCCAATCGGCTGCCGCAAAGGGCGGGCCCTCACAGGTTCACTGAATAAAGTATTTTATAATTTTTCATATTTCTGTTTACTTACTATTTCATAATAAAGTAATTATAAAATACTTTATTTGTGTTTATTTGATTCCTATTAAAGAGAGTTACTTTATATATAGTCAATATAGGCACAGAGTTATTTTTTTAAACATTTTCTAATGGTGGTGTGCCTCGAGATTTTTTTCATGAAACAAGTGTGCCTTTGCCCAAAAAAGGTTGGGAAACACTGCTCTATAGGCAGTGTGCCACCACTGAAAAGGCTCTATCTGTGCTTTCTACCTGCCACAATTCATTTGAAGCAGGAACCCAGATATCTTTCAACCATCACCTCAGTGTACCCTCAGAAGTAATCAACAAGCGGTTGCATGCTAGCTGTGGTTAGGTGTGGCTTAAGGAAGCAGTAGGCGGGACCATTGCCCAAAATGGGTGGGGCCACCCATTCCTATCTTTCTCTCTCCTCCCTCTCCCTGTCTGACACCCCCTAGAGGTTTTAACTGATTGATTGCAGGTGGTTTTGAATTTATTTATTTATTTATTTATTTCAGCAATTTATATAGTGCTTAATTATAATTGTCTTGGTACAGTGTACAGTGAACTCAACAAATACAATAAAGATACAAATCGGTTAAAACCTATAAAATCAGAAATGACTTAAAATGGCTGCTGAACTAAAAAGGACTTCAATATACACTAGATGTTCAACAAGGAAATGAGTCCAAGGCCACGAATTGCCCATGCCTGATGTACAGCCAAGGTGATATGGGACAAGGCAAAATGGTTTTCCAATTCTCCTTCCTCCTAGCAAACAGCACCCCTTATTTTTGAGGGCCAGCATTGGGAGGTATGCCTTGGCTGGCAGACCTGCTGGCTCTCAGTAGGGGAAGGAGCTTGTAGTCTTTTCTAGAGGGGACTATACACTCATGCCTTTTGCAAGATTGCTTTGCAAACAAAAATAAGGTGGTTTTTTTGCTTGCAAAAGGTATGTGTCTGCTCCATTTGGGATTTGAATCATTCCAAATTATTTCTCAAGGTTTTGTGAGAATTCATAAGGAATCATCCTGAACCTGCATGCATTCATTACAAGCATATCTGAATGTAATCCATTTAACTCCAGCCATTCCCAAAAGTTGAATCAAAAACCCAGTGTGTATGGAGGTCCTGGGCTGTCCAGACACCAAGACCCCCCCCCTTGACCTCACTGATGTGGTTCAAATGAAAGCAGAGCAATACATCTGGCACCAGCTTGGCTGCAGGAGTTGGCTGGAAGGAGGCGTACAATATGCCATCCAACCATTTTAGGAACTCCATTCTGGATTTGAGTAGGATTTAGTGCATATGGTAATTCTCATGCAGACTGGCTTTTAGTTCCTTAATCATCACTATTTGTGCACTGTTTATATGAATCTATGCACAGATGCCATTCACAAACATCAGTTCTAGGATTACTTTGAAATGTATCTTTCAGTATTTTCTATTTATTTATGTATTTAAAATAATTTATATCCTGTTTTTTTCTCTCCCTGAAGAGAACACTATAGCATACAATAAAGAGTAAAAAGCAATAAAATGTCTACTGAGATACTAAAGTCCCATTCCAAATCCCTAAATCCAGTTAGCATCTAGAGTCTTCTAAATGCACTCACTGATATTTTAGTGAATTGATAAGTTAATGCTCTGCTACTATTTGTCAATGAAAATTAGATTATTTGTGGATGGCTTTAAAAAAAAACAACAAATTGCAAATACATAAATATGGAAGTCAAGCATTACCATGGACTTTACTAAATATAATAGTATCTGAGGACTTCTTTTGTAAAGCATTTAGCTCTTATTTTTATCTTCTAAATACTTGCAGTAGTGTAAACGAGCATTCTATAGGTGATTTGGAAAATAATCTCATTTATGCAGATGTATTGTCATGTATATAATGATTTTTTGCTTCACAAAAAAATCAAATAAAGCCATGGGGAACATGTGTTTTATCCCTCAGAAGGATTGGACACAAAGTCAATGTAAGCAGTTTCTATTTTGGGATGCTCATGTTGCATGCATAGTAACAATCCACTGATGATACAGAAGAATGACAACAATCATACCCTCTAGCTTTCATCATTTCCCCATTGAACCATTCATCATTTAACATGCACATTGCCAACCAGTATTGGCTGATGCTATGCAAAAGGCTTGTGAATGATCAGGCTGCACTTGGATCAACAAGCCTGTTCCACAGCTTAGAGCAATGACAGAAGATTGCAGAGACCCTCTCTGGCATTGATCAGAATGGAGTTCAGTGTAAATAGCTATGGCATTTAGGTTTTCTTTCATCCATTCTCACTGGATCAGGCCCTCCTTGCTTCTGCTTGAAGTCTTCTACACAGAACTGAGTATGCAGATTGCTTAGCAGTATTTCTCATTCACATAATTATATTAATTATTTATTCTACACCAACTTTGTGTACTTGTCAAAATGGAAAAGCAGAAAGGACTGTACCATTGTACCTACCTGAACGGTAGTTTTCCTTGTCCAGTGTTGCATCGCTGGGTTGGGCTTACTTGTGTCTCTGGTGGACGGCGGCAGGAGAACCTTTTACAGGAAAGAGGTTGACCCCATCTTCAGTTTTGGGGGGGGGCAAGGGTAGCTGATCTCCCCTTGTCTCTAGAGCAATGGACCCACTTGTCCTATCTGGGAAATCCCTTCTCTCACAGATCATAGGAGAGGGAGCAGTTTGGCCCTCTTAGTTGTACCTGTAATGATCCTCTGGTACCAAAGTGATGGCAGCTGCAAAGCCATTTCCGAGCCTCGGGGAGGAGAGGGGGTTGCGGGCTGACCCCTCCCACATTCGCGGGGGCTGGATTTTGGCCCCCGCGAGATCTAGGGAATCCCCGGGCGTGCCATCGCCCCCTGCCCGCCAATCGGCGGGCCGGGGAGGCGTGGCCTAGTGTATTTAAGGCCAGGCACGCCCTGGGACCGCCCTCTTCACTCCTCGGCAGCTGAGAGGTTTTCCCATCCCACCCACCCTCAGGTTAGGTAGACTTGACCTTGCTATGGACTTCGGTTGGTCGCCGCAAGGGGCCTGGTAGGAATTTTTCCAAGTTGGCAAATTTCCAGCCTTTGGGTTTTTTCGCCTACCTCGTAGCAAATGTCACAACTTTCGCGGTATTGGCGGTTAGGCATTGGCAGGAGTCAATTGTTATGCAAATGGACGGGGGGAGGGGAAGGAAACGCCATCACCTTCCCCCAAGGAAAAAGGGTAGTCCGGTAGAGGACTCGGGGGGGGGGGCGTTGCCTTGTCCGAGACCTAGTAAGGTAAGGGCCTCCAGCACACCCATGAGCGGTGACACCCGTGGGGTCCTAGTTGGCGTACTTCAACAGGACCCCCACGGTTAGTGTTTAACCCTTCCCGGTCACCATGCCGGGTAGTTGATAGGAGCCAATGCCTAAGGCCAATAACTTCAATTCTGTAATCAATAAAGTTGTGGCCATTTACGCCCATTAACCTTAAATAACGTGTCCTGTGTCTTCATTTCATATGGGGGAGGGAACTTGCCACACAACAAAGGGCTGCTACAATTTCCTGGTTGGGGGTGGTGGCGATTGATGCCCATGCTTGTAGAGTTTCCAGGAGACTTTTTAGCATCCTAGCTGCTGCCAATCCCAGCTGTGATCCACTACTGTGGCCCACAACTATGGTTAGTGAAATCAAATAAACATTTTAGCTGGGTGGGAAAACCTTGGGAGAGCCTGGGGAAGCTGCCCGCTTCTCTGTCTTCCTAAGTCAGATGGTGGAGAAGGAGGGAAGGGGGAGAAATACTTGAAACTACTTTTTTTAAAGAAATAAAAAGACAGTGACTTGTAAGAGGGCTAAAAAGTGAAATGAGAAAGAATAAAGTAAGCCAAGATGAAGAAATAAGAGGAGCCAAAGGGAATGTGATTGCTTTCTTGAAACAGGAGTTAAAAACTGAAGAGAGGGCAGCCAATTTCCTGACAAAGCTACTCCTGCCTTCGTCCTCTAGAGGTGCAAATAAGACCAACTCAGTGATGCTACACTGGCAAACACAAATGGGGTTTTTATTTTAAATACATTTTCAATATACGTTAATTTTATATTGTTAAGTTGTTGTCTTCAAAGTCTAAACAATTAGCTATCATTGCCTTAAATTTTATTACAGATTTCAGTGTAAAGTCTACTTTAGGTGTTATAAATTTTTCTTTCATTTCCCCCCACAGCTCCACAAAATGTCCAGCCACCTACAGCTATTTCATTTCCCACATCTCTGTTCCTGAGTTGGGCTCCACCAAAAACACCAAATGGGATTATAACACAATATTATTTATACATGGATAATCAGCTTATTTATACTGGAAATGAAACAAAACATATTGTCAAAGGTGAGTTATTTTTCAGAGTCTTGTATGGAATACAGTGGAGAAGATATATTTTCACCTTGTGTTTGGCATTTTAGACTGATTACCCTTTCTGAATCAAGCATCAGGCAATGTGGAATACATATGTGCAGGATATTCAATTCCAGTCCTGCTTCCCCAGTCAGTGGAAGCAGCTAGGTCAGTTTAAAATTTCCTACAGTGTATCATCAATGCTAGATTCACCAGCCCAGCCACTTGGCCCAGGAGGTGCTGGATAGTGGTCACTGCTAATGGGTTCTGCCAGGATGCTAGAGGTTTGGCAGCTGCCTGAGGACACAGGATACAGATGCACCAGCTCATACAATGTGGAAGGATGCTTCCTACTACTCTCACTGCATTAGTCTGGTCTGCAACACAGGACTGAACTATTAGTTGCACTGACTCACCACCCCGTTTTTATGGGAAATGTATGTGAATTGGCCAGAATCTAAATACTCTGGCTTAACTAGTTTGTGGAACAAAACGCAACTCATTTTCTGATGATACAGTTTCCTTCAATCTGTGGCATTTCTGCATTTTGAGTTAGTGCAGGAAAACTTAGAATGCATTCCGTTCAAATTTCTTGCCGTGCACATCCCATAAGCTACTAGTGTGGTGGGTCACTTCTGACACTGAAAAATGAGCCCAGTTAGAGAACCCCCTGAAGGCTGTTGATGTATACTATAATAAATAGTGCACACTTTAAGTCAAACTTTTTCATTCTGTATTCAAAGGTAATGGATTTTCCGTAACCATAGTAACCTTGGTGTATTTCTAGATAAATACATGAGGTATATACATTTTGGTTTTATTTTTGAATATAAACTACCACATTATGTATTGCTAATAATATGAAAAATAGGATATAGGTTCGCATAATGACAGTTTAAACTAGTATGCATTTTTCTTCTGCAAAAAAATAAATATTTATCAAATGTATAGGTGCAATTAATATCCCCCCTCCAGGTTTTCCTATATTCTTGTAGTGTCGTTTATCTTTTGGAGCTTTTTTTTCTCTCCAAGATCTCCATCAATCTTTTTTGTGTGTTCTCGTGTGTGTGCTGTCTTATTCTTCGGTTTCTAAGAATTTGGAATACAGACTGGTGGTAATATTATCATAAAAAGCATTATTAAAAGATCTGCGGGGAAAATGTTCTGTGATGCAGTTTGAGAATGAAACAATTTATATATTTATAATTTTATGCCACTTTTCTGTGAAACAGGTGAAAATGCTTTTGCGGTAAGACTAGGCAAGCTAGTAGTAATTCTTGTGAGATATCAGCAAAAAATTCAATGACAGGAATCTCAATAACTACTTTAGGTGTTTCCCAAGGGCTTAGAAATGCCCAGTGGAATTAAATAAAAACTTTCCCCCTTTAAACAGCGCAAACCACAGTACTGTATCACAAACCACTTTGAAATGCTCATCCATATCCAAGAGACTTATCCATGATATAGTATAGGTAGCTATTCGAGAAACTCAAAGCTAAACCCTTGTGGGTCATGTGGAACTAGTTGTACAGTTCTTTGGACTCAGGCCACTGTGACTAAAGAACTGAATCTAGGAGGATGTAAGAAACAAACTATCTAGACTTGTTGCTGGCGTGCAAGCGGTGACAGAAGCAAGAAGCAATAACTATAGTGTCTGTTCCTCTTATCATCTCCCGGGGTGGTGGTGACTGGGCAGTTTGAACCCAAAGCGATGGGACAAATGTATAGGGAGCAGAGCAGTTACAGCAGCAATGAGGAGGTAGCCCCATGTGGAGGATGGGTCCTATTAAAGGCATCTTTCTCAATGACCCCCAAAATCCTGGGGCTGACACTGGTTGTCCATGTTAACTTTAATTGCTTTGAGTTTAGCCAGGCTCATTCTCAGGAGAAGAAAAAGATCATTCTTAGGCTCCCAGGTGAGCTGTTTGTTGAAGATTTATCCTAATTTGTTAGCTCAAAGTTTGTGTGGAGGTTAGATGACCGACTCTTTATCAAGGGAGAAGAAGAGGAAAAAACTGTGGCCAAATCCAACTGTAATCCTATGTGTGCTTTCCTGGGAGTAAACTCATATTGAGTTCAGTGAGACTTTCTTTGGAGGAAATATTTATGGGGCTGAACTCCAGTGCAGAAGGCTGGTTGTGTTGTTGTGTCAGATACATTATTTCACATTATGAAACTGGGGGAGCCAAGCATGAATACACTAATAAGGGGAAGGTGTGCTTGGCATGTGTTTCAAATTAATGCATAGTTTAGATTGGGCATGTGCCTTAGAAATGATAGCCCATTTACACACACCTCAAATTCACCATTTGGATGAATTCATACAAACACACCTTGATTTTGAAAGGTGTTGTTATGACAACTAACACCAGAGTATACCATATTTACTTGAGTCTAACGTGCCATTGAATCTAATGCGCACCTCAATTTTCAGAACCTTGAAACCAAAAAAAGTATTTGCTGGCGAATGTAAATGTGCCATCGAATCTAATGTGCACCTTAATTTTCACAATGTAATTTGGCCAAAAAAGGTGAGCATTAGATTTGAGTAAATATGGTATTGTTACATACCACCCTGATCTCTCCCATGCAGTAGCAAGCTTCCAGGGATTCCAGTTGTGTATTCAGGGAACTGTGGAGGCTGTAGCGTTTTAAGTTATTTGGTTTATTTTACACCCATATACACCTGGATCTGCACAGAGAGGAAGAGTCCATAGCATTATGAGTGCCTCTCCTTGCTTCTCCCACAACTTCAGCCAGCTTGAATCCAATGCAGCCACACATGCTCTCCAGTCTCTTGGTTGCAGCCTCTCCAGTCAGCAGCCAAGATAGTTCTTGCCTTGGTTATACTCCTCCTTCCCAGCACACCCCTCATCAAAAACCAAACCTCCTTCCTGTTACCTTTGTCATCATGTTTCAAAACCTTTCTCTTGGACCTTTCTGCAAAAGTCATTTCTTTCCCAAGGCAGCATGCCCCCCTATCACTTTGGCAACCTGCCAATTCTCCTCTCTCTGTCCACTCCACAGAGCCGGGGTGTGTGTGTGGGAAGGACAATGTCCCTGAATGCCCCAGTATTGTTTCTTAAGGTCTCTGCACTTAACTAGCCTGGCCAGGCATGAGCCAGCTCAGGGATTCCTTGTCTGACACAGTTCTGCAGCTTACATTTCCCCTCCTATCCCAAATATTAGGTAGATTGTGACATTAATTTCTTAGGTTTAGGAGGGTTCTTCCCACAAACATATAACTACAATATGTAGAAAGAACATCATGCATGTGTTCACAATGCACCATACAACCTTCCCTTTTTATTGCTTAAGGTTTGTGAGAATGATAAGAAACTAAATCACCACTAACACCCTACCATTAAAATGGGTTGATTATGCTGGGTTTATGGAATAATCAAGCATCTCACTTAGAGTTATAATGCAAACATAAGATGGCATAGTCTGACTGACAACAGTGACATCGCCATTGATCGGTGCTGAGTGTCATTAATTCTACAGATCTGGGATGCAGATTCAGCATGCCCGAAATCAAAGGGCAAATCGGGCTAGCTGAGTTTGGCATATCAGTGTTTTAGCTTGAAAACAGATGGATTTAGGCCATTTACTTGGTGTAACATTATGGGGATCAGTAGAGAAGAGGCGTATGTCTATTTGTGGCATGTCTGCTGTATCACTTCCTCTAGCCATGCATTTGGGCAGTGTTAAATAAAATCTCCTTATTTAAAATCCTTTTAAATAGTGTTTAAATATTTCCTGCTGATACAATCTGCTAAAGTAGTTATCCTTGCAGCAGATTTCAGTTAACCTTGTCGCAGATACTAAGCCCAAAGCTTCGTTGACTTTTAGGGGCCTTGATTATGGAGCAAAACCTAATGGTGTTATTATAAGACCACAGCTGGACAAGCTTCTGGAGTCCCTTGTCCTTTGATCAGATTTGGGTAACATAATGATCCAGGGGAGAACACACACACTGTCTGTGCCTCGACTGCTGAGCACTTGGCTACGAGGAAAACACTTTCTAAAAATAAGCACAGAGATAATGACACAAAAAGGTTTTACCAAAAATCTAGCAAAACCTTTGTCAGAACATTCACAACCATAGGGTGGTAAGAAAAGGCAACTTCATATATTGGTTGCAGCTCTGGATTATGACACTATTGTGTTTTTGTTGTACATTTATAATGATTATTTGTATTTGAGAGGCACTTAGATCATAATCTGGAAAAAACAGTACTGTATAGAAATGATGATGACTAGGGTTTAAGGAGGAATGCACAGCATTTGGTGATTCCAGCTTGACAGAGCTTTGGAATGGTCATATTTATTGAAATACAATAAGAGCTGATCAAACAATGAGAGCAGGTGACCTTACTCATTGTGTAAAAGGGGAAGCATTCCTCTCACATCGCCTGGGTAGGTCAACTGTTGCATACAGTGACTACCTAAGCTAAGATTGGGCGTACGTCTCCCACCTTGCCTTGGGGTATGTGGGGGCTGAACATGTACAAAGTGGCCTTGCAGCAGAGCATTTCCCCTATTGTACCTGCCCAGCCCTAGGGACACTCCAGACCACTCCCAATCTTGTAGCTGTAGGTGATGACTGTGGTGTGGCCACAACCCTGTAATACCCTACGGAGGCATACTATGGCCTTAATTTGTTCTCCTGTCCCACACCAAATGCCAATGCAACCATCCTTCAGGTAAGGGATCAGGGTGGAGCAAATTTGGTCCCACTAACAGCTATCCATCAGCCTAATCTACTTTACAGAGTTCTTTGAAGGTAAAATGGAATAACCCATGTAAATACATTACTTCTCTTCACCAAAGTGTGCTTGCAACAATGGTAGCAAGATGGTGGAAGGAAGATTATTTCTGAGGCACATGAGAATTGCTGGGCCTCATCTGTCTCTTTATGTCAGAGGTTTTCAATCTTTTTGAGTCCATGGCTCGCTTGACCAACTACATTCTTTCCTCCGTGGGGAAACACACTCTGAGCCTCAAAAGTCCAGTTATGTTACCCCTTGCCTGCAGAGCTGGCAGTTCCTCATGCCTTTTCGAACACACTCCTTTGTGGAGTGTTCCCTCAGCCTCCACTCCTCTCTCCTCTCCTTGGGAGTGCTCCAGGCTCTGAGCCAGCACCCCGTCCCCAAAGAGAGGTGCTTCCTGATGCCACTCCACAGGGACCTGGGAAGAGGATGCCCCCAGCCTTAGTAGATTGACAGAGACTGGTTGAAGGTGAAGTCATCAACTTACTCGCCTTGAATGGGCACTGCCGGGCTTGCATAATGGAAAGGCTGCCCTTTGGCTCCAGACACTTGGTTCTCAGGCAAGCATTGCACACAACAAGCAGAAGAAAGGCCAGCACAGTGCCTGCCTTCCTGTCCAGCCTCCCACTTGTCTGTCTGTTCCCAACAGCAAGGACTGGCTGGGCTCCCTTACCCACTTGCTTGCTTACTCTGAGGCCACCTCAGCTCAGCATCCACTGGCCGGCTTGTAGTCAGGGCCATTGCAACACAGCCATGCAAGCCTATGGGAGGCAGAGATGCAAGAGGGCATCAGAAGAGGGAGGGGAGACCAGTGTTGCCGGTTGTATCCCTGAACATCATTCAAGGCACCCCAGGGTGCCATGGCACACTGGTTGAAAGCCACTGCTTTATGTTGTTACGGTACAGCATTGCAACCAGAATTTAAACAATGTCTCAGCAGCTATAGAAACTCTAAAGCAGGATATTGAGGCTAAACTGGGGAAACCTAGATGCTTTTACATGTATTTGCTTTTAACAGGAATTTACATATCTATTTTAATTATGTTTTCAGTTATGCCACTCTAAGGTTTTAAGCAACATGTTGCTTTTAACCTGCTTTAACGAGCTCTTTTAAGCTTCAGATTCTATTTAAAAATGAACCATTCTAAAAATTGAATTTCCATGGTAGGGTCTTTCTGTAGTTTCTTTTACATTTCCTGGAATCAAAAGCATTGCATTAATTAGTTTGCACAGTAAGCAACAACTTGCAGAGTAGATGATCCTAGAATTACTGGGCAGTGGCTAATGCTGTAAAACAGAGTGTTGTACTGGGAAGTGGGAATGTAAACTGGAAATGAAGAATTGTGTTTGAAGGAAAATAATGTTGTCAGTGTAGATATTACAGGCACTGTGTAATATATAGATATTACAAGAACTGTGACCTATATAGCAGGATAATTATTGTTGGCTGGCTGTTAACCCCTGGGCTGTAACTGAACATTACAGGTGTATCACATCAAATACACCTGCTGCACTGGGGACTCTACCTGGTCTAGGATGGTAATGAATGATGGCAACACAACCAGTGGATGTAGTAGAGACCCAAAAGCGATAGTTTATTATCGTCCTCTAAAGATTTAACATTTAACAGTATTCTCCTGTGAGGCACACGGGGAATAATATTACACATTATATGGAAGTTTCCACTTACTGCTGAAGGACGCAAATCACCCTTGAAGCCATTGGAAGTGTTAGCTGTTTCTGGAGGGAACCTGAGCCATTCTCTGCTACCGTGAAGTTACTGGAAATTGTGCGACTGAATTGAGAAGCATGGTCATTCATATGCCGTGTCTAAATTTCTCATTTGGCTCTACTAGAACATGTCCTATGCATTCTCTCTCATTAAGCAACAGAATATACTGTGGTATAATAGTATTACAGAGGTATGTTAACCAAGCATTAGCTAGCTATCTTCTTTAAACTCTTTCCCATCCTTTAGAAAAAATATATGTGTTCATAAGTATTAACTGTCCAAGGCTCGAGCTACATTTTATGAAGAGCTCCATTATTCTTCCTTCTGTATTTTTTAAATGTTTGAGTAGAAAATCTGCTTTAAATGGAAATAATAAAGTAAAGTAGGAATTGCAGAGTTAATAAAATACCAAGCTCTTGGGTCTTTAATATCTGCATAGTGTCCAGGTCATGGTGAATGTGCTAGGTTGGACATAAGGCATTGCAGCTGGGACCTATAAAGAATGTGATGACTTGGCCCTTAAAGGGTATGGTTCCTAGTCCTTTTGCTCCAGGTCACTTGCCAGTTTAAATCCTCAGCAGGTCACACACTCCTGGGAATTTATACTTTTCTTAGATATTGACAGCATGATTCAAGGTTGCTATTTTTATCAGGCAAAAAACTTAAAGTACTTTGACGTTCAAAAGCATTATAAACTAAGCCTGTGCCATTTTCAAATTTACAATTTCATTTTGAAATTTAGAAGTAGAAATGTTGTAAGATATTAGACCCATCCTCTAACAGTATTTCGGTTCTATTGAGGGGAAAAAAAAGAAAAGAATTCTCACTCAGAACTATAATTTTCTTCATGAATGAAAATTAAGGCCAGGAAAGGCAAGACCTTTATTTCCTGCTATGTGGAATATAGCTGGCTGATGAGAGCAGCTGAGTATCAGCTTTCTGGTAAGGGATCAATATAGCAACTGTCCGGCAAGAAAAGTACCCACTTGGCCTTATTAAGTAGCAACAAAGAACATAGCACAGGCAATTTTGCATGCCACAAGATTCAAGGTATATACGCTTTGATAATATACCAGCATGCCTAAATCTGGATGCTGGGGGAAAAACGCTTCTTAGTTTGATTATATGTTCAGAGACAGTGAGGGCAGGATCTAAACAGCTGCTTCAGGTGAGGACAAAGGCTTCGCACACAGTGGGATTTTGATTGTTTTTCTTTGAAGCCCAAAGTGGTTTGCAAGTCAACACAGGAACGCAATTTAGCCCAAGATGCACACTCTGCTTTGGCATGTGGAACTAGTAGCATAGCTGCTGCCATGGATCCCACCCAGAATGTTAGAGAAGTATCCTCATATTTTGAAAACCTGCTGGTTTACATTTCAAAGCAGAGATGAGAAACTTTGGCCCTCCAGATGTATGAACTGCAGATTCAGTCATCTCTGACCAGTAGCCATGCTGTCTCGAGGTGAAGTCCAAGAACATATGGAGGGCCAAAAGTTCCCCATCCCTGTTCTGAAATATGCAAAAACAAACAAACAAACAAAAATATGCATTAGCCAAACTTGTTGATTCAAATTTACAGTATATTTAGATGCAAAAGACCATAAGAGCTGTAAAGAGAGTTATAGCTGTGTTTTGCTGCTTGAACAATCCCTGCCCTGCACTGAAGCACAGCTAAGGTTGAAACTAGGTTTTTGTACCAATCATCCAAATTGTTTACATAAAGCCCCATAGCATTTAAGTTAAGTTCTGTTTCCCATGATGTTCAACTATTACTCTAAAATATGGTGTTATATGTCTTCCTCTGATCAAAGCTTATTGCAAAACCTGCAGTTTAGCTTCAAAAGTTGTTACAATTTTATGGGATGGATATATTCATAGCCATCATACGGATATATACTTACCATATAAATTTGGTTCTAGTTAAAGATGATGTATTACAAAAAAGAATAAATAGTGCACAAGCACTAAAATTAAGTGAACATAAATTGAAGTATGTAAGAAAAACATCAGATTAGCATTCTTTAAGTAAGGCATAAACTTAATCTTTTTAGATGGTTATCATGAAGGAGATGAGGAAAGAGAGTTCATTACTGTTCCAATGATGGCATTACTGCAAATACTAAACTCCATTATTGCAGATGCACAGTGTAAATGCAACTTCAGCCTGCTGGTATTGATTTCTTTTTATGCCATTCCTAGCAAATGTATATGGTGGCATGTAAATAAACATCTGGATTCATAATTTAAGGAATGGTGTTGTTATTTAATCATCCCAGCAAAGTACTTAGTGACACGAGGTCTGCAGACGTAAGTAGAAAAAAAAATAGTGAGCTAGAGAAAAAGCAGATTTTAATGCTGATGAGACTGTATTGCTGTGGACCCCGTAGCTAAAAAGCATGCCCTGAAATATCTTATAATTTTATGATAATTATGAGGCACACAGCTAGTGGGACTGTGGTTACAATCAAACACAAGACCTAAGCATGCTTTCACCCATTGATTTAAAATAGGATTAAGCTTGCTTAACACAGAGTTGGTTCTGTACATGGTCTTTGATTATTAGATCAACCAGCTTTAATCTAGACAGAGGGACCAAGCTATTGCTTGGTACATATTTGCCATTCTGTGGTTCCACCTAGGGACTACAATGCTTGTAAACTGTCTGTTGGGATCAGGCAGCTCTTACAGAATGCTTCCATTACAGAGCTTTGTAGTTCTGCTACTTTGGCGACTCAACATTCCTGATGAATCCTGTGATCCAAGTAAGTTTTAAATTATAAATGGAGCCACTGCCGCACAAAAGTATTTTATGGGAAATTACTTTGTTTTGAAGTGTGGGTGTGAGTTGGAACAAACATATGAACCGTCCCTTGGTTCTGCATTTCTGCCACCACCACCCACACTCATCCTTAAATCCCTTAAATCCCTCAAAAGGTTTTCCAAGTTTTGTAAGATGGACCCCAGTTTTGTGTGACTTGTTACTGGTACTGAGCAGGCAACTGCCGAGGAGGCAGAATTGCACAGCTCCAACCTAATGAGAAAAATATTCTGGGGAAACACAAGTTAACCACCCATTCCAGACCTTTAGAACAAGATGTTGCCTCTCTCATCTCTGATCACTCCCCTTTCCCCTTGTTCTGTGCCAGTCTCTTCCATTCATTTATGTAGAATATGGCAAAGAGGGTACAGTCTGGAAAACATTTCGAGGAACCACGATCCCTTACCTTGCCATGTACAACAAGATGCAAGGGACAGAAATGCAATAACATTTTGCCTAGGCCAACAAAATAGCTTGAGTGAGCACCTTAGGTTCTTCATAGAACATGAACACTGATTCACAAGCTGGGGTGGCAGAACTGAACATAGCCAAGTAGGCATATTGAAGTTCTTCATTATGAGCTAGTTAATGTGGCTTGGTGCAACAGTACAGTCAGTAGCTAATGATATAAATCAGATGTGAGGAACCTTTGGCCCTCCAAACGTTGCTGATCTGAAGCTCAGTCCTTGACCATTGCCCAAGCCCGCTAGAGCTAATGGGCGTTCAACAACTTCTGAAACACCAAAGGTTCCCCATTTGTGATGTCCTTCTGAGTTATAGGGACAACACAATGCTTGACCTCCTGTATCTGGAGTTAGTGCAAGATAGTGGTTTAATAGACTGGGCACCCTGATGCAGGAAGTCTCTGGTTAAAATTTCACACCAGCCATGAAATCAACAAGCGGTCTTAGGCAAGCTCTTTTTTTTCTCTCCGCTTCAGTCTCCCTTCTGCAACAGGCAGATAATACTGACATATAATTGTTGTAGGGAGATACTTTGAATGCTAAAGTACTGTAGGAGCAAGTCTTTGCTAATCAACTTTCAACTGAAAGTTGCCTCTGGTTCACCCCCCCCCCACTGTCATCTACAATATGCACTGATTTTTTTAAATTATGAGGAGGATGCAGATACTCATGTGTAATCATGTTTGATCAAACAGTGAATTATTCTATATATTCAGTACAAGCGGCCTTCATTTTCATATTAAAATATTTTACACTATTATAAATCTTCATCCCAAAAATCAGTTTAAAATTGGTTTTAATTAGATGCATAGAAAAAGGCACACCATGTGTCAGATATTTAGGGTGTTTGGATAATTGAGACACACATAGCTCTCTTTAAACATTAGGGTACAATGATATTTTTCCTTCTGTCAGCTGAAATGTTTTGGACTCCTGTTGTGTTGTTGGCAGGAGTTAATATGATTGTTCCAACAGCACACAATCATTTTTCCTTGTAGTGTTAAGTTGCACTAGGAATGTGAATCTATGCATAATTGAAGTCTTTCTGTTTAAATTTATATGCAAATATAACTCACAGTGAATGGCAGTTGAACAATGCTGGAAAATGCTCAAAGCAGTATAAAACGTAGGGAGAAGAAAAATGAAAAGGTGAAAAAGTCCACCTACACATTAGTAATATGAGAGTGCTTTTCTTTAAAAAAAAAGATGGTGCTTTAGCGTAACTAGAAAGCCGGAAAGCAAACTGTTTCTGGTGTATGGGAAAGTTTTTAAAAAGTGGAAGGTAAAATTTTGGTACCAAGCATTTCCAAAAGATCAAAGGAAATTTCAAGGGACTAAATGATTGATTTCAGCTAGATGAAACTAGTGAAATTACAAGGAATCTGATATCTTTAAGGTAGTAGTCCCAGAGGATGCTTCTCTAGAAGACACGTCAATAATTACAATTCTAGTGTACCTGTCAAACCAAAGAGACTACAGAAGCTACTCTTTTGATGAATCCACTGCCACGTCTCTGCCCTTCCAATTCAGCATTGGTTTATATAAGAAAAATGAATATTCCGTAGTCATAATGGAGTTATGGAACTCTGTCTTCTGCCTATCCATTCACCCATGGGTGTGTTCTACACTGTTCCCCTCCCTGATTCCCAGTGCAGACAAATCTTAGTAAGAGATTAAATCATGTTATAGATCAGATATCCTGTAGGGTTGTTCATCTGGTGTCTAATGCTTCATTCACAAAATGGTAAATGTGATTTTAGCTCCAATAGTATCATCTGCAGATAATGTATCTTTAAATATGGGTTCTAGTTTGAACCCATATTTAATGAGAATACCTTGGCTGCGCTGATGGGAGCATGAAAGTTTTTCACTCCCTTGTTGATCTTACTACACCCCTCAGTTATCTAAATTTTTAAGTATTTGAGGATCCAGACAGGGTGGAACAACACTGAACTTGATAAATTAATAAAATTGGCTATTTCTACAATTTGTTTCTGTGACTTCGTTCATTTGGCCAGATAAAATCTAACAGTACAACACAAACTAAGTGCATGGTGAAATAAACTTTCACAGTGTTCCTCTTATTCTCAGGGTTATAGGTTTGAGCCCCACTTTGGGCAAAAGATTCCTGCATTGCAGGGGGTTGGACTAGATGACCCTTGTGGTCCCTTCCAACTCTACAATTCTGTGATTCTTTTATTCAATGAGTAAGCCAGCTAAGTGTCTCTTTACAGAGGGAGTTGCACAAGTACAGTGGTACCTCGGGTTACATACACTTCAGGTTACATACGCTTCAGGTTACAGACTCCGCTAACCCAGAAATAGTACCTCGGGTTAAGAACTTTGCTTCAGGATGAGAACAGAAATCATGCCCCGGCGGTGCGGCGGCAGCAGGAGGCCCCATTAGCTAAAGTGGTGCTTCAGGTTAAGAACAGTTTCAGGTTAAGAACGGACCTCCGGAACGAATTAAGTACTTAACCCGAGGTACCACTGTACTATGAAAAAGACCCAGTTAATGTTTAGTGTGGGGATTTAACACTGAAGTGGAGAAGCATGAACCTTATAATGTTAGTTCTGTCATGCAACCAGAGGTAAATTGCTTGTGGAAATGTAAAATAGAGAGTTGCATGGCTGAGTGGAACAAATCCTTACTAAGTATGATAAATTCAAGGAGGGCCAGTGTGCTGTTGTGAATGCAAACACTGGACTCGGTCCAGGGAGACCTAGGGTCAAATTGCCACTCAGCCCTACAGCTCACTGGATGACTGTGGGCCAGTCACTAACTATCTCTAAGCAAAATTAACCAAAGTGGATTGTTGGCAGGATAAAAGATTATGGACACCGCCTTGTTGAACTCTTTAGGGTTATCCAATATGATGTCCCACAGGTATTGGGATACAACTCCCACCATCCCTAACTATTGGTTATGCTGGGTGGGGCTGATGGAAGTTGCAGTCCAACACTACCTCTACCCCTAATTTGGAAGAAATGAAACATACAAATAAATAAACTGCCTACGGATATAGTGTTTGAATGTTTTAGGATGGGCCATGTTTGTTTCTTCCAAATTTAGTTCTTCTTGTATTACTGTCTGGGATGGCTTAATATGGCCATTTCGAAGAACACTAAAATATTTGTTTAACCGGTTTCCAAAAAGAGGAAGCTGTTCTAACAACTCACTTTAATTGATAAGAAGTAATCAGGAAGCTCCTTGCTTGGTCCCCAGGAAAGCGAGCAAAAAGAACGGAAGCATGGAACAGAGGGAATTGAAAAATATCCCTTGATCTGCATGCTTCAGATTGGGGAATTCAGAAGTCTCTTAAGGGTTCTCCACTTGTGAATTATGCATCTCACACTCACTACTAGGCGTAAATGCATAATTCTAATCTGTTCTTATTATTTATTTATAACACACCGGTAGAATGTAAATTGTCTGCCTCCTTTGAGCAAGCTTATCATGCCATTTAAGGTATGCAGATATTTCAGGGGAGTCTACATAGACAATTTGCCTAGGCTAGCACATTGATTCCAATTAAAGGGCATATAAACTGCTAATGATAAATTAAACTTGTTCTCCCCAGCTCACAGGTGGGCTGCACAGGGGGTGTTGCAAGAGAAAGTCAACAGAAAAAAAGTATTCATCCTGAAATAATATACACAATGTATCTTAACCACTCTGGTTTTAATCCCCACCGGCCCACTTTTATAGTACGCAGTAAGGAACAATATTGCATATGGATGGGGAAACAGCAGTTGCCTACCTTCTGGCAGGGGCGTTTGAGTCCATTACGGATGGGGAAGAGGAGCAGGTTATAAGTGGCTTGATGTTGACCTCATCTTCCATTAAAAAGCTAGTCCATTTCTAGCTAGTCAGCCCAATACTCATTGGGATGGGAACAGGATTCCTAGGGTGGGACTATCCTGGAGATTAGTTCAGTTCACACCTGTGAAACTGCAGCCCTGTTCAGGGAAGTTTTTAATATTTATCACTGTATTGTTTTTAATACTTGATTGGGAGCCGCCCAGAGTAGCTGGGGAAACTCAGCCAGATGGGCGGGGTATAAATTTATTATTATTATTATTATTATTATTATTATTATTATTATTATTATTAAAATGAAACCCCAATCCAGGCAAAAGGCCATTGTTCATTTTGCCTCCCTCAACAATCTACCCTTAATGAAGAGGATTTGTCTTCCTTTACCATAGATATAGGTTGGTTGCTGACTAATGGAACTGGAAAAAAATTTTGTTTCTTTTTTAAGCACACCTTTGGGATTGGCAGACATTGGTTATGGATTCTTACTTTCATCATAGCAGTAAGTTGTGTTTTTAAATAAAGTTCAAGAGTTTAGTGTTCATAACATCACAACTGGGCTTGGTAACCAAGCAGGGAAATATTTTCAGGATAAGCTAAGCAGACAGAAGCCTGTGTGTGTACAGGCAAGTACATCATATGGACTCCAATGCACTGTGTCTATGGGCAACGTGGAGAAGCTCACGCTATCTGCTGTCTTGTAGCATATTTCTACCTTGGTTGATGCAGCAGGTAGGCATTGGTTTCCCCTTAGAGCAGTCACAGCAACATCAAACTGGCCTCTCTGTCTACTTCACACTAAGTCAATGGAAGCAATCAAAAGTTGTAGCTGTTTTCAGCGCAGCTCATTGTGTCTCTTCTGACTGTCCTTTATCTGCCACTTCCTCCCAGTTGAGGATACAACCAGAGCTCTGTACTATGATGGTCCAGAAAAGACTGGTATGTATTACAGGAAACTCCCAATTTACATGGGGATTACATTCCAAGGCACTGCGCGTTTAAGTGAAATTGCATATATTTGAAATACCATAGAAGAAGACTGCAAACAGCCTGTTCCACCCTATCCCGTTCAGGTCACTTCCAGGTTTGATATGATGCACGTGCAGAGGCGGAGCTAGCTGCTCCGGACCCGGGTCAGTGCATACCCGCAGGGAGCTAGCCCTCCATGGGGGCGGGGTGAGCATCCCAGGGGGGGGGGGCGCAGTGATATTACCCCCCTTCCTCCACCAGTGTGCGCATGTATGGTTGCACACACATTGCACATGCCTAAAATGGTCGCTGCCTGTATATTATTTCTATACTGCCTAAAAAATTAGTTGTTTTTAGTTATAGCTCCAGTATCTTTTGTACACAAGAGATATATATGACTACTGCATTCCTGAACATAGGTAGTAATAAGGAGGAAGTGCGAGGTAGGGGACTTCCTTGAACATTAAAAAGAATTTGGTGGCATTTGTTCAACTTGTCTTATCCTTCAGCACCCAACCTAGCCTTTCTAATCTATATACCTTTCTTGTTTTCCATCCTTTCCCTATCAATCCCAGTCCTATCTTTATTCAAATATTTTAAAAAATCAAAAACTTCAGTTTCTATGTCTTAGGTGGAATCCACACACACACTAGAAACGTTGTAAAAATGTTTTTTTAAAAAAAGTTTTGAAAAAATATATTGAATTTGCCGTAGCTCACAATCGCCATCTAGAGTAACATTTGTTTAATGCACTTTACAACACACTTAAAACATTTTATTTGCAGCTGTGTGACTGAGTCATTAGTCTTAGTTACATAGGCAGGTTCATATTTCTCTTCTTTTACCACCACCACCATTTTGGCCCTGATTTTTAAGGTTAGGTTTGCATTTTGTTTACAGCTGCGTTCTGTTTTCTGTCTTTACTATTACTTTATTTTGCTAGTTCTTTATTTCCCCCCCAAAAAACAGACTTTACTTGTGTCTAGCACAAAATTCCTGCACCCAACTATCTGTAATTTAGCTGGGTTAATCCCCTCAGGAGGTGCTACTCAGTCTCCAAATTCCATGTACCTATTTGATAAAACAAAAAAGTTATGGGGAATTTTGATTTTTTTTTGGGGGGGGAGGTAGTCTACTGTTAAAAGAACATTTGTTCTGGAGACTTGAAAAAGTCATCAAGGGTTTTTGTGTATGTGTTCAGCAGGAACGCTTGAAAAGTCCTACTGAGTTTGGTGCTCCCATTTGCCTTCTCTCGGTGCCAATTATTTATTCACTTCTTATTTTACACTTCTTGTTTGATGTGTGAACTGTTTGGGTGTTGGATTATGCAACTGGATTTTGCTTGTCAGGACAAGGTTGTAGCACATCAAGGAACAGGTAAATCTGTTCAGCTGAATAGAATGTGAAAGGAGCATTTCCCCAAACGTGCTTTAGAATGGAATCCTCAGCTATGGCTGACCTCTGCTTACTTCTACAACAGTAGAACATGATAGATTGCATTACAGCTTCACCATCCTTTGTTCTGTCATTCAGTCCTAATTTACTGCTTGTAGTGCACAGGAAGCCAAGGCTAGCTGGAAACCTATTTTCAGTGCCAAAATGGGAGCATACAAAACAATAATTAGGGTGAGAATGCCTTTGAACATGCACAGAATGTCTTCCACCGAAGAACCATAGCCAGTCTCTATTACTGTGGAATTATGAGAGCTAATCTTGTAAGCAGGAGAGTCTGAGTTCCACATACGTTGCAGGGAGGGAGGCAAAGACAATATTGGGTTGTTAGATTAGGTTTATTTACATAAAGTTTCCCACACAGAAGTCAAGAAGCTATTTACAATGAGCATAAAATGCCATTATACAGATCCACAAGTAAAAAGAGAATATAAACATCCAACCATTGGTGCTGCCCGGGAAAACAAAAAATGGCTGGTGCCGATACGATGACAAAGCTGGCACCAGGTGGGCCTACCTGGTGAGAACATTCCATAGAAGGTGGGCAGCATAAGAAAAGGACCATTCTTTCTTCACCATCTTCCAGTCCTCCTCTCTGGTGTGGCACTTGGAGAGCAGCCTGCTCTTGTCCCAGCTGGGCTTCCCCCTGCCCAGCACCTACCAACTGCCCTGCAGGAACTATTCCAGGAAAAAGAGGGGGAGTTGATTATAAGACCAATGGTCTGTTAAGTGTGCCATTTTATTACCTCAAGGAAACAGACGCTTCAGGTTACAGTCTCTTCAGGTTACAAACTCCGCTAACCCAGAAATAGTGCTTCAGGTTAAGAACTTTGCTTCAGGATGAGAACAGAACTCGTGAGGCAGCGGCACAGCAGCAGTGGGAGGCCCTATTAGCTAGAGTGGTACCTCAGGTTAAGAACAGTTTCAGGTTAAGAATGGACCTCCAGAACAAATTAAGTTCTTAACCTGAGGTACCACTGTATTTTTATCTTGTGATGAAGGGCAGTATATAAATTGAATGAATGAATAATAATAATAATAATAATAATAATAATAATAATGCACCCACACATTTTTACATATGCTGTGAGCTGCTTTAAGTAGCCCATTTCGAAAGTGGGTTATAAATTTACTAAATAGCTAACTACTGACAGAGCAACATTGGAGTACAATTTGTTGCATTCACCCTGCCAAGTGTGATATGGACACACATGTACAACTCGCCACATACTTGTAAAAAAATAATATGAAGTGAACTGGAAAAGTTATTGAGAATATCTTAAAAACCGTTGCCACATTTTACCCAGGTTTGCATTCTTCACTCTGTAAAATGTGCAGGTGTTTTGTACATGGAAGTTCTGCTGATGTATAAAGCATAGCATACAAAGCTCCCTTAATTCTGTTTAAAACCTGGCACCTCTCATTTTGGCATGCTTTCACTCTCAAAACTCAAAGAAACCCCATATTTAGTGTTTTTTACCTGACCCATATGATCTGATTTGTCAGATCAACTGAATGAATAGACTTTGCTTCCAAGTAAGCGTATTTTGTATGAGGATGTAAGAATCAGATTTGCCGCGATTAGTAAAGCAGTTTTCCATTTATAGTGATATAAACCTGATGTAACAGAATTGTAAAATAATTGTCCAAAATGGTCGTCTCTAAAGCAGGATTTCTAATAGTAGCTCTAAGGTTGAAATTACTTTGGTATTATGCATATCCTTTTGAGTTCAGTGAAGTTGCTCTTTGTTTATATGCAAGCAAAGACATTTCAGGATTGGGACCAGTATGTTTGACTCCACACTAATTGAAATGAGAAAGCAAAGAAATATTCATTAAGCCATGGATAGCGATGTAATGACCTCATTTAAGCCAGCCATGCAAGGAAATTCAGATTTAATACTGAAAAATATGGCTAACGGTAGAGGCCAATATATGAACCTTATGCAGATGGATATTTACATAGATAAACCACATTTAGGTTAGCTCTGCTTCATCAGAATGATGCTAAGAATTTGAATCTTGATTTGCAACTTTTTTTTTAAGCAAATTGTAAAAATACGGTCAGTTTCTGAATTTTAATTAAATTCTTTACATGTATTTTTCAACTTCAGGTCAGCCAAAATTTTGCTGCAGAATGTTTAGCAATTCTAGCATCAAAGCCTGAATATACATAAGCTTAGACTGTGTTTCAGTTTTCTTTCAAGGCATGCAGAAGAAAGCAAAGCCTTAAAAAGTATTTTTCCTCATCACTAAATATACAGAACATGTTCCCACACTTCTAGAGCTCTGAGCCCGGCCTTAGCTGGGGAGGGCGGGGTATAAATAAAATATTATTATTATTATTATTAGAGTGGCTTATTTTGTTATATGGAAGTAATTTTTTTTAAAACAACATTTGAGGCCTTTGTTATTCTTCCTAGAGATGCCTCAGAAAGCATTATTTATAGCTTCCAAGGTTCACTAGATTTTAACACAATATCACGATGGTTTAGGTGTCAGTGACACCATAAAAACAGTCTCTGAAACTTCATATGCACATCAGTTTTTTGACAGGAGCTATTACATTGATGTCACTCTGTACACAACCAATCACCACTGGTGTTCCACCAGCTGTGCTATTAACCAAAGGGAAATGTTCGTAACCTATAGTCTTGATTCTGCATGCTGGGCAGAGTTATAACCCCTCCCTTCATTCTTCGGAAAGCATATACATGATGGATAGTGAAAAAAGAAAAAGCAGTTCCCTTACCAGGGGAGTTGTTAGGGTTGTGTTTAGGAATGTGTCTACATAATAAAGGGGGGACGCAGGTGGCGCTGTGGGTTAAAGCCTCAGCGCCTAGGACTTGCCGATCGAAAGGTCGGCGGTTCGAATCCCTGCGGCGGGATGCGCTCCCGCTGCTCGGTCCCAGCGCCTGCCAACCTAGCAGTTCGAAAGACCTCCGGGTGCAAGTAGATAAATAGGGACCGCTTACCAGCGGGAAGGTAAACGGCGTTTCCGTGTGCGGCTCTGGCTCGCCAGAGCAGCTTTGTCACGCTGGCCACGTGACCCGGAAGTGTCTCCGGACAGCGCTGGCCCCTGGCCTCTTGAGTGAGATGGGCGCACAACCCCAGAGTCTGTCAAGACTGGCCCGTACGGGCAGGGGTACCTTTACCTTTACCTTTACCTACATAATAAAGAGATCCATAGTGCAATTGTATGCATGCCTACTCTGAAAAACTCAATTAAGTATAGCAACGTTTATTCCTAGGTAAATGTGTATAGGAATGCAGTCCCAGAGATTATACAGTGGTACCTTGGGTTAAGAACTTAATTTGTTCCGGAGGTCCGTTCTTAACCTGAAACTGTTCTTAACCTAAAGCACCACTTTAGCTAATGGGGCCTCCCGCTGCTGCTGCACTGCCGGAGCACAATTTCTGTTCTCATCCTGAAGCAAAGTTCTTAACCTGAAGCACTATTTCTGGGTTAGCGGAGTCTGTAACCTGACGCGTATGTAACCTGAAGCGTATGTAACCTGAAGCATATGTAACCTGAAGTGTATGTAACCTGAGGTACCACTGTAATCTTATGGTTGTTCTTGCTGCCACAGGAACATGATGTCTGTGACTGGAGGGCCGAAAGAATAGACGCAGGATTCTGGTATTGGGCTGGATTAGGCCACAGCTTTATTGCTTACAAGTAAGAGTAGGTATCCAGCTTCAGGAAGCCCACATTCTGCCTGATAGGAACCCAGTGGGGTCGACCATGTGCTTCTGGGAGAAAACCTCCGCCACACATGCATTCCTGTTTTCTCTAGAAGCTCCACAGAGGTGTAACAGGGGTGCCTTTAGGGAACCAGAGTACTTCTTCATCACATTGCAGAATTAAATTTTGGAATTTGCTCCCACAAGAAAGAGTGACAGCCAGCCATCTGGATTACTTGGATTGGACAAATTCATGGAGGATAAGGCTATCAGTGACTACTAACCACAATGGCTATACTCTGTGTTAAGTTGTGGGTGAATGTATCAGACGACACAGCAATTCTTCAACAGCTCTTGTTTATTCACAGGCCAGAACAGAACTGAACTGAAGGGTTCAGCCAGCCTGCTTATATAGAGCTCCACTAGAACGCAACAGTAACCATTTTCTGTAACTATCCAATCACTGAACTTCACTTTCAATCCCTTATTTGCATAAGGGACCTGAGTGAAAACTATCTACAGTATCCCCCTGCTAGCCCAGGGTGAGAACTTCAGTACATAACACTCTGCCTCCATGTTTGGAAGCAGTAAGCTTCTGAATATCAGTTGCTGGAAGCCACAGGAAGGAGCGTGCTCTTGTGCTAAGGTCCTGCTCATAGGTTTCCCACAGGTATGTGGCTGTCCACTGTGGGAATAGGATGCTGGACTAGATGGACCACTTGCCTTGATCCAACAGAGCTACTCTTATATCCTGGTGTTCTTAACAGTAGCTTTGAGACATCAGCAGTCTTTAAACAGACTTCTGCCCATATTTTGCATTCATAGCAACTGGCACATCTCATGTTAAAGTAGGGTAAACATTTGAAGCTTAACTCAGAGCCTAGGACTTGCTGATCAGAAGGTCGGCGGTTCGAATCCCTGTGATGGGTGAGCTCCTGTTGCTCAGCCCCTGCTCCTGCCAACCTAGCAGTTCGAAAGCACGTCATGTGCAAGAAGATAAATAGGGTCCGCTCCGGCGGGAAGGTAAACGGAGTTTCCGTGTGCTGCTCTGGTTCGCCAGAAGCAGCTTAGTCATGCTGGCCACATGACCCGGAAGCTGTCTGCGGACAAACGCTGGCTCCCTCGGCCTATAGAGTGAGATGAGCGCGCAACCCCAGAGTCGGTCACGACTGGACTTAATGGTCAGGGTTCCTTTTACCTTTACCTTTTTAGTTAAAGCAGAGCTGTGACTCTCTAGCTATTGTACAGATGGTTGATGGACCATAGCCCTGCGGTAGAGCTTCTGTTTTGCATGCAGAAGGATCTAGGTTCAGTCCCCGGCATATCCAGGTAGGGCTGGTGAAGATGTCTGCTTGAAACACTGGATTGCCACTGTCAGTCAGTGTAGACAATACTCAGCTAGATAGAGCAGTGGTTTGACTTAGTGTAAAGTGTGTTTTTGTGTATGTGTTTGTTTGCTCCCATAATCTCTGACCCCCTGTCCATGCTGACTGGGCTTCTTGGAAGCTGTAGTCCGGCAGGTTCTGGCCCTCCTGGGTTAAAGAATAAATGGTAGGAAGTGAAGACATAACTTTTCAGAAGAATAAAATAATGGGCAGAGATATGCCATTATTTTAAACAATTAAGAGATTCTGCATTATAGTGTTGATAAGACATATGCCATTTTACAAATTAAAAGGGGCAACGGCTGACTTTTAATTTACTAATGTGGAAGTGAGTAATAATGTGATAAAACCAGTTCAATTTCTGTGAAGAGTTAAAAGAAAATCATTTCCTGCTTATTGGTTCATTTTGTAAATAGAGATCAATGAAATTCCTCCAACAAAAGCATGAAATCAATTGCAAAATAGCATATAATTTGTGATCTGTATTGTAAATTATAGTTTATTTGACGTTAATTGGTGAGGTTTCCATATACTGGGATGCATTTCCGCATAACACATCTCTGGATAATTCTCATGGATCCATTTCTAATGCATCTTAGAGTGATCTGTTTTTCATGCCCACAACTGCCTACATTTGCTCTTATGCAAATAACCCAATCAAGCAAATGGAAAACAAGATGCTGTAATCAGAAGGGGCTTGACAAACAGTAACCTTAGAGTTTTAGGGGAGTGCCCCGGATTTAGATTTATGTTCCTACCTGCATCTGTAGCAGCAATTGATCCATTATGAAGCACTTGAATAGGTCAATATCAGACAAGAAGTACAAATCGGATCAGATGTGGCAAGTAATTGATGCTGGTTTGATTTAAATGTGTGGTTTCTGTAGCTCACTGTTGTAGGAAATGTAGCCTAGGCTCTTCTTGTGGGCACCTTTTCTCTCTCCCATTCTTGTGGCTACTTGTCATGCCACAAGACATGAGAGAAACTTCAATACGTTTAGAGGCATGCAACCATTGTTTTCCTTAGTGAGTAATCCATTGTGGCTAGGCTTGAAAGCAGATTTATTCCCTGAGAAAGGCAGGAATAAATATAATAAAGGGAAAGAAAGGAAAGGCTGGGATAAATCTGTATATGATTAAAAAGATATATAAGGGTAGATTCCATGGTGCATGATCAGATTAAGAAGGGTTGTAGGTTTGAAGAGGCTCCAAACCACTGTGACAGAAGACTGGTGCCAGAACCAAGAACATTCTACCACACATCATATTTCCTGTTACCAGCTCTGATCAGGTGAACCACTTCACCCAAAGCTTGAAGACTAGGTTTGCACCCAATGCCTTAACCTCCGAAAGTTGTGATGTTTTGCTTTGGGGAAAGGCAAACCTCTGGACCAGCCAATTTGTTTACAGGGAAATTCCTTCCTGGCTCCGAATACAGCAACCACAGCGAGGTCAGGAAGCACTGTTGGAAAAATGCCCTTGGGGGTGCCTGCAAGCCCCCGGAACTCGAGTGTCTTCTGGGATGCGCAGCTTTGGAAAAGGCATCTCCCTTCTCTTCCAGTGCGCTTCTAGCGACATACATCATAATGATATATGCACACTAAGCCTCTGGCATAGCACAGCAAGAAGCGTGAGACATCGTAGAGCTAATCTACTACAGTGGTACCTCGGGTTAAGTACTTAATTTGTTCCGGAGGTCCGTGCTTAACCTGTAACTGTTCTTAACCTGAAGCACCACTTTAGGTAATGGGGCCTCCCGCTGCTGCCGTGCCTCTGCTGCGCAATTTCTGTTCTCATCCTGAAGCAAAGTTCTTAACCCGAGGTACTATTTTTGGGTTAGCGGAGCCTGTAACCTGAAGCGTATGTAACCCGAGGTACCACTGTATTTATTTACACACTATGTACAGACAAAAGCATAATGGCATCTGTTCTCTCCAAGACAACAACCAGAAAGAAATAAAAGCGAAAGAACAGTGTAATAGTACCCGTAGCAGAAGAGATAAGACTGTCTTCCAAGTTGTTAGAATACAACCTAGGGAATAAAATGAGATTAAAGCCGCAACCTGAAAAGCGAAATATGGTTAAAATAATGTGAAGTTGACCTAAAATGTAAATGAATGATTAAAGATGAGGAAGGGTGAAAGGGTTTTCTCTTCAGCCAACAGGGCTGTGGAAAGCAAGCACAGCCAGCTCTCTCTCTCTTTTAAAATTTATTTTTATTAAAGATTTTCTTAGTTTACAAAACCTGGCACTGACATGGTAGTAGCTAATCCCTGGCCAGCCAGTGAGGCACTGCCCAGCCGGTGGGGGCTCTGATCGGCCCATTTGAAGCTGGGGTCAGGTAAGAGATCCCACTTTGAGATTGTGCCAGCCAGGGGAATTCCCAAATGGACGGCAAACATGCAATAGCTGTCTGCCAGGATGGAGGCAAGGAGCCCCAACCACATCCCACCTGGAAAAGGTGAGCATCCTTTGTAGACTATGTCTTGGTTTTTGCACTTGAAATATTTTCATTTACTAAAGACTTAAGAATTTCTACCATTTTTTCTTAACACCAATATGTTCCATTTTAATAATAATTTTATTATTTATACCCTGCCCAACTAGCTGGGTTGCCCCAGCCTCTTTTGGGATGAATTTCCACCATGGTACCCAGCCACCTTGACAATCTTGCTATTTTTGCCAGCTTATTTCTTTTAGTCTATATTAGTCTCAGGTACACCATGATTCTGGAACACAACTACTTCACGTTCACATTTCATAGTTCTTCCCTCCCTTTCCACAGAACCTTACAACTCAGCTATTGGAAGCTACATGAGCTGCACACATTCTGAATGTATTGCAGGGAGCCAGAAACCCAGAAGGTTGTTAGGAGATAAAGAAATGTATGTTTTCAGGAAAAACTGTTAATGCTAGTAGAGGAAGAGCTAAATATGAAAGGAAGTGTGTGCTAATGTAGACAGGGCCTTACAGAAGGCTGCAATTTTCAAAACCTCAGGGAAATTTCACATATGAGATATTATGAAATATATCATAATAGCTATATGTAATATCTAACACATTTTATGAGAGAAAACAACCCTTTGAGCGTATTAAGACTGATGTATATATTGGAGTGTTCATTATGTTTTATACATAAAATAGTATGAAACAGATTAATGCATATGCCTTTTTTCTATATTACATTTTCCTCTTTCGTTCAGTAGCTCAGTTTTGCAAGAAGATACATAGAACAAAATGAGAGCAATAACTATGCTAACGGTGTTTATAATATTCTAACTCCACCACCACCATCCCGCTTAAAAGTGCAAAATACGTGGTAGATAATTCTTTTCAGTGTTTCTGAATCCAGTCCTTTATGAAATCCTAAGGAAAAAACTAAGTGCCATACCTGTTTCCTCCTTTTGTAGAATTACGAGTTTTTGCAGCGCACCAGTTTCTCGTCACTGCTTGCACAATTGTTGGCTGTACAAACAGCTCCCAGGTCACCTTGTTTACAGCCCAGCTGCCACCAGCTCATGTGGATGCACCGGTCCTGACTGTTTTGGATTCTAAAACAATATATGCACAGTTAAGTATAGACTTTCCTCTTTCACCAGTGGTTTCAGTTTGAGACAAACTGGGCTGCTTCTCTTTTGGTCTCCAGGAATGCTCAACTTGCATGTGGTAGCAAGGGACTCCCAGATTGTCCTTGCCTCGTTGGGGGAAATCCTGGTTGGGGTCTTGGCAGAGTCTATGACTTTGACTCAAACTAAATGTGACTTTAAATGTGAGGTTATCTTTGATGTGTCTAGTTTTTCCCCTACCAGCACTGAAGCTTCCATTGGTTCCAGTGTAGCAAGTAGTGATCCTAAAGGTCACATATTCAATTCTTGCTGCCTCTGGTTACAAAAGATCCAGCTGCCAGGGTTTCATCCCCTGCAATGACATTTGGGAAAGGGGCTATCCTCCGCATAGGCTACTCAGCAATGGAGGAGATAACTGAGCGCTCCCAATCATCTGAGGTGAGGGCAGTTGAAGGAGCTTGGTTGGTTTAAGTTTCCCCATGCCTGTCTTAGTAGAAGGAGCCAGGAAAAGGCTATGAGCACATTTGAGCTATCAAAACCTTATGAAACCTTCTATTTCATACCAGATTAAAATGCAACTCTTTATGTTGAACTTCTTTTCTATAAACTTCAAATAAAACATCTTTGGTTAATTTTTTTGCTGGCTCAGTTCAGTTATTTTTCTACTGCTGGAATTTGACAAAAAGTGCCTGTCACTATTAAATGTGTGTGTGTGTGCGTGCTTATGTGTGTACACATAAGCACATATACCTATATATGGCTTGCTTTATTCTGTTTTTATTACCATTTGTTAGCTGCTTGGAGTGTATTTGGAGAAATAAAAAATGTGGCAGACCTCTGTTAGAGACCTGTTACCAGTTATAGTAAGGCAACTTCCTATGTTCTACATCTGAGTAATAGAGTCCCCCCCCCCCCATCTTACCTGGGCTCACCTGTGGTTTCTCCTTCTGCATGGTCATAGTGTAGGCCAGTCTACTGACTGACTGACACGGGATGTTTCTATAATTCCTCTCCCCAACCTTTCAGTTAGTGGGTCCAGTGTCGCCCACCTTCTAGTAACTCTGGATAGTTCATGTATAAGGGGTGGCCATTGTCTTAGCATATTCCTTTTCTCTCTCTCTTTTAAAAATCTGTTAAAGTTCTGATTAAGTTTTAGCATAGTTCATACTGTTGTTGACAACCCATTGGCAATTGCATTGGGGCACCTCTTAATACCTGAAATGTTTCTTTGGATCTGGGGCTTGCTCTTGGTGTTCTGGAAAGTCTTCTCTTGCTGTTGTTTGCAAGATGACCCCCAAATGGTGACCAGGATGAGGATCTCTCTCAGTAAGCAACACTGCCTCACCCTGGTACCATGGAGAATGGGAATTCACAGGTAAGCCAAATCCCCCCCCCCTTTAAGATGACACAAATGTTTTATCTGTTTATGCAAGAATCCTAGTGAGTTCAATCATAGATAGGGTTTGTGACAAAAATTAAATTTATTATGATTAAATGCATACAAGTGATTAGTTTAGTGCCTCTGTGAACCTTTGATTATCACTTGCCAACTTAATTTCCATTTTGTCTTTATGCAATCAGTGTATCCTACATATGGCCACAGCCTCAGTGCAAAGATTGCCATAGGGGAAAAAAATGCTTGTGATACCATCAGCATGAAGCTTTTACCTTGAAGATATTGTCACAATCATTTGGGCTCCAAGTACAAATATTACCTTTAAAGAATGTTTCATGTTGCCACATGTGTTACTTCAATATTTTCCCCAGACTGTTTGATGACCAGATTATTTTTCCTCCTTTAAGTAATTACTATAAGGATTTCCCCCTTTAAACTTTGTATTTCAATAGTTATGTGAGTTGCTTTCTGAATGCAATTATGTCTTGCTTTTATTTTCAGGTGGAAAGCACCAGAGGATGTAAATGGCAACCTGCAGCGCTATACCCTGTACATTGCCAATAATGAGAAAAATGCCACAGTTTGGAATGTCACCTATAATTCTACAGATCTTTTCCAGCACTATACCATCCGACACCTTTCCCCTGGTACTGAATACTTCATTAAGCTTGCAGTAAGTTGCACACACACACACACACACACACACACACACACACTCTAATGAGACAGTCAAATAGATAACTTTTATGTGTATTTATATTTATACTTCCTTTTGACTATTGTGAAGAGTGTCAGAAGCATAATTTTAATTTTTGTATAACTTTAAGCAAGTTTTGCAACAACTTTGATGCCAAAGAAAGGGACTGTTGTTTTTAAAGAAGGGATAGGCAAAACCAACCAGTTCCTCACCGCATAGTTTTGAAGACTCCATCAAAGCTCCAGAGGGGATCACAGAAATGAAATAACTTCCACAGTTCACTACAAATTAATGATGGAAATTCAATTCAATTTGCAACAACCTCCTTCCTTGTTTCAAAAAAAGCATCTCCCCGGTACAAGCCCTGGCCTTTTTAACGATTTGGGCTTGGGCATGTATTGAGTTCACACACTGCCAGTCACTTTGCCACCAAACTAGCTCTCCCTTCCTCTTCTGTATTCCATTTCCTTCTCCTAAACCTACTTCATAGCATGGATGAGACACTGCTACTGGTGGCAAAAAGCTCTCCCGTTTCTCCTCCCTCCCTCTACCAGTGTGCCATGGGACACAAGAGTCCAGTGCTCATTGGAAAAGCATAGTTTCAAGGACTCCTGAGTCAAGACCTCTGGTGAACTTTGTTTTCTAGCATTCCTTGTACCTCAGGCACAGGTGTTGCAGTATTCTTGTAGGTACTCCAACAGAGGGAGGATGTGTATGTATGTGGAGAACCTGGCAAGTCTGGGAGAAGAAAGGTACAGGGGATTGCCTAGGAGTCCACAGAGGGTGGAGGAACACAAGGAGGCTGGTGGGAAGGGTTGCTTAATCCACTGACCATTGCCATCTTTCTGCACACACTCAGAAAGACTAGATATGTTGTTCATGTGTTCACAAAGTGAGTACGAGCCAAGGGAGTTCACACATCACTATTGCATAAAGGCATTTTGTGTTGTGTGTGTCTTAAATTCTGTAGATGCTCATATTTAACCAAGCCCCAATTTCCACCATATCTTCTTTATTTTTGGTGTGGTGAAATTTTTCTGTAAATCCCCACAAAAGTAAGTTTGAGAAAATACAAGTGGGGGAAGGTGTTTATTGCAAACCGGCAGCATTTTAAAATGTCTTTTAAATGTCATTGCTGTTCTTTTGTGCAGTCATTTCCTTTGGTGTGGTTTTTTTTTTTTTTTTTGATTACAGAACAGCTTAAGTTCCATGGTACAACTGAAAATACCTTGAATATAAACATGAGATTGTCCCTATTTGTTTTAAACACTCTCATCATTTTATAGTAATACCTATATAAGGACATTTGCTTTGATAAATGCCATAGAAAAATATTCTGCTCTTGATTATGAATACATTTACATTTATGTGTAGACACTCTGTATGCATTCATTTTGCTCAACATGCTCTTGAATGCTCTAAATATTACACCACATTATACCACGAAGAAAATAATTTACCTTCAAGTAACTATAAGGATCTGACTCAGAGTCCACCAAAGCAAGGACATTCAGACTAATTAAGGATGACTTGGAATCCATGTTGATAGCATTTGCTTGTCCTTTGGGTATTTCAGCATAGTAAACTATAGAGTATTATGTACATTTCCTGCAGTTTTGTACACAGTTAAGACACTCATCACACATGGTCCAGCTGAAATCATCCGGATGGGATGAATGTAACTTAAGGATGCAGCTACATCTGTTGTTCAAACCATAAGCATTAAGTGGCCTGTTAAATGGACTTTTAAAAACAGTATGATTGCTTCTTCTAAGTATAATCTACAATGAATAACTTTTTTTTAAACATGATTTTCAGTGAACTCCAGTTTTGTTCTTGGGTATGAAAGTAGTGCTGTGCTTCATTTTTATTTATTCCCCATCCTTTGTCAGAGGAGCTTGAGACAGCATTCTGTACATGACCCAGCATTTTTTCCTCACAACAATTCTGGGAAGTTGTTAGGCCGAGAGATAGTGACTGAATGAAGGTTGTTCAGTGAGCTTAAAGGCTGAGGGTGTTTTGAACCTAGATCTCCCTTGTCCTAGGCTGGTGCTGTAACCACCACAACATACTGCCGAGGACACCAAAACCTGCATTCCTGTACCCGTGAAAATCTACGAAAGCATATATATATATATATATATATATATATATATATATATATATACACACATACACAGTGGTACCTCGGGTTACATACGCTTCAGGTTACATACGCTTCAGGTTACACAATCCGCTAACCCAGAAATAGTGCTTCAGGTTAAGAACAGTTTCAGGTTAAGAACAGACCTCTGAAATGAATTAAGTACTTAACCTGAGGTACCACTGTGTCTATATATATATATATATATATATATATATATATATATGCAGGTTTTGGTGTCCTCGGGTGTCTTCCCGTGTAAAAGTTGGGGTGTCTAGGCGACGTTTCGACGAGGTCTCACTCGTCATCTTCAGGCTGGTGCTTTCGGCTTCTTGTTACTGGAACAGAGCGGGATCTCAATGTTTGAGTTCCTATAAATACTGTAGAGGGGGTGTGGTGTCTAGCCTCCAATGTTCTGGGCAGAGAGGAAGTTCCCAGGCTAGTGTGCCTTTTCTTCTTTTGTTCCTTAATTACTTGAGAGATACCTTGAGTGATTTCTTGAGTGATATCCTGAGTACCACTTAGGTGGGTCATTAGGTGTGGATTAGTTGCTAAAGTCTTTGTGTCTTGACCTCTTGAACTTTGTGAAGAGTTTTCCTGAGAAGATGGCTGTATTGCACTTAGTTGTGCTTTGGCTTGGCTTCGTGTATAGGGGCGAGCTGTGGTTTTGTGGCTTGTGTCAGCCAGATCTGTGTAGGGATTGCAGGGGGGTGCAGCATCCGGAGGTGCCACCATGGATTGGCTACTGGATGGTGTCAGTAATTCATCTGTGGAGAGGGTCTGGGTTTGGGTCTGGTGTGGTTGATTGGTGTTGGCGTTCTGTGTGCCTCTGGATCTGGTGTCAGTTTTTGTGGGGAGGGCTAATTTCCAGATGTCTGGCAAGCGGGATGTGTCGTCACGCTTGTTCATGTTGTGAGGGTGTTTCTCTATCTCGATGGCTTCCATGATTATTCTCTTGTGGTGATGTTCCGTGTTAAAGAGCAATTTGGAATCTGCAAAATTAATTTCGTGTCCTGTTTCTTTCATGTGTTGGAAAAGAGAGGAAGTTTTTTCTTCTTTTTTGACGGCATTCTTGTGTTCTGCGATACGTGCATTTATTCGTCTGTTTGTTTGTCCAATGTACGTGGCTGGGCAGACTTTGCAGGGTATTTCATAGATCCCTTGGTTTTCCAACTGGATTTTATCCTTGGGGTTTCTGAGGATATTGGCTATTTTTTGGTTGGTGCAAAAGGCTGTTTTGATATTGTGTTTATGGAGGATTTTGCTAATTTTATCTGTAGTGCCCTTGATATAAGGAAGGAGGGCCATGCCATTGTTTTCTTCTGTGTCTTGGTTTTTGGGGGGTGTTTCCTTTTGGATTAGCTTCGTAATCCTGTTTTGCTGGTATCCATTGGCAATTAACACATTTGAGAGATTCTGTAACTCAGTTGTCAAGTGGTCTTTGTCAGCCAGGCGTTTGGTTCTGGAGATGAGAGTCTTGGCTACAGAGTTTATTTGTGCAGGGTGGTGGTGTGATTGTGCATGTAAGTAGCGGTTGGTGTGTGTTTTTTTCTGGTAGATAGTGTGTCCTAGGGAGCCATCAGGTTTTTTGTAGATTAGGACGTCAAGGAAGGGAAGTTGGTTGTTGGCTTCTATTTCCATAGTGAATTGTATTTTGGGGTGTAAGTTGTTGAGATGTGTGAGGAAGCTATCCAGTTTTTCCTTCCCGTGTGGCCAAATTACAAAGGTGTCGTCAACATATCTGAGCCAAAGTTTGGGTTTGTGTTCTGACTTGTCTAAAGCATTGGTTTCAAAGTGTTCCATGTACAGGTTTGCGATGACCGGTGAGAGGGGTGATCCCATAGGTGCTCCTTCTATCTGTTTGTATCTTTGTCCATTGTGGATGAAGTACGTGTTGGTTAGGCAGTGGTTGGTCAGGTCCAAGATGTATTCGGGGGGATTGTATTTGTTTTGAATAGCTGTCAAGGCTTCATTAATGGGCACTTGTGTGAAGAGAGATACAACATCGAAGCTCACAAGTAGGTCATTAGGATGTAGGTTTTGCTTCTTTATTGTTTCTATGAACTGGAAGGAGTTTGGTACGTGTGAAGAGATGGATTCTGCATAGGGCTGAAGTTGCTTGGCGAGAAATTTAGCGAGATTTTGTAGAGGTGAGCCTATGGAGCTGACTATTGGTCTGAGTGGTGTTCCTTCTTTGTGTATCTTGGGGAGGCCGTAGAGTTTGGGGCATCTGGATGATTTTTCTCTGGGGATGATTCTTAGCTGGATTTCTTCACTGATAGGAGAGGCTTTTATTTTGGATTTGGTGGTTTTTTCCAGATAGGTGGTGGGATCTGTTTTTATAGGTTTGTAGGCAGGATCTTGGAGTAGCTTTGATAGTTTTGCTTGGTAGTCCGATGTGTTCATCACCACTGTGGCATTACCTTTGTCTGCTGGGAGAATGATTATGTTGTTGTCTTTCCTCAGGTTGGTGAGTGCTTTCTGTTCTTCTTTGTGTAAATTGCTTCTGGGTGGTTTGCTGGAGCAGAGGATGTTGGTGACTTCAAGTCTGATTTTATTGGCTTCATCTGGGTTGAATTTGGTTAGGCTAGCTTCGACTCCGCATATGATGTTTTCCGTGGGGATGCGTCTCGGGGCGACTGCAAAGTTGAAACCTTTGGAGAGTACTTTGGTTTCAGTTGTGGTGAGGATCCTGTCTGATATGTTATGTACTGTTTGTTTCATGGGTTGCTGTGGAGGGTGGCCGGGCTTCTGGCGTTTCTCTAGTTTGTGGAGTTTGTTACTGACACCATCCAGTAGCCAATCCATGGTGGCACCTCCGGATGCTGCACCCCCCTGCAATCCCTACACAGATCTGGCTGACACAAGCCACAAAACCACAGCTCGCCCCTATACACGAAGCCAAGCCAAAGCATAACTAAGTGCAATACAGCCATCTTCTCAGGAAAACTCTTCACAAAGTTCAAGAGGTCAAGACACAAAGACTTTAGCAACTAATCCACACCTAATGACCCACCTAAGTGGTACTCAGGATATCACTCAAGAAATCACTCAAGGTATCTCTCAAGTAATTAAGGAACAAAAGAAGAAAAGGCACACTAGCCTGGGAACTTCCTCTCTGCCCAGAACATTGGAGGCTAGACACCACACCCCCTCTACAGTATTTATAGGAACTCAAACATTGAGATCCCGCTCTGTTCCAGTAACAAGAAGCCGAAAGCACCAGCCTGAAGATGACGAGTGAGACCTCGTCGAAACGTCGCCTAGACACCCCAACTTTTACACGGGAAGACACCCGAGGACACCAAAACCTGCATTCCTGTACCCGTGAAAATCTACGAAAGCATATATATATATATATATATATATATTAGTAAGCAGACCCTTATGTGTACTAATGCTAAGAGTGTGAGGAGGCAGGAGACTGCAGCTATTCAGTGCTGAGGAAGAGGCACTATTCACATGTCCACAGGTTACTTTTCTTCCCTTATTTTAGGACTACATCCAGTTTGCCCCACTGATACCTTGGCACAAATTAAGTTAGAAAGAAGTGGCTGACTATAGGTGCAGATACCTTAGGAATATCAAATGTGCTTTGCCCTATGAAGTAAATAGTGGCGTATGATTGCAACTGATCTTACATCTAGCTTCACCTTTTCAGCAGCAAGGTATGATGAAACTGTAGTTTTGTGATTTATGTAGCTGGATATTTGCCAAGAACAGGGCTGGAAAAACCTTTTCAGCACAAGGAGTACATTCATTTGGGGAGAACTTTTTGGGGCTACATGCCTGTGGCAAGTAGGGGCTACAGTCAAAAGGGACAGGGCTAGAGTCACCCCACACTCTTTCTTTCTTGCACATTTACATCACCTATTCATTGGCGTAATCTCTCTCCACCCCTCATTCACAAGCACACAAACAGTGGTACCTCGAGTTAAGTACTTAATTCGTTCCGGAGGTCCGTACTTAACCTGAAACTGTTCTTAACCTGAAGCACCACTTTAGCTAATGGGGCCTCCTGCTGCTGCCGCGCCGCCACTGCACAATTTCTGTTCTCATCCTGAAGCAAAGTTCTTAACCTGAAGCACTATTTCTAGGTTAGCGGAGTCTGTAAGCTGAAGCGTATGTAACCTGAAGCGTATGTAACCTGAGGTACCACTTACAGATAGGTAGCCGTGTTGGTCTGCCATAGTCAAAACAAAACAAAATTCCTTCCAGTAGCACCTTAAAGACCAACTAAGTCAGTGTATCTGAAGAAGTGTGCATGCACACGTAAGCTCATACCAAGAACTGACTTAGTTGGTCTTTAAGGTGCTACTGGAAGGAATTTTTTTTGTTTTGACTGAGGTACCACTGTATGTGTGTGCACACATGCAACAACCATCAAGTCTTCTCTCTTACTTTTTCTTCTTTTTCCCTCCCAAGCTGCCTTCCTTCC
This sequence comes from Podarcis gaigeae, assembly GCF_964106915.1. Lineage (NCBI taxonomy): Eukaryota > Metazoa > Chordata > Lepidosauria > Squamata > Lacertidae > Podarcis > Podarcis gaigeae. The sequence goes on from NC_139680.1 coordinate 95,014,566, forward strand.
TCTGACTCCATTCCCTGCAGCAATAAAGTTTTGGAAAAGTTCCCATTGCTACTGTTTCTAATTGCTGCATAGTGATGTGGTCAAATGAGAGGAGGCTGTAGAGTAGATGGTGCAGACTGCCCACCCCACAAGAAGTGGCCAATGGGTGTGAGTGGAGAACTTTCCAGTCCCATCAATTTCGTTCTGAGATTCAGTATAGTTGCAGATTCAGTGGAGACTACAATCCTATAACCAGTTTCTGGGGTTTCCAGATTCAGGGGGACTAAATCCTGAGTAGACATGTACAGGAATACACTCTAAAAGTGAATGGAAGCAGATGGCTCCAAATAATGAAAATGATGTGGCTATGTGACAAAAAAATTACACAATGTGCATTTATATGCACTATATTTCATTTATTCACAGTAGAGGACATTGATCCCACCCACCCCCCTTTAAAAAACCTAGTATTTTTCTGTGTGATGGCTTGTTGAGTCTTCATTAATGAATTATGAACTGCTGTGCTTATGTAAACAATCTACACCTTACATATATGCATTGATTTCCATTTAATTGTCACTTTCAGGTCAATGTATACCATAATGCCATTTTTGCAGTCTCTGTGCAGCCCCACAGACCATATTCTAGAAACTTTCAGTCTTCCCTGTTGACTGCCCAGAAAATGAGGAAATCCCCTGCATTTCTTTATCAAACTAGGGCTTAGGGTTATATGTGAACCAAGCTCAGTCCCTTAACTATGGTTTATTAACTATGAGTAAAGTTTGCTGGTCAACCAAGCTCTGTGGTTGGTTTATAAACCATAGTTACGTTGAACCATAGCTTAGAGTTATGAGTGATCCTGGGCTGTCATCACCCCAAAGCTTCAAATCCACAAGTGGGGTTACAGAAAACTCAGACCTCTCTCAAAGCTCATCTGCTCTTGCTGGTGCTTTTACTGTAACTATTTTGTCATGTTATAAACCAAGGTTTAAATGACTGTCTGCCAGGCACCTCGGCTTTATCTGTGATTCATGGACCGTGTGTAACATTGACCATGGTTAATGTTAACCATGGTTTAGTGTGATGTGTTAACTCTGGGAAAATTAAGAAGAAAGCAGCATCCAGGGCTGTTATATTGGAGTTTTAGATATTGTTAACCTTTCCAACAATGCAACTGGTTTATTTTATCCATCCTTCATGAAGAGATGGTGACCCATAACACAATCAGATCGGGTGATCCCGCCAGGTTGCAATTTGCATGTTCTATGGCCCATTAGCCCCTGTCTGGGCTTTTGGACAGAATTTTACCCGTTATGGGGTAATCTGATTTTCATCTTGGATCAGGGGGTGGGACACCCCCACCCCTAGCTTTGTCCATCTCTATTTATTATTACACTTCTAGGCTACTCCTATCCATTTTACTTAGAAACAATCTCTCAGGCAAATGTGCAGATCATTGTAACTTATCTAAGTACAATGATGAAATAAAATTGAACTCTTCAATCATATTTCTAAAATGTGACTGAATTTCCAGTTTTATTGCTACTCCTTAATTAGCCACTGGGATTTTTCTTATGAGTGCTTACTTTAAAAACAGAAGTTTCTTATTTTTCTGTGTGAAAGTCCTTAGGCATTTATACTGTTTCAGGCCCAGATATTCAAACCTTCCTTTCGTTTGCTACAGTGCTGACTTTCTGTTACTATTTTAAACTTTTCCTAAAAAATAATAACTTCGTTTTCCCAACTAACAAAGACCAAGATATAATTAGAGCACAGCAGCTTGCATCTTTACTTGTGGTACCTACAAAAGTTATGTTCATAAAAACTAAGGCACCTACAATTTTTAAATTTCATAACAAATGGTAAAGTTTTGTGTTATGTTAAGTAATAAAATTAAGTTTAGAAAGTGGGTGTTGAGAGATATATAAGCATGTATTATATGTTTTAATGTTGATAATATGCCTATCCAGTGCTTTTCCATTGAAAAGCAAGAAAAACTACCTTTCCAATTTTTAAAAAAAATATTTAAATAGCCTACAAGTTAGCAGCCTGAATAAATAATGTGAAGAAAAACAATCCCTGCCTTTTTCAGCTCCACCTATTCACGTGGAGAGTCTTCACCCCTTCACACAGAAGCGGCCTTTCATCTCTAATTCCTGGGCATCCTTGTTGAAAAAGAAGCCAGCAATTGGAAAGAGTGATACACAGCTCACTCTCTGGAGAGGCCTGCTCCTGGGAAAGGATCTTTCCTGCCATTTCATAGGCTTTGTGTAACTTTAACTTAAAATAAATCCCCACAAACAAGTGAAAAGGTATGAAGGGATCATGTTTTGTTTGAGATCTAAAAATATACAATCAATATAAGTCTTTACAAAGCCTCTTGAGTTCTGGCTTTTTTCTGATTGGCATCTGCTGGGGATGTATTTATAGATTTATTGTTGTGACTTATTTTATTTTTTTGTAAAAGGCCTGCAGTGGAGGTGGCTGCACGATAAGTGAAGCTAACTCAGCAACAACAACTGAGAGTACACCAGAAGGTGTTCCTGCTCCCGAAGCCCAGTCTTATTCCTCTGACTCCTTTAATATCTCGTGGATGAAGCCCGAATATCCGAATGGTAAGTGAACTCTTTTAGCCTCAAGTTAAAAAGATGATTAGTAAAGGTAAATTAATATTCTAAATGGCAGCTTATATGTGGTGCTTAATTTTTAATGATCATTTTAGCGCATAAAATACCTGAGATAGTATCATTGTCTATAGCTAGGAGACAGAAGTTTTCAGCCTTGCTTTGCTGTTTTAGTGGCTCAAAAGTGCTCCCTTTTGATGGTTCACATGTACTGCATTCCTTTGCCTAATGCATTTCCTGAACAACTGAACTGAAGGATCGTCTTTGGCACCTCTTAATAACATGTTGATTTCTATAGCATTTTACCATAACTTTTGACTTTTAGATGTTTTATTTGTTGCTTCATCTTGCATTTTTACTTTTTAAAAATGGAGAGAGTAGAAAAGGGATTAAAGCGATTGACTAGGAGATGGAAGGATAAGTCTGTTTCTGGGCTGTGTCATTTTCAGATGTGTTTGTTAATAAGTCTGCTGCATCCTGTTTCTGCATCAAGCTGTTTTAAAAAAGTATGAAAATCCACATTATTTTTGAACATATATCCCCACAAAACACAAGTTTTTATATGCATTTCAATCTAAAATACGCACTTTTGTATGTATTTCAACCCAAAATGTGAACTTTTATATGAAGTTTGGTTCGTTTTCTGGGCTTTTTCCTTTGGTCAGGAACAGTATTTCAAAATTCAGAGAAATGTGAAAACTGAAAGGATAACAGCATTGTGAGCCAAATGATAGTTTGTGCAAATTTGTTTGTTTAGCTTACAAATGCAGACCAATGTGATGTTGTAGTGTTTGAATTCGAATATGGACACTCAGGTTCAATCTCTGCTCAGCCATCTTGAAATACCTCATAAGTTTTTAGGATAAAATAGGGTGGGCTACAGCATGCATAGTACTCTGTCCAACATGGAGGAGAAGGAGGGTTAAAATGTAATTTACAAGAATGTCCAACTGATGCAGGGTGGGTGATAAAAGCTGACTTGGCCAAAGCTTTCCATTCTAAATAAATAATCACAATTACTGTAGCCAGAATTGTCACCTTTCTTAGTGACTCTGGGCCAATGGCTTTTTGAGCAACTGAATTTTAGCAGGTGAAACTTTTTCCTGGTGTAGAGGTAAATTGTGGAGAATGCTTCACCTGCTCAATTCTGGTACATGAACAAGGCCCGTAAACATGTGGCAGTCTTATTTGCAGATACTTGCTGCTACTTTAAAAAGAACTGATTTTTTAAAAGTACAATTTTTAAAAGTACCAAATGAATATTTGGTCTCCTAGCATTCCCCCTGCATCCTTAAGATTTATACAAAAATTACACTAAGAAATCAATTCGAGTACAAGACACTATTAACGAGGTCTTTGATAGACTAAGAGTTATAAATAACTATTGTAATCTGTCAGTTAATTTAAGTTTGCAGCTAATCTGCCTTCAACATAGCACTGTTGATTATTTCAGAATAATTTGTAAGCAATTAGGAATTTTAACAAGAAGCTTGCTCTCAGATATGCACAGCACTGAGTGTGGACGATGGGATATGTCACTATTATTATTTGTTCTGTGAGTCATTGCCTAGGACTATTTCCATAGCCATTAAACCATTTATTGTTGTTTTAAACATGGTACACCAGGAATGCCTCTTAGGTTGCTTCCAGATGACCTGTTTATTAAGCATTCGTCCTGATTTGTTTGCACAAAGCTTGCATGGAGGTTATATAAATGCCCGCTCTTTATTGAGCATTTATTCTGATTTGTTTGTGTAGAGGTTACATGGAAGCAAGAAGCAAACAACAGAAAGCGATGGAGAGAACTTGAAGAGACATATATGCAAAGATGGCTGTAAGATACTGTAAAGAAAGATAGGACTTCCTATGAATTTATCATTATCCTACACTTTCTAGTGCAATTTCATCATCATTTTGCTTAGTGCAAAAAGTGGGTTTGTTGTGCCAGGAGGCTTTAATCCACATTAATTGCACAAACTTACATTTACATGTATGTGATCAAATCCCTGCTACAGAATAGTTTGGAGAAATTAAGTCAGGAATGTGTCACTTGTGAAGATTTTATTGCAGGACATAAATGAAAAGAGATACATATTTTAGACAAATATTTATTTTCCATTCACATTACAAGTGCAGAAAATGCAGAATCTGATGTGAGCAACTGTTGTTTGTTTGTTCTTTAAATCACCAAATACAAAACTCAAAAGGTGGCCAGTCCTCCTTCAATGCTGAGTATACTGAATTTTCAAATTGGTATCAGAATCAGGTTTAATATTTTCAAGTGCTTTGTTAAGATCGTATAATTATCTTCAGTATTTATGCTGAATAGTAATGATAACAGGAACACACAATTGTTAAGTCTACAACAAGTTGGAACTCATTCTTGGAAACAAAGCAAAGTTACAATTTCAGTTCTAGCTGTTTTGTGTGATGTATCTTTACATCTTTACAATAACTTTATAGATGTAGTAAATTGTCCGTTATGAAAGATTCTAGGTCTTATATTGAAACCTAGTCAAGATTATAGGTGATTTTGTAGTGACAGCAGAACATGGTATTCCCTACTCTTCCAATCCCAATGTGTCCACATAAATTGATGACTGCAATACCCTGTAGCTACTCATACACAGAGGTATCAAATAGCTAAATTTATCAACTATCAAATGTACTTTTTTACCTGTTAGGTCTTTATGTCCAGTAGATGACTACCAATGCACCTAGGTGCAAATGCATTTTGAACGGCCAGCACCCAAAGAGCAATATAGGCCCTGAGGAGTTTCACAGTTCCAACAGTCTTCTGCAGCCACGAAACCCATACAATGGCCAGATGACCCCCTGGAGTTGCACTTAATGTGACATGAGAGGCTGCAGCCAGGACAGTTTGCCATCTCCCAAAGTGTAGCTCAAAGCATTTTGTAATTGTGTTACCCTGGCCAATACAGTCATACCTTGGGTTTGAATGTGATCTGTGTGGCAGGCACGTTTGCAACCTGCAGTGCCGTGTTTGCACACACGCATGACACAATTTGGCACTTCTGCGCATGCGCAAAGCACCGAAACCTGGAAGTAACCCATTCCAGTACTTCCAGGTTCGGCGCAGTCCGTAACCCGAAAACGCGCAACCCGCAGCGTTCGCAACCCAAGGTATAACTGTATATACAGGTTCACGATACTATTTGGCAGGCTAAACTTTGCAGACATTTGACCTGAAACATTTACAGTTTGGTACCACCATGCCCCACCCCAGTCTGGTGCATGCTTCCCCCATCACCTGCAGTACATGTATTTGGGCTAGGAGAATGATACATCCACTGTCTCCTCCTGCCTGAAACAGGTTTCAGGTCATATGAATGGTCAGTTGGGTGATAACAGCTCATGAATATATGTTTGTGTGATTCTAGACACTAGTGAGCCACATGTGTATGTGTGTTGCCCAACAAATCTATGTCTTCATTATTTCCATGAACAAAATATGGAATAGCTTTTCAGGGTACCTATAAGAACATATCAATTCACAGTAGCTCCAAAAAACCTGAAATTCATTGCTTATTGAGATTTGCAACCAAAACATGCCGCCGCAAAGGATGGAAGTACTATATAAGAAGCTGTGCATTTGTGAAGGAAACACTGTCCTGACTTGAACAGGCAAAAAGAATAAAATGTTTATAATTGAAGTTGACATTTAAACTAACTGTAAAAAGCAGCTTATTTCCAAGTACAGAAGACAAAACCTATGATAAGTTCTACAGCCCATTAATTACATTCACAGTTCCATTATAGGCAGTCCTGTGGTGCATTTTACAACTTCCATACAGAGCACTAACAATGTTCCCCTTGGATGTGCAGAACATTGGGTTGATTTAGATATCAGGGTAAAGGCAACAGAGGGTTAGGGGGTCAGGAGACCAATTATTTGCTAACTACCATGTAATTTCAGTGATAATGGCAATGGTATGGATTCTCTTTCTAATGTTAACTATAATGTGGATGTGATATCCCTGGGATCATTTGAAGATTTTTTACATACAGATAAAAAATAATAGAGAAGCAGAAAGCTCTCAGTTCCATTTGGAAACTACAATTTGAATGACAGCATCACTAGGCAGATAGTGGGAAATATTGTACTCTTACATCTCTATGGACCAAATTATCTAATGCCTGGCATTCTCTATAGTCTGGAAGTTGGTCCCCACCCAAATGAAAATGCCATTATGCAAAATGCAGAAACCCTTGGGATTGTGAATGTCTCTGCTGCCATCTTGGACCTAGTCCCTCCTGGGTTTCCTGATACAGAGGCAAGGGAAAACTGCACTCTGGAACTTAAGAAGGCCAACTTCAAAAAGCTTAAAGAGCTACTGGGTGAGATCCCATGGTCAGAAATACTCAAAGAGAAGTGAGTCCAAGATGGTTGGGAGTTTTCTTAAAGGTGAAACATTGAAGGTCCAAATGCAGACAATTCCAACAAGAAAGAAAAGTGGGAGGCATCTAAAGAAACCAGTGTGGCTGCATAAGGTGCTTACAGATGAGCTGAGATTTAATAAGGGCATGTATAAGAAATGGAAGAAAGGGGAAATCGCAGAGGAGTATACCTGAGTAGCCAACCATTGCAGGGTGAATGTCAGACAGGCCAAAGCTCAGAATGAGCTCAGGCTCACAAGAAAGGTTAAAAATAATAATAAAAGGTTTCTGTGGCTATGTTTAAAGCAAGAGGAAGAACAAGCAAGTTGTAGGTCCTCTGCATGGAAAAGGCAGAGAAATGCTAGTGGGTGAAAGAGAGAAGGCAAAACTGCTCAAGACCTAATTTGCCTTTGTCTTCACCCAAAAGGAAAGCAGTGCTCAGCCTGGTGATAACAGAATCAACATAAACGTAAAGTTAAGCAATGTAAGTTCTGAACTCCACCCACCCAGTGTCACTGAAAGTCTCCTGTCCGACTCCAAAATCAGCAGAAAATTAGCATGCACCCCCCCCCATGGTATATTTTTGGGGAAGCTGGGCTAAGAGTGGCTCTAGCTTTACTTCATCTGTGGCTAAAGAGTAGACCCACATTTAGCACAATACTTTTGGCCTGCCCACATCTTTACCTAATGTCATATATAACACTACATTTAGGGCATCAAGTGTGGCTTGGTCAAAACGGAAAACACAGCAAGAGATCATTGCAAAATGGTATTACAAAACAGGCCCCTCCCAGCTGTCAAACTTGGGCGGAAGGTGATGGGGAAGATAAGGAACTGACTCACCAGGTTGAATCCACTTCCCCATCTCTGTCTTAACTCCATCATTAGAGAAAACTTCCTTTTAGTTGGAGCACATAAACCATGTTTATGCTGTATGGCAACGAAAGAAAACTCACCTCTGCTTACCAGGTGCAATACAAATTATCATATTTTTTGCTCTATAAGACACACTTTCCCCCTCCTAAAAAGTAAGGGGAAATGTGTGTGCGTCTTATGGAGCAAATGCAGGCTGCGCAGCTATCCCAGAAGCCAGAACAGCAAGAGGGATTGCTGCTTTCGCTGTGCAGCGATCCTTCTGGCTGTTCTGGCTTCTGGGATAGCAACACAAAGCCTTTTCAGGGCAGTGGGAAGAACGCTCCCCCTGCCCTGAAGAGGCTTTGCGTGGCTGTTTGATCCCTCTTGCTGTTCTGGCTTCTGGGATTCAGAATATTTTTTTTCTTGTTTTCCTCCTCCAAAAACTACGTGCGTCTTATGGTCTGGTGCATCTTATAGAGCGAAAAATACGGTAGTTAACTAAACCCATAGCACCCCTTCCCTTCCAGGTCTGTAATTCCGAAGTAATGTCTCAATTAATAGCAATTTATTGAAACATTTGTATTTGTCTTATTTTTAAGAACAACAGCAACAATTAACATTGCAGAGGAGGGGCCAAGGTCAAGAGATAGATAGAGGAATTGTCTTTTGACTTGTACTACAGCAGTATGTTTAAAATATGGTTCACTAGTTTTTCTAGGTCTGAAGGTGTTAGGATTCTAAATGGTTGCTATATATCTTCAGTGTCCTTGTTTTAATCCACACATGCATTTGCATGCAGAGTGGGGCCGTGAAACGGAATTGCCTCAACTTTCCCAGCTCGATTGCTTTGACTTACACTTCAGAAACAGGTCTATTAAGAAGCAAGTCTATTAAGGTCTACTTTCTTTGGAGCGGTTTAATTTTACCTTTTAACGAGATGGGCACAGTACTGCTTCATTGGACTTCTCGTGTTTTACATAGAGATTTGTTTTGGTGGCACATGTATGTTGCTGCCTCTATTTTGTAAGCCGTGGAGATGAGAGAATGTACTGCCTTGAAGTTCTATTAAAAGACTGTTGCTTCCCTCCCTCTTACTTGTTATGATCTTTTAAATAAAGCCTTTTAAGTTTCTCTTTGTTTTTGTTTGTTTAAATAGGATTTATCACTAGCTATGCATTGTACATGGATGGCATTCTTGTACAGAATTCTTCCCAGCTCAGTTATTTTACTTCTGGACTTTCTCCTTGGAGTCTACATTCCTTCAGAGTTCAGGCATGTACTGCAAAAGGCTGTGCGCTAGGCCCACTGGTGAGTACCTCAATTTACATTCTGAGAATGTAATAAATGTCAGATGGCAGCAAATATCAGACTAAATGGTGATGATTCACACTGGTCAGTACTAACCCATCTGGCAAAATGTGACATTTTATAAAAAATGCCATTAAAAGCTGCAAAGGATTGGAATAGGTCACCACTAGGCACCTTTCCAAAATATCATATAGATACAGTAAAGACTGAGACAGGGAGTGTGGAAAGGGGGGTGAAAAGTAGGGTGAAACGCATATTATTAAAATTAAGGGAAGTTAATATGTTTAAGAGGTGCAAATGTGGTTTAATCTGACTTATAAGGATGCAATTAAAAGAAGAATTGCTATTCTAGTAATGAATAAAAAATTCTAGCCTCTGCCTCAACATAAAAGTTTGAAGATAATATAAAGTTTGTAGAAGACCAAACCACATTAAACACCATATTATCAACATCAATGCCTAATATGGTATATTGTTCTGAAAAAGGTATGGATGTAGGATTAAAGGGTATGCATTTCTGAATGTGATGCAGCAGTAAGTAACATACTGAGAATTTTAGAAATGTATAACTCTTAGTACTGAAATAATAAGTTGGAGGTTTAAATGACATCTACTTTATTCTCTAATATTGACAGCTCTTTGGTTCTGTAACCACTTTGTTCTCCCCTAATAAGTATTTTTAATTATATAAATCTAAAAATAAAAGCACCAGAAGTTATTTAATAATATCAGTGTTTTCTAGCATAAGAAATAATCACATTCTTTTGTGATCTTGCTTCTGACTCTGATAAGAACATTCCAGAATGACATGGTGTTGTGTCAAAAACAACATAGCTTCTGTCTTTATGAGGTTTAATCTTGTTAAAATTGAACTTGCACTTTGCAGTAAAATCTGGGAAGAAAAGCTCCCCTCCCCAGCCAAGCTTTTATTCAAGAATAAAACCCCACTGAAATACCTACTCTAGCATTTCTGGCAAAGTTTTCCTTAACAGGCTCTCACTTTGTAATATTAGCTTCACCGTACGAAGATTACCTTTTTTAAAAAAAAGGGCACCAGGACTGAAATTTTTATTTTGATTTTTGATCACATTTCCCTTTTTCTTCCCAAGATTCATTGCTTTAAAATGCTAGTAACATCATCCATCTGTAGAACAGGATTGTAGACTTTATTACCATTAAACATTTTATAGCTTGGACGGGGTTGATGGATATTTACTCTTAAAAGCATGAGTGGCTTTTTGCCAATTTTTCTACTCATTTTTTTTAAAAAAAATATCATGGAAATTTAGGGAACAGTGCACCAAAGACTCGTGCAGGTGCTGCTGTTCAAACTCCATTCATTTCTGTAGGATTTGTGTGGGGCTCCCACACAACCTCTATTCAAATGCACAGAGGTTGCACAGCAACAGCAGTGCTGCTTGAACCTTTCCCTTAAACTTTTGTTTTGTTTTGTTTAAGGGGTCCTGGTTCCAGTGAGTTGGCGTTAATACTGAATCACTTCTCTCTAATTTAATGCACAGATAGTAAGCATTTCAGATGGTAGCATTGCACTTGCTGCTCACAGTATATTTTACTTGTACAGAATTGCAATAGTCTCAAAATATTCCGCCGTGTTCAGAAAGAAACTAGTAAGCAACTGCACTTCATTAAAGCAGAAACTCGGCCCTGACTTTCAGTGCAATTCAAAGTAGGGGTTTAGAGTCGACCTAATACTTATCTGTATCGCCTGCTCAGAATGCAAACTATTTTCCTGAGCCAGTGATCCATCTCCAATCACAAGAATTGAAATGCAATGTCTTTATTTAGAGAGCAACTCAGCTAAATGCTGCCAGGAAGTTAAAGCAACACATCTTCATTTGATTTTCTGAAAGATTTTTCCCACCATTACCATTTATATCCAACACTTGGTTTAGAAATATATATTTAGCTCATTGAGAACTTTAAATAGAAGCGGGGACATCTCCCTGTGGTAAACTGATATTATCCTCCCAGCTATTTTTGTTGCTGATCTTTTATTTAATGTGCCCTAATCGATTGAAGAGATGCTTTGCAACGCAAGCACCTCAAAGAAGCAGATTTTTGAAGGTAGCAGATTTTAATGAGTTTTTTATGTATTGCTGTTGCATAATACGTTGGCTTAATGGTTTTTCAGAGAAGCTGTGTATGATTTCAAATTTAATGAAAATCTGGGAAATGGATAAATCAGAAATAATCAACTTACCCTTAATATATAAAATAGTTATCCATTTGGAATCTCTACCGATTTCACTGTGCTGTTTATGGAAGTACATAGCTGTTTAGAACTTTGATCCATCTGGGAATCATAAAAACGCATCTGATAAACAGGGTACATATCTCAAAACTACAAGTATCTACTTTAAGAAAATGATAGATAAATTAATATATACTATACAATTGCCATATGATTTTGAAACATCATCTTTATTTCGTCATATGTTCTCTTATTTGGAAAAATATTAAGCACAGTTTAAATGTTCTTACTTGATTGTTAGTTGTGCTTATCTTTTAAATTTTATTTAATTGAAAAATTATCAGTATATAAGGCATTGAATGAAAGCCAAACAAGTTTTTTGTCCACTCAATTTTTATGCTTAATGTCTTGCCTGCATAGTAAATAATATGCAATTTAAGATACAGTACTGAAAAAGCATAACTATAAGTACAATGCATCAAGTGCAGAATGGCATATAGGCATTTAATCCAAATTGTCTAAAAGTACACAGGGTAAATTGTGACTTTGCTGAAAATTATGAGTGCCTTATATTATGTGAGGCACAAAATATGAATATGATGAAGCAGGTGCACAATAGAAAAGAATGAGGGAAACTTGAGCTCAGTTTTATATTACTAAGCACACTCCGACTCTGAGAAGCTTTTTGTTCTAATGGTAAAATAATAAAACAATAATTATGGAGACACAGATAATTGAAAATTAATGTCACACATCTATAACATATGGCAGCCTTTGCTACATTTTGAGAGGTAGCACTAATGAAATTGGTATACACCAGTTTCAGTACAATTCCACAGGAGAATGTGGCTTCAGGATGACTGTCTACGTGTGGAGTCATGTTTCATTCGAACGTTCAGCATCTTTGAGCGGTTTAGCAATATTCAGCCCCACCACCCTGTCCTGCAGTCCAGGCATATATAAACTTCTGCTGTTTTAATGCAGTCATTAACCTGTGTTCTAGGATCAGGGTTTGCCAACATTTTGGGGTTGGTGAGTGCATTTGGAATTTTATGAATTTTGCATTAGGAATTTTGTTATTTTTTGTGGGGTAACAAAAAAGGTCTGACACATCTAAAAGAAAAGAGAGAGAGAGAACTATGAAATGAAATGATACAGGCATGAACCTCCTTCAGCTGCCCCACCCAACCAATAGGAAACAGGCACACCTACAGCAGCCATCACTTATAGATGGAAGCTCTTTGCCCCACTCCTCTGTTTAGAGCAGAATAAAGAGTGGTGTCCAGTCCTGGCTTCCAGTGAAATGTGGGAATGTTTAAGAGGCTTTGTTCAATGGATAGACCAAGCCAGTGCAAACCAAAACTGAGTAGGAAGAACATACTGTCTCTCATGCATTGTTCGTGTTTGAAGTGATATTTATGGAGACCTTTCATTGGCACAGTAGGAGATACTGACAATCACAGGCAGGCAGCACATTGGTGATCCATATTGTAGGTACATGAAAGCTGAAAAGAGCCATTGTAGGATACAGGGTCATAGGTAGCTATATAGAGCAGGCTTTGTCAACCTTGGCCCTCCAAATATTTTTGGCCTACAACTCCCATGATCCCTAGCGAGCAGGACCAGTGGTCAGGGATGATGGGAATTGTAGTCCCAAAACATCTGGACGGCCGGGGTTGACAAAGCCTGATATAGAGGATCAGATGCTGCCAGGAGCGGGGGTGGGGGTGGGGCTAGAGGGGAGGGGTGGCATGTACCTGGCCTTTTGTCAACCACATTGCTGAATTTAGTGGGAGGGCAATGGAGGCCAAAGGGGTGGGGGCAAGGTCAGCGTGATGGAGGTGCAGCAGGAGGAGTGCAAGATTGGCTCCATCACTGTGCTCACACCATCCTGACCTTCCTGCCACCTCATCCCTCCCAGTAAATGCAGCAGTGAAGCTGTTGAGAGGCCAGAAGCACACCACTTTCCCTCCCTGGAGGCTGCTGCTGCTGGACAAGACTGTAAGTATGGAACTAGAATGTGGTCTCGGGGCCTGAAGCAAAAATATAGACAGGAAGAAATAAAAATGGGGAACAGGAAGAAAGACAAGGAGAACTTGAACTAGGAACAGAAGTCATTAGGCAGAAGTAACGTGGGAATGGTAAAGGTTCATGTGGCAGGGAAAGAAAGTGGATAGTTCCCAAACCACATACTCAGGAAGCAAACAACCCAGCAAGTGTGATCAGAAGAAACATGAAGCAACTATTTCTGTTGTGTTTTCCTTTTGAAGGAGGAGAGGATGGCCACAGGTTTGGCAACTTTTTACCTGTGGCTACAAGAAAGCATGGCAGGGAGATGAGCTCCTTTGGGGTACAGACAAGAGCTCTCCTAAGGTGCAAAGATCGATGGATATAGAACAAAAAGGGCACATAGTGTCTTGGAAACTGCTTGCTAAAATGGTGTTACAATACCTGCTCTCAGTTGTTTGGCAGGTGGGTTTGATAGCATTGACAGAAGACATTCATTCACAGCAGCAAAAAGGCAACAGTCACATCACAGGGCATCTGTCTCTTCCCCACTCCATCACCACAAGCCTTAAGACCTTTTCATAGATGCTAGGAGCACTGGGGCTGCCGGACACGTTTTAGGTTGAAGAGCTTATGTTTTACATATAGGCAATCTTGGATTTTATCCCAGGGCAGAAGCCAATCACTAGGGAAAGGGGGAGGCCCCCTCCCATAGGCACATCTGAGCCAATAATGAAAGGCACTGCATGAACCAATAGTCTTGCTAGCACTGGCAATGGTTGACATGGATTGCCTAGTCTTTGCCAATGGAGAGTTCATAGACAAGGAAGGTGAGGAAGTTCCAGTTCATAGGATTTGCATGTCAATAAGCCACAAATGCACAAAAGTCTGTTGTAATCAATCAAATTTGTTATAATTCCTATAGACAGGCACTTACAAACACTCTCAGCAATGTAGAAATTATAATTAGGGATGCTTACAAATATTGCACTACTGAAGTTCTCTGTAATATTTCTTTCTTTCTTTTTTTAAAACAAATGTCTATTGGAGCAGAACAGATAATACCTGAACCTAGGTTTGTTTGTTTTTTGCAGAGTTCTATTTCTGGAAAGTGTGATTTATGTGAAAATTGTTTGGTTTGGTTTTGTATTTTTAAATGTTTTATTTATTATTTAAGGCTACTTTTGTTATGTTGTAGTTACCTATTTTTTATGTTCTGAGCCACCCTGAGCACAATTTAAACTGCAGAAAGGCAGCATACAAATAAAATTATGTATGTATGTATGTATGTATGTATGTATGTACAGTGGTACCTCGGGTTACATACGCTTCAAGTTACATATGCTTCAGGTTACAGACTCTGCTAACCCAGAAATAGTGCTTCAGGTTAAGAACTTTGCTTCAGGATAAGAACAGAAATCGTGCTCTGGCGGTGTGGCAGCAGCAGGAGGCCCCATTAGCTAAAGTGGTGCTTCAGGTTAAGAACAGTTTCAGGTTAAGAGTGGATCTCCGGAACGAATTAAGTACTTAACCCAAGGTACTACTGTAATGGAATAACAACAGGGAAGAACTGGGGGGAATTGCCTAGCCTTCCTTATAATAATCTTCAGATGAAGGGCAGTATAGATAAAATAAAATTTAAAAATATAATACATGATAAATGCATATCTTGCTTTCTATCTGTAAACCGAAAAATATTTATATATTCATTAAAATATCTGAGCAGTTTAAAACAATTTTTAATATAAAACTGTACAATAAAAACCATATAAAATTTTAAAAATCAGAACTCATTACTAAAACAAGATATTCAGGGACTTAAGAATGATGGGTACTCATTTCACAGAATCCCAGGGGAAGGGCTGTAGCTCTATGGTAGAGCATCTGCATAGAGTGCAAAGGTCTAGGTTCAATCACTAGCATCTCTAGGTAGGACTAGGAATATCTCCTGTTTGGGACTCTGGACAGCCACTACCAGTCAGTGTAGACATTACTGAGCTAGACAGACATACAGGTCTGTCATTGTATAAGACAACTTCCTGTGTTTCACTGATGACAGTTGTTGTTACACATGCTCTCTGTGCTGACCCATGGCACTGGAAACACGAATGGAGGCAATCTGGAAATCTTTTATTGTCATGTACTAGGTGAACAAAATGTTCCTTCTTCTCATGCTTCCCTTTTTTCTGTAACAAACAAGTTTTTTTCTGTAACAAGTGTTATTAAATTTGCAGGTAGAGGCTCGTACAAGTGAAGATGCACCTGAAGGAACAATTGAATTATTTGTCTTTAATGATGGACCCAGAGCAGTTCAAGTGAAATGGCTTCCTCCTCGTGAGCCAAATGGGCAGATAAGCTACACTGTTCTTTTCACTGGCTTCTTCTATACTGATGAAGGTATTTTTATTTTGGCACTTCAGTGGAAATGTTCTAGTGTTGTTTTGCTATACATTTGGTGTCTCAGGGATTGTTGGTTTTTTTTTGCAAAATAATTTTATTAACGAAGACATTTGGACATGCTGCTACTGAAGTGAAATCTGGATCACCAATGCAGCCCTAGCTGTTTTTAAAGACAGAATAAAAATGTTGGTTCATCATGATGGAGGGTCACTTATAGATTTTCTCTGTAATTTGTAGTTTGGCCTTCAGCAAAGATACTTAAATTTTCGCAGAAGTGAGCTGTACTAGCATCATAGGCACTGGATCCTAGGGTCTGAAACATTCCCCCCCCCCATGTTTTATTTGAGGGGGCCAAGCCCCCTCACTGTTCAGAGGGTGTTTGGCTTCACCCAATGGCTCTTCGCAACATCATACACGCAATGTCAGAAGGTTGTATCGGGTCCCCTCAATCATCTTGAGAAACTGGGACCTCTGACTAGCACTATTCATGCACTATCAAATGTGCACCTCAATGTTCAAAACCTTGAAACCAAAAAAGTATTTGCTGGCGAATGTAAATGTGCCACCAGATCTAATGCACACCCTAATTTTCACGACGTGATTTAGCCAAAAAAGGTGTGCATTACATTCAAGTAAATATGATCTAATCTATGGCAGAAGAAGACTCATATCAGCCAACAGTGATGGGAATCACCTTCTTGGAAAAATATCTAACACTCATAGCTAATTTCTGGTCAACATACGGATTTTATTTCCTGATTTTCTAGTTGCACCAGATACATACAGGGAAGTGGGGAAAATTAGAATCAGTTCATATTTAAAGGCAGATATATGAATTCCTAGTTTCTAAAACAAGATGTGAACTGAAACCACCATTCTTTGAAATTCACGCTTCTTCAAATTTTGCAGTGCGGTTCTTCAGCCAAGTAACATGCACAAAAATGTATAAAGTGTTCCTTAAATTTGCATATATTAGTGAAAATAACATACAAAAATGCATTCTGCCATGGAAAGCTGGTTTGCAAATATGTGTACAATAAGCAAAATTGCCTACAACAATGTGTATATTCAAAGAATTTCTTAGTAAAATGCTGGTGAAAGTTAATGTGGACTTTAAAAACACACAAACTGTTGTGGATGTGTGATGAACTGGATTCAGTATTGGAAAAACAAGAAACTGAAATTGACATATTCACCCATACCTAGCTGTGCTCAACAAGCCACAGAATATCAGAACTATTGTCTCAGTCCCAACTGTCCTATTGTTGGTCATATTTCTTGCCAGTTTTGCTTCAATCTTCACTCTTATCTTCTTTTGACCCTCCCCAGTTTCCTTACCTGGAACTTCCATTATCAAATGTATATGCTCATGCCTACTGCTTCAAAGTCTATTGCCTGGACCAAATACCCAGTAGTTTCTATCTAGTCCAGTGAATGCCCAATACTTGATATTTCTGCATAAGAAAATATGTGTTTAGGATAGCTTTTACTCTCTCCTGGAGTAGTACATTGAGGTAAGATGCTATAACTGAAGGTTGCCCTGCAAAGTGCTGTTGCAGACAAATGCAGAAGCACAAACGTTTTGGACCAAGTGCTTCAGTCATACTAATTTGGCTGAAACCTAAGACTGGGTGGTGAATCTCCTTTGAAGGATTCACCTTCACCCTGTAACACATGAAAACACTTTGCTAAAGTCACATAGGTTACCAGAAACTCATCCTTTTCAAGTCATTGTGAATTCCAACGTCTGCCAAACCACTTTGAGTCATAATTTGGAAAACAGTTTCTCTTCTGGCAGATTGCTTCATTAAGGAGCTTGTCTTGGTTTGCCTTCCTTGGTTTGCCTTCCTTGTGTTTAAGACAGGGCGCAGTGGTTGACCTTTTACAGCTATCTTGCACATGTGTAAATTACTGCACAAGTGGCTGCAAAGTGTAAGAGCCCATCCCATTTTAAACTGCTTCGTTCAAAATGTACTTCCAATGGTATTTGATGCTCCAACCCATGAAGAAAAATCAGAGGAAGTTGCAGGTGACAGTGAAGAGCGCCAGAAACATATATTTTCTTGTTTTGTGATAATATAGTGTGCAAATTATATTAATAATGATTGTTTTATAGCAAAATGTTGCCAGCAATTTTATGTAAAGTTCAGTCAGAAAGTCCCTGTAAGAAAGTTTTTGGATTTTAAGTATTTGCCTCCTGTCCCCGGTACAGTGGTACCTCGGGTTACAGACGCTTCAGGTTACATACGCTTTAGGTTACAGACTCCGCTAACCCAGAAATAGTACCTCGGGTTAAGAATTTTGCTTCAGGATGAGAACAGAAATCATGCTGCGGTGGCACGGCGGCAGCGGGAGGCCCCATTCACTAAAGTGGTGCTTCAGGTTAAGAACAGTTTCAGGTTAAGAACGGACCTCCGGAACGAATTAAGTACTTAACCTGAGGTACCACTGTATACATATAGGATATACTGATACATTCCATATCATAAATGTAAGTGGTGAGTTGGCTGCATTGCTCATGCATTGTTCAAACAAATATTGCCATCACTGCTCTTTCAGAAGTCATGTGTTAGTTTACACACTGGTGTGGTTTGAATTGCTTATCTACTGAAGGGTTCGATGTGTGGCAGGGTGTCTCAGCTGACCCCCGTACAAAAGCATGGTCTCTCTCTCTCTCTTATATATAAAGTGAAGGCTTTGATGTTTTCTGCTGCGAAACACTTGTAAAATTATGAGGTGAAGGAGTTATGATCGATTTGGAAAAAAAGAAGCAACATTTTGGTTGAGCCCCATGACAGCCCGGCCATTTCCTCCGAGGCAGTAGGGTGAATAATACAAAAGCCATATTCCCCCTTGTGTTTAATCTTGCATTGTTTTTCACAGAGAAAAAAATTCTACTTGCCTTCTAAGTCATGTCATCCCTGGTTGTCATCCCGTCTCTCAAACCATCAAAACTGTATTAAATGTTGCAAAGCTGCGCGGCAAGAGA